>NC_060142.1:116724390-117031436 GCF_021461385.2 Schistocerca piceifrons
CTGGTTTCTGTTCGCAACAGGTACAAAAATCATATCCTGCGACAGTATGATGTGCGTTCGCAACACTTAACAATCACTGGAAACACTGTACTAAAAAGTCGGCAAGAAGATGACACACCGCAGGCAATGGCACATTGGGGGGGGGGGGGGGGGGGGGCGGGGTGGAGGGGGGGGGGGCGGGACCTGGACAGATGAGGGGGCGAAAAACAAGAAACATGTTAATATTTAATTAGTTTAGAATCCTCTGCATACGATAGTTTCACACAGTCATAATTAACCAGCCTTTAGAGAAAACACAGAAAGTCTAACGAATTAATTTTTAACTCTCAGATACGGAAACCTCTTACTAAAGGTGCCGTGAAGCAGTCGCGGCCAATTCTGCCCGCCCAGGCAACCGCATCAGAATGAGGAATGCGTACCTCCCTTTAGCGCGGCTGAGCGGCGCCACCGACGCGCTACTGCTAGAAAAGCTTTAAGACGACGAACAAGGGTTGAATTTAGATTAACAAACAATTCACCATTATATTTTACACTGCAAAATATTGTTTTCATACTTAATGCTTATTTCAGTCATTGTTACTGTAACATGTAACATGATTGTGGACCAGGAGAGACATCTACTCGATTGAATTATATAACCCGGCTTCCTTATCAGTCCGCCTAATTCGGTGCGAAGTTGATTGTCTGGCGTTACTAGACAATCTGTCCTGTCACGGTCGCCAGTTTAATAAATTTTTTGGAGGGCGTAAGTCCCATAATTGTTCAAATCAAAGCAAAGTACTGATCTAACTACTAGAGATGGGTGGAACTCATTCATTCCTGTCAGTGATGAGCTAAACTGCGATTTTCCGATATCAGTGATTTCTGTGAATGCTACTTTTCAGTATCTGTTATTCTTAACTGTGATTTGTCGCAGTTAAAAGTCGCAGTTAAGGAACCTAAGTCGTGTATCCCTCCGCCACTGCGATTTCTGCTACTTCCGCGATTTCTGCGACTTCTGTGATTTCTGCTACTTCTGCAACTTCTGCTACTTCTGTGACTCCTGCGATTTCTGCGACTTACCACCGTATGAAAAAGTTACATCTGTCCACACAGAAAATTGCATCTCAACAAACCTGTCATTGGTAAGTATGTTTTACGTTTGTTCTTCCGTTGGCTTTAATTTTGTATTGAAGAAACAACTGTGAAAATATTAATAGTGTAATTAATATGTAAGTAGCCATACAGTAGCGTAATAGTTCGTGTTTATAAAATGAATTCTAGCATATTGTTATGTTCACAGGTACGCGAACTATATTTTAGTCACTCAGTAAAGTGATAACTCAAAATATCATTGTCAACAGATCTGGAGAAATTGCCACTGCGTCTTTAGACCGTTTTCGTCACTCGAGAGGTTAGTTTCTAAGTGTTTCGATAGACTTAATTACTTCAGTGAGATCGTTCTTGCAAACGTGAAATATACCCCATTGAGTGGCTTTCATTAGGGCAAATTTTAGAAATCTACTGTCAATTATATTACTTGTAATTAGTGACAGCAAAAATTGTTTAATAATCCTTGTGATTTTGCAGACACAGTTCTGACTCTGATTACTGGTTGCTGTACGTGTCTATCCACATCAAGGCTGTTGAGAGAGACTCGTGAAGATTCAAGACAGCTCTTAGAAGATTTTGCAGTTTAAAAGTGACATAATTGTGAAATAAGTGTGCAGATGAGTGATTAAACTGTGTTTTATTGAAGTTGTTGTGCGATTTTAAAGGAATAATAAATGTTAAATACAGTGAGTGAATAATGAAAATCTAATTTTCCACATGTTTAAGCCGTCCTATACCCGTAATTTTCCGCCACTTATTTACTGGTAAACACTAGTTGGAGAGTGACATGCCGCCCCCCCCCCCCCCCCCCTGTCTCCACAATCTTGGTGTGACACTGACCTGTAACATATCCCAAAGTCTACAATATGCATTTTGAGGCTGTTGATATGAAGGTGGGAAGTACAGATCTTCCATTTAAATCAGGAATAGCTTAAGTGCAGTACTTGAAAGTAACACAAGAAAAGCTTACTTATGCAGGTGGTAGTAGTATCGGCAAAAAGTTCTTGTGTGTGAAGTTGCCATGTAGAACACCAGGTGTAAAACTTTTATCCCGAGTCTTGAACTGTGTCGGAACAAAAGTGAGGCATTCATATGACCCAATAATACTGTTTTCATTTCACTACACTTATACAGATATCTGAGTTCCTCTGTGTTAACATTGCAAAGTCCTGTAGGCATGTGGGGTATTAAGCAAAACTGTCATATTGGAAGCAGAATCAAACACATTTGTTACGTTACTTGATATTTTCGGGAGAAAAAGGCAATGTTGCTTCTTATTAATATAATACTTTCAGAGTCACAGCTGTGTTTGACCAACCATAACTGATGCTGAATGTGCATGTCGTCATATAATGTGAAGGACTTATTTCAATAGTGGTACAAGTCCATTACCTCCACTTTTCTGTCTATAATGCTTCTGAAATTAATGATCCAAACAAACATAAATAAAGGTTCATCTCTAGCAAGAAGCCATATGCTTGAATATTTCTGGTATCTTTTTTTTTTTTTTTTTTTTTTTTTTTTTTTTTTTTTTTTTTTTTTTCTTTATTGTATTTCAATTCCCCTATCGGGGCGGGCTGGCAGCAGCATATGCGCTGCTCTTCAGCCGAAAGACATAGAACAAAACAATAGAAGACATTTAAAAACAGCAAAGGAGAGAAGAAGGCGAACATAGATATAAAAAGGGAGAACATCATGGAAGGCAATATACAAAAAACGGGGTGACTGTAAAATGGAGATAAAAAACTGTGTAAAAGTAGCACACACAAAAAGCCACACACTGCGACGATTAAAAGAAACACAAGGCACAGTATGACTGGAGCATAAAGGTGTTGACGGCTGGCATAGCACACAGCGTAGCACTGACGGCGAACCTCAAGGCAGCACACAATTAAAATCACACCTCTTGACGCACACGAGAAAAGCACGAAACACAACACTGACGTGGCACACTGATGTTGATCAATACAGAGGATCTGCCAGGTTCAAGGAGATGAGGGAGACCTGAAGAAGGGAGGGAGGGGAAGAGATGGGGGAGGGGAAATGGGGGGCGCTCGGAAGAGGGCCAGGTAGGGAGGGATGTGGGAAGGAGAGAGGCAAGTATGGGGTGCAGGGTCTCAGGGGAGGGGATTTTTGGTATCTCAACTGCAGATTTTTTAGCGCTCATTTAACTTTACGACTCTGTATCTCAAAATGAACAAAAATGGACTTGTACCACTAATGAAATAAGTCCTTCATATGCACACACAGCACACAGATCTTGTGAGGCACAAGGCTCTCATAACGAAGTACGTAAGTCGGTCAACAGATGGCACTAGGAAAAGAATGTTAACTGCGCTTTTTAGTTGCTACTTGCACTCTTAGTTGGTATTTGTCACAGAAATCGCAGTTTCTCGGGAGCGAATAGCGTAGTATGAACTTTGCTCAACAGATGGCACTGATAACTGCGCTTTTTAGTTGCTACTTGCGACTCTTAGTCGCAACTTGTCACGGAAATCGCAGTTGGACTCGACTGCGAATCGCAGAGACAAGCGTAGTACAAACTTTGGCCAACAGATGCCACTGTTAACCGCGCATTTTAGTTGCTACTTGCGACTCTTAGTTGCGACTTGTCACTGAAATCGCAGAGATCAGTGCTAAATTCGACCAATAGATGGCTCACGTCTTTGAATGTGAAATACTACTTGCGACTGCTAACTGTGACTGAAATCGCAGTTAGATTCTGTAAGGTTGTTATTGTGATATCTGCGACTTCTCAGTCACTGTGATTTCCAACAGATACGCGATTTCCTGCCCACCACTAATTCCCGTGAACTACCTCATTCATTTCACTCTTTGCCGTGAAGCGTTCAAATGTAGTTCATTCATGAAGTACGGAAGCCTGGCGAAGTTGTCCAGTTCGCCGCTCAGCCGCGGCTACGCTCGCTTCGCCTCGCTCCTACAATAAAGCTTCGTAATACTTCATAATTTTACCAACAGATGGCCGAACTATGCAGTAACGTGCACGCAACGTTTTGCGTCTTACAGCGTCTGACGTGAGTTAACTTAAATAGAGCATGGTCCAAGGGGACAAAGAAAAGACAAACAGAGAAGCATGTCACAAAGAAGGTATAACGTTTAATCTTGCTTGACATTTTCTCATGAAGTGCCAAAAAAAAGTCTTCATCTGCCAAGTGAAACCTTATTTGTTTTATTCATGGACTGAAAACTAGGGCTACCAACGAAATGCAGTCCAATTTTATGTTCCTTTTTAAAATTTAATCCAAAATGGAATGAGTATGTTAATCACTGTCACAAAGTCTATATACCTACGTTACGTAATTATTCGGAAGTTTTCCTGTATATTTTATTTTTGTTGAGAATAATAACCCTCTAAATTCAAAAAGTAAACTGTCACCTGTAGTCATTGGTACGATTTCAGGTAAAATCCCTCATTATTTTATTCGGAAAGCAGTTTTTGTTTCTGTTCACGCTTATACAATGGCTAGCAACTCACGATCGCCTAAAAGTAGTGAAATTTGGGGTTTCGTCGCCGGTTTAGGTGATGGGAAAGCAAAGTGCAACTGTTGCTCGAAGTGTATTTCACCGCGCGATTCGTCGACAGGCAGTAGAGGGAGGACTGAAGTGAAGGGAGAATGAGTGACGTAGCGCCGATGTAGTGGAAAAGGGAGAGTGGAAGAGAGTGAGTGAACTAGACAATAGTGTGGAGTGTGCTATCTGTGAAGAGTTTGAAGTGCCAGTTCATTGAAATTGAGTGGTTAGTTCACACTTCACTGGAGTGAAGCGTTCATTTGAACGACTCATTCACGAGCTCCCCATCACTACTAACTATTATAGGAATCATTAAATTTAGAGTTGGGCAACACGATTCTTTTTCCCGATTCGATTCCTGCGATTCAATCTCACATTGCGAATCGATTCCTACGATTCGTTCACGATTCTTTCATGTTTCATTCTAGTCTGCGATGGCACGATTCTTACGGAATGCAAAAAGTTCTACATCTTACTCACAGATGGCAGGACATCTCTGAAATTGTCAATGGGTTTAGAATCGAACTGTATCATGATAAGATATGCCAGATATAGTTTATTTATGAGTAAACATGCATATGACGTTATAAGTGTGATTCCCGATTTATACGTGTAATGCCTTAATTGATGAAAGGTTACGTTTGATTTGATTGCATCTATTGTTTTATTTCAGTATGCCAGGTAAGACGAGTCGATTTGTGCGAAAGGTGGTGCAAAATTACGTGGTATGCCAGTTTGGTTGTGTGGCTTGAACGTATCTAACTACAGACGTCTGTCTTATAGTAACAAAATCTAGCAGTGACGCAGAGGTGGTTTGGGTCATATCATATGTTTTTCTGTGCTGCCTTTCGAAGTCCACATCAGCCTTGTAATTCATAACGCAGCTGACAGCCCTCCCACACAGCAAATTTAGCTTAACTTTCATTTCTCCTAAATACAAAGCATAGGTATTTTGCTTTTAATTTGTCAGAGAACTTGCCGCTGTCACTACTATTTACGTGAGAAGACGACATACTTCTAAACAGTAGGATTCAATCGTATACAGCGACATTAATTCACTAAAATTTAATATGAATCTGAACACGATAACATTCGAAAACTCGAACTTGAAATTATTAATTAAGAAGCTTTTGTTTAAAGACGGTATTACATGGCGATCCAAGAAAGGTATTGGTTAGAGACCTATATTCTCTCTATATAGGCTCTGTAATATTGGTCTAGTGCGACAGTGTCAGCTTGGCTTTCACGAGTAATATTACGGCGCCGGCCGAAGTGGCCGCGCGGTTCTAGGCGCTGCAGTCTGGAACCACGAGACCGCTACGGTCGCAGGTTCGAATCCTGCCTCGGGCATGGATGTGTGTGATGTCCTTAGGTTAGTTAGGTTTAACTAGTTCTAAGTTCTAGGGGACTAATGACCTCAGCAGTTGAGTCCCATAGTGCTCAGAGCCATTTGAATATTACGGTCCACGAACTTCGTTTGTTCGTTCCGAGCTTCCTTTGCTCACACGCATCCTCCACTTGACTGCCATCTGGCGGTCGTAATCATTCGGCACGACTCGGCATGATTCGAAAGTTGCCTTCGAAGCATAGCGTACTAAGAATCGATGAATCGTTGGAACTTGGAATCGTCACGACTCGGAAACATGCAATCGTTCTAACGATTCTTTTGAACGACGATTCGTCCGTATCACGATTCGATTCTTACGATTCCTTATTTAGAGTCGTTCAAATGAACGACTCACTCACGAATCGCCACAACTCTAATTAAATGAGAAAGACTTATTTAGAATTCCGTGTAAACCAGGCTACTCAGAGACTGGGAATCATAATAAACGGCTTTCAGAACAGGCTCGTCCAAACTGTGCCCGCGATTGCCCGAGGGTAACGTCGCGGCCGAACTCGAATGTGTCGGAGTGGCCAAGCCGTGTCGCTTAAGGCCTGGCCAGAAAGAATCCGGCCTGCCGCTGCGACGGACGGCGCAGCGGTGTGCCGGTCCAGTCAGAGGCCAGGTACGCCACAGGCAAGGCCGGCCGCAGCGACTCTTGATGCGTCAACTGTGTTCCACTGTGGAAGGGGCCGAACCCCATTATTAAGCTTGCATGCGTAGCGCGATTGTCTTGGCGTTAGACGATTTGGAATCCTCACGCGGGACGCGTTATCTTTGTGCGAGTTTTTTTTTCTTTTTTTAATTGCAGAAATGAGTAGCTCGCACTAGCGATACGAAATGGCACCAAGAAGAGGAGATGTTGGGTGCACGACATTAATAGCAAGAGAGAAAGCTTAGGAGAATACCATCGTCTGTGTATTGATCTAAGAGTCTGACGAAGATAGGTTCTTCAAATATTTTCGTATGTCGCGAGAATGTTTCGAGGAAATGCATCGCCTGATAAAAAAGTAGCACTGAGAAGTGCACAACGAACTGGAGAAAGCCAATTGATACAAGGCATAGGCTAACCATTTGTTTGAGGTAAGTGTTAACGTTTGTGGCCTCTTCGTGCTTCAAACAGAAGTCATATAAATTATTCCATTTCAGTTTTGCTGTATCATATGAAAGGTTCGGCGGAAGAAAGTGCTATCCCACAACGTAGTTACGAGCGGAGTGAGAAATTTATTTGCAGCGTTTACGAATACAGCAAACGATAGTAACATCTAGTTCCGTATGTCCCGCTAGAGAGAACTTTCTACTTAAGAGATTGTTTTGTTTCATTGTATTCATACCATTGTCATTGAATTTAAACAAACATATCTTTGGTCGTTAACTTATCCATTCGTTCTATCGGCATAACAGATTTTAATCTTTTCCAGATACTTGACTACAGGCGACAGTCACCAGACCATAGCTTTTTATTTTCGGTTAGGACGTTCAACAGTCTCAGACATTGTGAAATAGTGTGGCAGGCTATATGGACTGTTCTACAGACCAAGTATTTGCATACTCCTACAACAGAGATGTGGAAGAAATCTGAAGAAGGATTTCTAGAACTTTGGGGGTTTCCGGAATGCCTTGGAAGCATAGACGGAAAGCCTATCAGGTTAAAATGCCCGAAGGATAGTGGATCCCAGTTCTTCTGTTACAAACAGTTCTTTTCGCTAGTTCTCCTGGCGATCGTTGATTCATACTACCGAGTTTACAGTAGTTGATATTGGAAGTTATGGACATCACAGTGACAACACTATTCAGCTTTCTATCAAGAGTATATCGAGAACAAAAGTATTCTACCCTTCAAATCAGGATCGCGCGTATCATACAAAAAGTTGTATTCTCTCACCTCCTCTATAAGTCTTTCTGTGTGCATGCACTACGAGTTGCAAGACAAAAACCGCCTCACGCCGCTGCTTCCAGTCTGACAACAGAGCAGTTGAGTGGGCTAACAGTGGCAGGCACCCGCTCCGGCTTGCGGCGAATCTGTAATCTGTGACAACCCGGCGGCGGCCGGTGCGGCAGGCCGTATGCCGGTGCGTCAAAGCCGCACTGTGTGTGACCGCAGCCATACAGTAACGAGCGATTCAACAGTGCGGCCTGCCCGCTGCGGTTCAAGGCCACAGGCCGGACGGCCAGGCCGCATTCTGTCTGGCCAGGCCTTTAGCTGACCGTGCGGTCCGCCGCCGCGCCCTACCATGCCGCTGTACGCGCACTTCGTTACGGAAAACAGACGGCCGCACCAGCAGCGGTCAAAAGCATTGATTCCTCACAAACCTGTTAGTCGACAGATGTGAGGCTACAGTGGACCCAGATGAATGGTCAACAGCAGCAGACAAAAAAGGGAGGAGCGGCGAGTCCGCATTATTTAATTTCTTTAAATGACGTGTCTTTTGTAGTGCTGTTGAAAATCATGCCAAATGTTTAGTATGTCATCGGAGTGCCATGTATTTAAAAAAAAGTACTCGATTGAGCGGCACTTTATTATCTGTCACAAAAATCAGTTCGAAAATTTTACGCTAGAGGAACGCCTGTCAAAACTTGAAGAACTGAAAGAAAATTTCAAGCACATACCGTGTGACTATTATTTATAAAGATGATAAATAAAACTATATTTTATAATCTGATATGTCACTTAGCAATGTGCCAGGTATCGATTACCAGATGTCAGCAACAAGGAACATTTCTTTCCGTTAATTTTTATTTTTGGGTTGCATTCAAATCAATTGTGTGTGAAATCTTACGGGACTTAACAGCTAAGATCATTAGTCCCTAAACTTACACACTACTTATCCTAAGGACAAACACACACACACACCCATGCCCGAGGGAGGACTCGAACCTCCGCCGGGACCGGTTGCATTAAATCGCGTCGCACAGACATAACAAAAAGTTTCAGGTGCGTTATTTTTTTTTGCCACTTTCTGAAGAGCCGTCACACATCCTTTCTCGGACAGCGAAGTGTCATTAAGAGTCATTCTTTGTTTTTGTGTATTTGTGTTTCAAACCCATTGACTCGAACACGTTCTCAACGGCTAGAAAAACATCAAAGCCCGTGACTGTCTTTTAATGTCACAAGGTCGAGAAACTGTTTGGTGACACGCACATTGTCGTCGACACCCCGAATGAATATGACGAGCTGTGTCCGCAACGTCCGCGGACTCAGGACCGGTAGAAAATGAAACGAACTTTGCCGCTCTCTCCACTAATTGCTGTTCCATATCTGACGCCATATGTTCGACTCCGAGAGTAACGGTTTGAGGCGAAAGAGCTATTTTTTCAAATATTTCCGTGAAGTCTGCTGGACAAATACAAGCTGCCGAGTCGACCAGGCAATCCTTGACGAGATTCCCACCCACAAAGGGTTTCCCTGCTTTCGCAATTCTCAGCTAGCATTTGTAACTTGCGCGCAAATTTTGCCCACCTGTTTCCTGCTCCTACCACGACAAAAAAATCATACAATCAATTTTGTACAATCTTGTTTATAAAAAACTTTTATCATTTTAACAATTAATTTTTTCATTCATTGAAACCCAGAAAAAAGCTAACAAAAAAGATCTACATCCATACTCCGCAAGCCACCTGACGGCGTGTGGCGGAGGGTATCTTGAGTACCTCTATTGGTTCTTCCTTCTATTCCAGTCTAATACTGTTCGTGGAAAAAAAGATTGTCGTTATGCCTCTGTGTGGGCTCTAATCTCTCTGATTTTATCCTCATGGTCTCTTCGCGAGATATACGTAGGAGGGAACAATATACTGCTTGACTCCTCGGTGAAGGTATGTTCTCGAAACTTTAACAAAAGCCCGTACCGAGTTACTGAGCGTCTCTCTTGCAGAGTCTTCCACTGGAGTTTATCTATCATCTCCGTAACGCTTTCGCGATTACTAAATGATTCTGTAACGAAGCGTGCTGCTCTCCGTTGGTTCTTCTCTATCTCTTCTATCAATCCTACCTGGTACGGATCCCACACTGGTGAGTATTATTCAAGCAGTGGGCTAAGAAGTGTACTGTAACATACTTGTTTTGTTTTCGGACTGCATTTCCTTAGGATATTTCCAATGAATCTCAGTCTGGTGAGCTTCGAGCGGCCTTAGCTATACTTGTTCGCCCGTTTTCCCTTCGGGCAGAAGACGTCTCGCAAATGTTTCAACTAGAGCTGATTGATCTGCGATACGATATCCCCCTGAAGGACCGCTTTCTTATTTATAAAACTTTGGATGACTTTTACAGCTGTTTTCCACGAGAGAAGTAGCCTTTTTTGCACAAGCACGCGGCCAAAGTTTTCTCAATGTTTGGTTCCTCGTATATTTTTGTGAGTGCTTTTTCTCCCTTTTGAAGCTTGCTAAAACTAGGTACCGTTCACTACTTAGCGATAAAAATTTGACCAATTTTTTGAGATTAGCGGTCTCCCGGAATATTGTACCAAACCTAGACAAAATCATTTCCTCGAAAAAAAAAAACGTGTAAAATGTTAATTGTCTTTTTTAACAATGTTGACGGTAATGATTAAAGGTCTTTATAACCTTAATTCCATTTTTAATAAGTTTTCAAACTTGCTCAATTAAAATTATTGCGTACAAAGCAGCAAACTAACAATCCGAGGTCTAAACTCTGAAAAGTGATATAAAAAGCTGTAGCACGAAGCACAACAAAAAATATTTACTTGCGGCTACTAACAGTAAGAATGAGACACTCTATCCCTTGCGTAAAATTATTTCTAAAATAGAAGATTTATGACAGTAGTTCATTTAAGAAATTGATATATCTTTCAGAAGGCGCCTCTGCACGTATGACGAGTGTGCATGTGTAATACTAATAGAAACAACCTGTGGCTCAGAAAACTACTGGTTGTTCTTCGATTCTTGTTTTGGTTATTGTTTTTTAAAGCTTTGCGTAGTAATTCTGCCACAGGAACCCTAATTGTTACCTAAACAGTAAATGGTTTGCTTGTTTTATCGCTCATCGACCACTTTTACAGAGGTGCGCTTCCTCTGTTATTTTGTTTACGTTGGATCTGACCGCTGGACAGTCCAGCGCATAGCAGGGCTGTGCGGTCTCGCTCGCTCCACGGCTCTCTCTCTCTCTCTCTCTCTCTCTCTCTCTCTCTCTCCCTCTCTGCTATACCAACACTACCGACACACGGTCGCGTACGGGGCGCTGAATTATGAGCCCGCTTTAGAAAAATAGAAAGGCTGAACTTTAACTCTCGCATAAGGGAAACCCTTTACTAAAGGTGCCGTTCTGCAACCGTAGAACTAAGTCCTCAATCGCTGAGGCAGCCGCTACAATTTTCGCCTATCAACAAACATGAGATTTCTTTCTGTATATGGTAATGGGTTGTAGGGATGGGTTAAATACGTAGTTATCGATGGCGGTTACCGCAATTAATTTGTTTTTCGGCTATTGTTATAAATAAAATAAATGCAAAAACAATATCCTGGTACAAGTTATTGCGGATGCGGTTGTTTACTAGTGCAGGAGTCACAAAACAGCAGTTACTGCGGTTATAAGTAGCTGGCAGAAACGTCTGCTGAAGTGTGCTATACCGTCAAGCTGAGCTGAAACACATATGAAGCAATATTGAACTGACTAGGTTTCCAGAACTTTTCAGTTAATGATGTTTCAGAGGTTATCGGTGTTACATGTAAGATGGGGATTATGTGTCCTAATGCGACATGTAGTTCTCTACGTGAAGGCTAGGTTCAAAGGCAGAGCGCACGAAAAATTCTATTACGTTATTAAAATGAAATATTTAATAAGCGCTTTTTCAAGTATGATTAATAAGTTACGCATGCAAATTTCGAAGCTTCATTGCTGCAGTGCTGCTGTTTGGCATAGTGAAACGTATACACAAGTAACTTAACTGAGAAAAATACTGGGTGCCAAAAGGGGTGGAGAAAGATGGATGCGAAGACCTAGGGAAGAACTGTACCGGAGCATGACAACAATAACCGGGGAAATCAGACTCAAAAGAGCAAGGTTTGCTGGACATGTAATTAGGATGGGTATGGACAGTATGTGGGAAACAATAGGGAGGACAAGGCGAAAGTGGGTCGTTGAACTTCGGAAGGACTGGTTGGAATTGGGAATCAAGGTCGAAGGAAAGGAAAATTGAAGGAACAAATACAGGGTTATTACAAATGATTGAAGCGATTTCATAAATTCACTGTAGCTCCATTCATTGGCGTATGGTCACGACACACTACAGATACGTAGAAAAACTCATAAAGTTTTGTTCGGTTGAAGCCGCACTTCAGGTTTCTGCCGCCAGAGCGCTCGAGAGCGCAGTGAGACAAAATGGCGACAGGAGCCGAGAAAGCGTATGTCGTGCTTGAAATGCACTCACATCAGTCAGTCATAACAGTGCAACGACACTTCAGGACGAAGTTCAACAAAGATCCACCAACTGCTAACTCCATTCGGCGATGGTATGCGCAGTTTAAAGCTTCTGGATGCCTCTGTAAGGGGAAATCAACGGGTCGGCCTGCAGTGAGCGAAGAAACGGTTGAACGCGTGCGGGCAAGTTTCACGCGTATCCCGCGGAAGTCGACGAATAAAGCAAGCAGGGAGCTAAACGTACCACAGCCGACGGTTTGGAAAATCTTACGGGAAAGGCTAAAGCAGAAGCACTTCTTAAACAGGAGATTGGAAAACCGATGGATCGGTCGTGGTGAAGATCATGATCAACAATTCATGTCATGGCCTCCACGCTCTCCCGACTTAACCCCATGCGATTTCTACCAAGAAACGTGACAGAACTGCGATCTCGCATCAACGATGCTTGCGAACTCATTGATGGGGACATGCTGCGCCGATTGTGGGAGGAACTTGATTATCAGCTTGATGTCTGCCGAATCACTAAAGGGGCACATATCGAACATTTGTGAATGCCTAAAAAAACTTTTTGAGTTCTTGTATGTGTGTGCAAAGCATTGTGAAAATATCTCAAATAATAAAGTTATTGTAGAGCTGTGAAATCGCTTCAATCATTTGTAATAACCCTGTATATACCGAACAATGTGCCGGAGATCAGCGACAGAGATGAATACAGGAAAAGATTAGAGTGTCACCAGTGGAGCCGACAGCAGAAAAGGACACTGAAGATCCCGCAAGAAGAGCGGAAGAGAAGAAGAGAAAGAATGAAGAGGTTCTGGGAAAAAAAGAGGAAAATGCAGTCCACGAAGGGGCTACCCGTGGTCTTAAAGACGACCGTAACGCAAGAAGAAGAAGTAACTTTATTCCTGTGCAACGTTTACTTTCGAGAAAAAGTAAGAAGGGGAACCGTCCGTAAATAGCTCTCTGACTGACACGAAATTCCGGAGTGTGAAAGAAAGAATAAAATAAATGGACACCTATTTTGGTCTAGGTGCCACCACTGGATAGTTTCCGAGAAAAATGACGGTTAAAATTTGGAGGCGGCGTTATCAGTCTCCTTGTGGATGCTGTAAGTAAAATCTGTAAAATTGTAGTACGGTCTTATGGGACCAAATTGGTGAGGTCATCGGTCCCTAAGCTTACACACTACTTAATCCAGCTTAAGCTAACTTACGCTAAGGACGACACACACACACACACACACACCCATGCCCGAGGGAGGACTCTAACCTCCGATGGGGGAAGCCCACTGACAAAACTGAACCCTATTATTGACGTCATTTCTATGAAGTTCTTTGTGTATATGAACGTGATAAGGATGGAACTTACGACGTTGCAGAACGCGGTGTCCACTTGTTTTCGAGACACCAACCTCATGCTGAATTCGTCGTGTGTTGACTTGAGAATTCGCGGCTACGCCAGCGAGCACAGAGACCTCAACAGCTCCGTCTGTGGCGCTCTACAACGATTTCGAGGTCTTTTAAAGTTCGCGTTTCACGTAGACGAGAAATAAGAGGAGCAAACATCCAGCGAGTACGAGATGGCTTTTCAGGCAATCGTCTGTTGTGCAGTAGTTGTGCCTGAAAAGAACTTCGCCCGCCCACAGCAAATTACGGTACAGGTATGTACAGTAGAATACAGCCCAGACATAATAACATAATGTTCCCTAACAGTACTGAACATAAAGTACTTTACACAACAAAAATTGTATTTACAATGTGTACTACATCCATGTAGTTACCAAGTTATTCTGATGCACGACTACGCTGGTATCCAGTGTACTGTACGTTACAGCAACCACAAATGAGGTGCTCCGGGGGAGGGTGGGGGGGGGGAGAATGAGGGGATAGGAGTACCTGTGTTTACATAAGTCGGAAATTATAAACAAAACCCACACATCTAATACGGCACTACTCTGGTTACGTAATGTATATAATCAAGGCACCCAATAGCTCGGCTTGTTTCCAACCTGCATGGTGAATGGGCGATTCAAAGTAAATGAACACACTTCGTGAGTGTAATGCATGGATCGAAATAAGAGTAAAATGTTAAATAAAGTTCTGTCAGTTATGATGCAAAATCTTATTTGTGGTAGGCATTACACCAGGGACCAGGACAGGCTTTTGGCGTGTAGTGTTTGCCTGCATTTCGACTTTTTCGACGGTACCCCTGCACATTTCAGGCGGGAGGCAAGAGAGTATCTCAAAGTTGCTTTTCCAATAAGTGGAAAAATCAAGCTGGACCAGTTGCTTGGCAAGTCAGATCTCCGGATCTTAACCTCTGGGGCCGTCTCTGTGCGCTCGTGTATGGTGTCGCAGCTGAGAATACAGTGCAACTACAGCAGCGAACTGAAAAAAGCTGTGCATCTGTGCAGCAAGAGATGAACGGAGAACGGAGTCTGCAAATTTCCGAGACTGGTAAGAAGTTGAGCACGTCAGTGTCTTTATCTACAAGATTATCACTTTAAACGTGTGGGGTAAAAGAACAGTACGTAGTTGAGTAGAATTTCGGATCCCTTCGTTTCGTTACTTTCTGGGAAGAATTAATTTTATGTTGTTTGTGCTGCACTTGTGATCTCTACTCTGCTGCATAACACTGAAATAAAGCATTTTCAGACAAAACTTTATATAACGTTTTATTCCCATTTCATGCATACATTACACCCACGAAGTTACTTTTGAAGCACCCTACAACAACCCCCCCCCCTTTTTTTTTAAAATTAGTTTGGGCTACCAAGGAACACATAAAATAACTTACGTATTCTTTCGTTTCACCTTTATTTCTTTCCAGTAATTTTCCATTCTTTCCCTGCGTTTTTCTCTTCTTCCTTCTGTCCATATTGCACCTATCTTTTTCTTTGTTTTCTCCTGGAAGCCCTTGAAACTTTTTTTTCATCTGAACCTTTCTCTTTCTCCTACTTCTTCCATTATTTCCAATTCCTCAGGTCTGCTTTAACTTCTTTTATCAACGTCTCTTATGTTTTAAAGTTTCTGTCATAGAAGTTCTTTTTGTTATCCTGTTTCCTTCTAGCCTTTTAGGTGCCCATAGAATGCAACTCTTCTCTTCCTCATCGCGTCTGATATTCGCTCTAAGTTCTTTGTTACTTCTTAATTTCCATTTCCCATTCTCATATTCTGGTCCCAAGATTTTTCTAATTATTTTCCTTTCATTATTTTCTACTTCACCTGACTGCCTGACTGTATTTAACGAAAGGCGGCATTCTGATGCATAAAGACGTTCTTGTTTAATGACAGTATTGTAGAGCCGAAGTTTTACACTTACGGAAATAGATTTCTTGTTATACAGGTTTTTTGTTAGTTGATAAGCCACCTCCATTTCGCTTGCCTTTGCTACGTTAGCTTCTTTGTCTAAAGCATTTAGCTGTATTATTTCATATAGATATTTAAAGTTCTAGGGGACTGATGACCTCAGATGTTAAGTCCCATAGTGCTCCGAGCCATTTGAACCATTTTTTTAAATGAATTTCAGATTTAAAAATGCCTCTGAGCACTATGCGACTTAACTTCTCAGGTCATCTGTCCCCTAGAACTTAGAACTACTTAAACCTAACTAGCCTAAGGGCATCACACACATCCATGCCCGAGGCAGGATTCGAACCTGCGACCGTAGCGGTCGCGCGATTCCAGACTGAAGCGCCTAAAACCGCTCGGCCACTCCAGCCGGCAATTTCAGATTTGAAATTTGTTCCACACAGGATCGTACTGTTCTAAACCCTCCTTGGTACTACACCAATTGCTGATCCAATTGGCTTTCCAGCCTGTTTTGTAATGCTTTTGAAAGAATTTTGTAAGTCACTGGAGAGAGGGATATTCCTCTGTAGTAGTTGGAGTAGCTTTACCTCCTTTTTTGTGGGTTGGGTAAATTAATGCTGTTAGATTACAAAATGTTATGTAGACAGTGATCTTCCTCTTGTCGTGAAGGTAAAGTGTGCAAAATTTCGGCAAGATTGGAATAAAACTGTAGATTTGTATGAATTACAAACAAACGGACGTTGTTCTTTATATTTATAGATTCTGTGCTTCGGCTATCTGAATGGTCACCGCACGCCACTGTTAAAATCCACGGTGTACTAAAAACGCAAAGACTTGTCGTGGAGATGGTATAAACACGAGCTGCTAGATCGCGGAGCGATCGTGTAGAACCTAGAGAGCCTAGTAGAACCCAGGTTTCTCGCCGTTCGAATCGTGCCCAACAGCAACATTAGAAACTACCTCGGAGCCGCGCGCCGCTGCTCATGCTTTCGTTAGGGACCTCGGCTACGGAGGTAGGTATTGTCTCTTTCTAATAGTTCTCTAGATCTGCCCACCAGTGTCTGGCAAGATGATATCTCCTGGTTGTGACGGTTCTCATTTTCTTCCCTGATCACCCTCTGCAAAAGCCGTGGCGACCCATTACTACACTGCGTTCATCATAAGAATAAACCTGATGTAAACATTACACCACGTATTCTTTCGCGCTTGCTGGAATCTCATTGGATTTTGTTTCACGTGGAGCGGGAGCACAGCTGTCTCGAATACAGCCAACTACGAAAATAAGGATATGTTTTATGCTGTGCGTTACGCGCACATCGACTGAGCGATCATACGGGATAACAGCTTAACCGGTACATTTAACTTGGACAGCACTGTTGGTGCAACTAACCTGCAGTGATGTAACCATTTTCAGTTACGACGTACAATAAGACGAGGTAATGAAAAAATTTCTAACTTAAACATAGGGCAATGTGACGCCAAAGCGTACTGCAAGGATTTCACCGTACAGTTAAATATCGAAGCCACTGAGGGTATTAGTTCCTGTCAGTCGTCCACTAATCTTTGAACTTCTTCCATATCGAAATCCGAGAAATACATTTCAGTACTGAAAGTGTCATCTCCTACATAGAGATTACAACCCAACAGAATCCACGAAGGGATCCAAGCGTAATATTTTCCACTTCTTTCATGACGTGCCGTTCCGTATCCAGCGAGCGTTCGGCGGAGTGACATTGTGTCAAAACTTCGTGCATTAGTTGCAGTACCTCTTGCAGACATAATGTAATTGGATAGTATATCAGATTAAATGCATTGCTGTCTCTCGCGACAAATAGCTAAACATGGCCCCACATCAGTTCTTTTGGGTTCATACTGTAGTGGTACAATGGCAAACGTAAAAACGGACCTTCAGTATGGTGTGTTCGATGCTATGCAAATTACTGTTTTCCATGTTTCCACGACGCTTATCACTCTGGCTTGTGTAAGGCCTCTTCTGCGCTGTAAGAAAATGGCGATAGTCCAAATAAAGAGTGCTTGATTTTTCGTTTTTGCCCTAAAAATTTGATTTGCTGAGTTTTCTTTATTTAAACAAATTTTATCAACAACCTTCTATAAAATATCGATAATTAAGAATTTATATTTGCAACTGGAATTACGCGTGCAAAATGTAATTATAAAGAAGACGACGTGAATTTTTCGTTAAAATGATGATTAGCATATATTTGATGAATTTTACATGTAAAAAATGTAAGTATTTCTTTTAAGACCAAAGCGAGATTGAACCATCGATCCATGGTTCGTAGCATGTTTCGTTCCGCAACGCTATCGACTTTTTCTCCGTCATTAATCTCAGCATTTGGTTTGGGCGGACGTCATATGACACCCCTTCAAGTTCACCGTTAAATACTTTACACAGTTTATTTGTTACAGGGAGCATGCAGCCCTCTGACTGTACACGCTGACACTACCGTTCCAGCATCTCAGCTATGCATTCCGGTTTCGAATCCATAACTTCAGTAAATATAATTACTTGGAAAACTTCAAAGTTGATTTTTTTTCTGTAAACTTGGGAAAAACATAGGAACAATCTGTTTCTCGCCACTTTTTTAGACCGAGCGAGGTGGCGCAGTGGTTAGACACTGGACTCGCATTTGGGAGGACGACGGTTCAATCCCGCGTCCGGCCATCCTGATTTAGGTTTTCCGTGATTTCCCTAAATCGCTCCAGGCAAATGCCGGGATGGTTCCTTTCAAAGGGCACGGCCGACTTCCTTCCCCATCCTTCCCTAATCTGATGAGACCGATGACCTCGCTGTCTGGTCTCCTTCCCCCAACAAACCAACCAACCAACCACTTTTTAACGGTGTTCCAGACGTATGTTTGACTACATAGCAGAAAGCAACGTCAGCCGTTTTCACATTACGTATTAACAGCGCGACAATCAGAGCACAACAATATAGAGACTTCGACTCTAAACGGTTTTTGAAATTAAATCTAAGCAGCTACAATATGGTTAATAAAAACGTTGAAGGTTGTTAATACACCACAATATCTTTAAAAAGTTTAATTTACGCTAACATTATAAAATATCTAATGCATAAGTAGGAACTACTTTCTAGAGCGCAAAATTACCAGTGTGAGTTCGCTATGGCTGCTGACAAATCATCGTGTTTGTGTTTTGTTTACATCAGGTTTACTCATATGATCAACGAAGTATAACCTAGCAGCGCGTTCCTGAGTTTCTCCGATGCATGCTTGCAGATCACTAGGCAAGGACGGATGCTGAACAAAGGAGCAGTACTCTAGAATATATGGCAATTGCGTCTTGTATCCACAGAGGTCCATCACATTCAAAGGCGTCCGCAAGAGAGGGGGGCGGGCGAGGACAGAAGAGGGGACACTTGTCTCCTCCTGAAATCTTGTATTAGAGAACTTATTAATTTCAAAACTTTTTATTAATTTCAAAATACTCGCGTATTTCTACAAATGAATGTATGTGATTCTACTCAGTAAGCTGCATGGGGCAAATGCGCTAAGCGAGTTCATTGGTTTGTTCGGAAGGGGAGGCCAACATGGTTTGGTTTCGGCAGGTAAGCGATGTGCTTCGATGACAGAATCGACACCTAGCAATCTTTCCCAAACGATTTTACAGAAACCCTTCGCCTAAAGGATTTCATTCTTGCGTTACTTACACCTTTATAAGCCATCTTCATCATGAAATGCCCATCACTTCGTTAATGATCATAGTTATTGTAATATTTGCATTTAAGACACTGAGCCAAATCCGAAAAAGTTTGCAATGAAAAACAAGGGTCACTATGGTTCAAATGGCTCTGAGCACTATGGGACTTAATATCTGAGGTCATCAGTCCCCAAGAACTTACAACTACTTAAACGTAACTAACCTAAGGACATGACACACATCCATGCCACGAGGCAGGATTCGAACCCGCGACCGTAGCGGTCGCGCGGTTTCAGACTGAAGCGCCTAGAACCGCTCGGCCACACTGGCCGGCAAGGGTCACTATGATTTTGCGTTTTGTGCATATAACATAATATTGTTGTTGCGTTGTTTCGGACGTTCTGAAGGGACGGACATGTTTTCTACATCGGGAGTTGGATGGAAAAGTTACCTTACAAATAAGAAAGCTATATCGAGTGTTGTAAAAAGACATTGTAAAATGTGTGATTATTTAAGTAATTACCAAACAGGATACATTAATGAGAAGGGTGGCCTACCATCGTTGTCAGTACTACGGATCTTGCCCTCTGTAGAAGCAGTGACTAACCTGGGAAAATGGCATCCCATAAAAAAAAAGCAGAATCACGGGTTCGAAATGACAGTGTAGCAGCCTCCGCTGAAGAAGATCCCACGGCCGACGAGCTGTCTTCTGCGCTGGGGGGTACAACTTTACAAGACGACAGGTTGGTGAAAAAAACGGTTAGACATCTATTCAATCTCCCCAGCTTTCAGGTCACAATTCTAAAGCCCACACGCAAAAAAAAGTCCAGATAAAATAACACCATAAGAATGATTGCTAGTCTTATCCGGCGGAAACTCCTCATGGTGCGACGGGTGTGTCAATTCGTTGCCTGTCCCACCTCCCCTGCATATCCTACCGTTACCCGACCGCCTATGGAACGTCTCTTTTCCAGTCGTCCAAGGGCAACGAGACCATTTGGGATTCGTGCCAAGCATTTGCTTGAGTCCCTTGGTGTGGAGCGTGTGGCTCCCCAACTCCAGGGTTTTACCCGCCTGCCTCCCTGGTTGCTCCAGAGGCCCAGCGTCCTTTTAGACTTGTCAGAGTACCGGAGGAGCTGCACTCCTGCGTTTGTTTTTACCTCCTTATTTTACGATATTTTAAACCAGCATCCCGACCATGTAACAGTATTTACGGATGGCTCTAAACAGGGGGACTCTGTTGGTTGTGCTGTTGTTTTCCCTGATCGAGTCGTCAAGTTACGGCTTCCTGCGGCGTTTACCATCTTTGATGCCGAATTGTTTGCGATCTTGCGGGCATTGGAGCAGATGCGATGTGTTCCGAGTCGTATGTTTCTCATCTGTTCTGACTCCCTGAGTGCCCTTCAGACCATGCAACACTTGTACCCAGCGGATACGGTCGTCCAGAACATCCATGATGCCCTACTCCACCTGCAGCGGCAGGGGAAGGAGGTTTCTTTCTGCTGGGTGCCGGGGCACGTGGGTATTAGGGGAAACGAACTGGCGGATGTGGCTGCCAAAGATGCATGTTCCCTCCCTCACGTTGTTGAATGTGCCGTCCCCCTCCATGCTGTTACCTTCCTTTTGCGTTTTCGTGTTATGCGTCAATGGGAAGAGGAGTGGCTGGCAGTCGGTAAAAATAAGCTGCGTCTGGTCAAGGTTACCACGCGGTCATGGCATACGTCCTACCAGTCATGCAGGCGGGATGAGGTTCTCCTCACTCGCCTCCGCATCGGCCACAGTCCCTTAACGCACGGTTTTTTACTCCGGCGGGAGGACCCCCCAATCTGCAGTGCTTGTGGCGTCCAGATTACTGTCCGCCACATTTTACTTGACTGTCCTTTATTCTCTGACCAGAGGGCGGTGGTTTCCTTGCCACCGGATTTGCCCTCTATTTTGCAAGACGACGCAACGACTGTGGTTAAGGTCTTACGGTTTTGTGTCCTGTCCAATTTGTTGCCTCGGATTTTAGGGAGAGGATTTTAACGTGCTGCTCACCCAGGCTTTAGGTAAGAGGTCCGCCAGTCACGATTACCTACTTGTTTCACTTCGATTTCTGTTCTCTTTTCCTTGTGTTTCCTTTTCTTTTTTAGTGCGTTTCTTCTCCTCTTGTTTTGCCTCTGTATGTGAGGATTTGTAACTGCGTCAGGTCTGTGTCTTTTAGCCGTTCTCCTTGTTCGCTGTCCGCCTTCGTCCCTTCACTGCATGTGTTCCTGTTTCTATGCGTTTGGGCGCTGATGACCACGCTGTTTAGCGCCCGAAAACCTCAAACCCCACACACACACACACACACACACACACACACACACACACACACAAATCAACCCCTACGCAATGGCTACCAGCACTACATCATATTCGCCTCCTCAACAACAACGCATAGATCCTCTCACGAACAAGGACAAGGACAAGAAGATCATGGATGGTACGAACCTATCTACCAATCCATCAACATATCGATGAAGCCAACAATATATGACTCCAATGTAGGTGATCTGCAACATACGAAGCAAGGGGCGCTGAGGAAGAGAAGTTCAACTTAGCCAACACGTGGAACTCATGAACGGACGGAACAACAAAATCATAATATGCCGAGTATGACCCCAAAAAAACCGAAATTTTTCCCACAACACAAAACACGGCCAATGCAAACAGTTAGAGCTCTGCGTGGCAGGGGGGCATATTTTTTATACGAATGTGGTAAACAACCATCTCCACTCCGTAATTGCAGAGAACCAGAGACATCAGGCACTTCACGGCAGAATGCCCCGCAAGATCAAACAATAGCAGACTAGGCAACTTCATGCAGGTGACCCCAGTGTCGACAGATTACGCAGGTACCCCAGGTGTTCACTTGTGTACGGACAGTGTGGGGATACACAGTACTTTCGAGTAGACGTGTCTGTCAAATCTCCAGGTCATCTGGTAGGCATCTGGACGTGGAGGGAGTCCTGGGAACAATAATAGTCACTTACACGGAATTCCTCGGACTAAATGGCCCCAGAATGGCATTCTGAGTTATGACACACACGTACCGAATCTAGCACGATACAGCTACGCACTCGCCCGTTGTTCACCAGGTGGCTTGCAGGCTGTCTGGTGGCTGCTTACCGTTCCAGCTTCCCTTCCGCAATCTGCAACAGAGAGGGTTTTACTGCGACAAATATTCGCGTGGCCATTTGTACGTAAATGCTAGCGGTCTTGGCATGCACAACAGAGTAGCAAAAAGGCAGAGTACACACATTTTCTATCAGGCTTCGTGTTTCCACTTCAGGAAAATAGAATCAACAGAAAATACAGTTTATTCGTTAGAGTGTAAGACATATTAAAATCTATTCAACCAGCACCAACAGTTGATCTTCCGAAATTAACTATTTGATTATAGTCCAAAAACTTGTTCATTCAAAATACAGGATGAGAAATTTTACACAGCAGTGAAATATGAGTAATTCAGATCAACTGACCAGTTACGAGGATCATCCCTTAATTAAACAGATAAACATACTAAGTGAAGGCAACGGCCGGCCGCGGTAGCCGAGCGGTTCTAGGCGCTTCAGTCTGGAACCACGCGGCAGCTACGGTCGCAGGTTCGAATCCTGCCTCGGGCATGGATGCGTGTGCTGTCCTTAGGTTTAAGTAGTTCTAAGTCTAGGGGACTGATGACCTCCGATGGTAAGTCCCATAGTGCCTAGAGCCATTTGAACCTTTTTTTTTTTTTTTTTTTTTTTTTTTTTTTTTTTTTTTTTTTTTTTGAGGCAACGGCTAATGAAGGGAATTTAAACTCTCGTGTTAGCTGGCAACGTTACGAAGCGTGTCTGTCATTCGTTCGATTAATATTTACGTAAATGTAACGTCTATGGTCTTAGATACGATGATGTGTTCACGCGAAGAAAGTTGTTTTGAAGAATAGAGTTCTGTAGTCCGACGTTTACTGTCGGAAAGTGTACAAACGCCAGAAATGGGATTGCCAAAGAATAGAGAGTGAGTTGTGATTTTTTACGCCTGTGTGTAGATGATTAAAAGTGCCTACAAAAGCGTAACCGACGAGCACTGCTCAGGGTGTCTGGTCGATCTCGGGGTCGCAAGCTCGTATCGATTCACATACCCAAGAAGACCGACGACTTACAGCTGAACAAATTGCCGAAAAATGTTGAGTAAATGATGGCACATCTCAAAACAAAGTGAACTACTGTAAGACCTGTGCGATGTTGGTTCTCTGAGGGCTTTCAGCTCCTCTTTCGCATCGAGCTCAAAAATCGTTTCAGTAGCGAAGATGCTGCATTTCCGGGTAGGGCTTTACGCTGAAGTGAAACAGGCGTATCTCATTTTGTCCGTCAAAGCACGCATTTGAAATACCCTGAATCTCCTGTCCGTAAGAAATTCAAAAGCAACCACCGCCTGGTAAAGATTATATTAACCTTTATTGTAGTGCCCGTGGTCCAATTTTCAGTGAATTTTTTTTTTTTCCAGTTAAGAACAAAGCCAAGGGGCGATGAAGACTAAGTGTCTGGGATAACGGAAAGAGAAAACGTATGCTGCTTCTTCAAGACAACGCTTTACCTCAAAAGAGACAACTGACGCTGGAAACTACTGGCAAAGTGGGTTGCGCTCTGTGAGTCCACGGATGAGCTTTCAGATACGTTCGTCAGAAAAGCCTCCCGTCCCTTCTATGGTCCACTATTTGACGCCACTCTGGACTTCAGGGTCCGTAGGAAATCCGATTTCATCAACAAAGAGCTTCACAGAGGTGAGAAGATGAAAATCTGAAGGCGCCAGATCAAGGCTGTGAGCGGGGTGGTGGGCGATGTCCCAACCGAATTAATCCAATGCCCTGCCAGGTTGGCTGTGTAGATACGTGTATTGTCATGCGGCAAGCACGTCCCGTTCGTTAACAATGTCCCCCCTTTTTTGTTCTGTATCTCCCTTCGTAATTCTTGTAAGCTTTCACAGTAGTGTGCAGCATTAATTGTTAACCCCTGAGGCAAAAATTCAGTTTGGAGAATCCCTATACAGTCGCAAAAGGCAGAACCACGATTTTCCGGGGCGAAACAAAGGTTTTAAATCTTTTAGCTGATGTTGAGAAGGGACGTCGCCACTGCATTGTCTTTTGCTTTCAGGAATATATTGCGCCATCTAGGTTTAGCCGCCAGTTGCAACAGAGCCAAATAACTGTTCATCTTCCAGTTCGAAGCACTGAAAACTTCCCATGAAGACGCGATTCTGCTGAATGCGTTGAGCTGTGGGTTGTTTTGGTATCCACCTCGCAAATAATTTTCGAAAACTGTTTCTGTTATGAATTCATGTAGAGAAGATCTGGCGATTTCTGGAAACACTGCGTGCATATCGTTCAAAGTCAATCGGCGGTCACCGTGAATCATTTATTAGACCCTGTTGACCATCCCACCAGTCACGATTGAGGCCGCCCACTTCCTTAATCATGATGAAGGCTTGTTCTGCCACCTTTAAACTCACGACCCCAGTTTTACACAATTATCACCACACTTTCGTTAAAAATCTGGAAGAAGAAACCAGATTAAGCTCCTCGCTACGCAGATGGTAGAATCTCAAATGTTATTTATACTTTCACTCGTCAAATACTACAAGCGTTAAATAATAAAATATCGCAGTTGGATTTTTTGTGATCTTTCCAAGACATTTCATCGTGTAAATCGTGTTACATTCTTAGAAAAATTCAAGTTCTATGGAATTGATGCCTTTACACAGAGCCACGCGAGTGGCCGCGCGGTCTACGGCACCATGTCACGGATTGCGCGGCTCCTCTTGCCGGAGGTTCGAGTCCTTCCTTGGGCATACGTTACTTTGAGTAGCGTGCAAATCTAGGGACCGCTGACCTCAGCAGTTTGGTCCCTTAGCAATTCACACACACTTGAACACACACTTTACAGAGAATTGATTTGATTCATATCCACACGGAATGCAAAGAGTTGTGCAGGGTAATTCAAAGAACGTTGGAAGGGTAGAGAATTTTGGGAACTGGGAATAAATCACAAAAGGAGTCCCATAAGACTCAATTTTGGGTCCATTCCCGTTCGTTTTGTATGTAAATGGCTTTCCACTTGACAGTCAACAAGCAGAACAGGTACTTTTGCAAACGATATTGCTGTTGTAATAAATTCCATTAGAGAGAAAGCCACAGAAGAGACTGCTAAACACTTTTTTCAAAGAATTATAAGGTGGTTCTCTGAAAATGGAGTTTCCTTGAATTTTGGAAAAAACATGCTACGGGGGTAAGTCAATTATTACCCGCAAAGCAGTTATAAAATTGTATTCTAATCAAATAGAAAACTTACAAGAACACCATTTTTCGACATAGTCTCCTAGCGTTTCAACGCACTTGGTCCATCGTTGTACAAGCTTCCTGATGCCCTCATAAAAGAAGGTTCTCGGTTGAGCTGCAATCAAGGAATGCACCGCTTCTTTCACTGCTTTGTCCGAGGCCAATCGAGGATCCCTTAATGCCTGTTTAAGTGGACCAAACAAGCGATAGTCAGAAGGGGCAAGATCGGGACTATATGGAGGATGATCCGGTACTTCAAATTTGGGTTTCTGGAGGGTTTCAGCAGTGTGGGCAGCAGTATGCGGACGGGCAGTGTCGTACAACAACACACGTTTTGACAGCAATCGTCGGCGTTTGCTTCGAATTGCAGGCTTTAGCCTGGCAGTAAGCATCTCACTGTAACGTACGCTGTATGTTGTTCTCCCCCCCCCCCCCCTATAATGTTCCAGTACTGGACCTTGTGCGTCCCAAAAAACCATAAGGATAAGTTTTCCTGCGGACGGTTAGGTCTTGAACTTTTTTACGGCGAATTTGGATGATTCCATTCCATACTCTGCAGTTTACCCTCCGGCTCGTAATGATGGATCCATGTTTCGTCACCAGTAATGATCCTGTCTGAGAACTTGTCCTCTTCGCTACCATTGCGATCCAAATGTTTTTTGCAGATGTCCAAGCGCGTTTGTTTATGCGACTGTGTGAGTTGTTTTGGGGCCCATCTTGCACAAACTTTATGAAACCCAAGTCTGTTGTGTATGATTTCGTAGGCAGAGCCGTGACTAATTTGCAGACGATGTGCCACTTCGTCGATAGTTAATCGTCTGTCTAAGAGAGTCATTTCGCGTGAACGTTCAATGGTTTCTTCATTTGAGGCGGTAAACGGTCGTCCGGTTCCTTCATTGCGCGTAAGACTTGTGCGACCATTTCGGAATTTTTTAATTCATTCTAAACACTCCGTTGTGGCAAAACACTGTTGCCATACTGTACCGAAAGTCTTCGATGAATTTCGGCTCCTGGTACGCCTTCCGAA
Source organism: Schistocerca piceifrons (assembly GCF_021461385.2). Lineage (NCBI taxonomy): Eukaryota > Metazoa > Arthropoda > Insecta > Orthoptera > Acrididae > Schistocerca > Schistocerca piceifrons. Next base: position 116,751,127 of record NC_060142.1, read on the forward strand.
AGGCTGCTCTTCTTAGGTGCAAGAAGACAGCGGAGCAGCCATGATTAATAGCACGGCAGCGATAACGAAACTAGCCTAGCAGCTCGAAAATTGCAAAGATATAACAACAAATAAAGTATGCGTCATCAACGTAAAACGACAGTACTACCAAAATAAACAAAAATACAACTCAACTGCAGATAATAATTGACTTACCCTCGTATATTCAGTTCTGTACAACAAAAAGTCATATCGACAACTGATGTAGCACACGAACAGGACTCAGTGAATAGGGCAGAATGCTCCAAAAATTTGAGAGTATATACAAATGAAAACTTGAACGGAAAAACAGTATATTACTGAGCTTCTCAAACAATCGAATTCACCTAATTTTGCTCTTCATGTAACACCTAGTGTTGGAAACAAACGATTCAGCCTCCTGACATATTTTCACTCAATAATGTCTTATGCAATACTTTTCTGGGACCACTCACCACTAAGAAAGTAGTACTGATTGCACAAAAGCGAGCAGTAAGAATAACATGTTGTGTACATCCGCAGTCGTCATGTAGATACATCTTCAAGCAGTTAGGCATTTTAAAGGCGCCGTCATAATACACAGAGCCGCTGATGAAATTTGTCATAAATAATTCATCACAATTTGAGAAGAACAGCGAAGCCCACATCTACAAAAATAGGGGAGAAATGACCTTTGTTACCCATTCTCAGAGCTGCCAGTGGCTCGGGAAGGAGTTCAATACGAAGCAACAAAAATTTTTAATCATCTGTCCAATAACATAAAATGACTGTTGTGTCTAGACAAGACAGCCTAGACACAATGAGAGGAAGCCGAAAGGCAAGCGCTAAGCTAAAGCAGGATGGCGTGAGGTCTGAAACAGGATACGTAATGAATGCTATAAAGAAAAGTACGTAGCTGCTGGAATACTTAACTTTAATCCATCCTTGTGGTACATCTGGAGATTGTGGCTATACAAGTGAGACTCTTTAGATACATGCAATGTTACTAATGGCGCCTTGCTAGGTCGTAGCCATTGACTTAGCTGCAGGCTATTCTAACTATCTGCTCTGCAAATGAGCGAGGCTTCGTCAGTGTGCATCGGTAGCTACGTCGTCCGTACAACTGGGGCGAGTGCTAGTACGTCTCTCTAGACCTGCCGTGTGGTGGCGTTCGGTCTGCTATCACTGAAAGTGGCGACACGCGGGTACGACTTGTACTAACGGACCGCGGCCGATTTAAAGCTACCACCTAGCAAGTGTGGTGTCTGGCGGTGACACCACAATGACTGACAGGTAAAAAAGCAGTTTTAAATCTAATATAAAACCATTTCTCACAGAAAAAACTTTCTATTCTGTGGATTAATTTCCATTTAAAAACTGGTAGCCTGAAAAAAAGTTTGTTTTTAAGTGTAGTTACATGAATAGGACTAAAAAATGATGTGTTCATTAATCTTAACGCTGATCATGTATACATATCCTGTAAACTGGCCCGTTCCACATGATTTCGATGAAAAAATTGTTCAAATGATTTAAGGAACATGTAATTACCTAATTAACTGAAATAGAGACACTCATTCCAACACATCACCTCAAGAGTCTTCAGCGAACAGAAAAAAAACGCCAGTGTGTGCTACTCCGACACTTTATGCTTGAATGCAGTTCTGCCAACTTGTCGGAAAAAAATTCCTTTGAGCGTTAGAGGCACAGTACTCGTACTTTCTTGACATGCTTCGATACCGGCAAGAATAGATAAAAATGTATTGATTTAATGATTTTTTTTTGTACAGCTGTGTGTTTAAAAACTGAGTCCGCTCGCACAATATGAACCAGAACACAAATTTCAAATTACGCCTGTGGGCTTTGTTTTACGGACTCCAGCGGGACCAGTTTTAGAGGGCAGCCTCAGTGTTTGAGATCCTCGTCATGTGAGCGTGGCTCCCGAAGAAGTTCTGTCATGGGCTGGTAGAGCTGTAACAAGATTGGTACAGTCGATACGAAAGTGTAAAAAGGCAATCGTCGGGATGAAGGTGACGTGCTTCCGGTGATGCGTGAATTTAGACAGCCGGTATTCATGCTGGAACGAACTTCTACCGTGCTGCACCCGTCGTCTGTCTCGCGTAAGAATAGTGAGAGTCGAATGAGAGCTGCCAGGCCGCGTAGAGGGAGTTATGAGCAATACCGACCAGAAGTGACGGCAGTTGGGCAGTGAGAGGGAAACGACATTCAGACACACACAAACAGCTCAGCCGTCCGCTTTCCCGCATTCCCCGCTATGTGGCCACAGCCGGAGGTGACGGGCAAGCGGCGCAGGTGAACTGCAGAGTATGTTGAAACCTCGAAACTAGTACGTTTAATGATTTCATTGATTCGCAGACACTTTGATATAAGCACCCCTGCTACTAAAAATGATTACTCGAATCCAAGGCATTACGCACTGTCGGAATACCAGTGAGATTTTACACCGATTTTTACATTATTATTGTTATCATCATCATCATCATCATCATCATCATCTGAATCATTGGCTTTTCTACTCGTTCTATGCGACCCGCCACGACCTCCTTTCCCGTGCCAATCTCTTCATCTTAAAATAGCACTTCCACCAAACGCCCTCATTTATTTGTAGTATCTGTCTTCCTCTGCAGATGTTGCCCTCTACAGCTCTAGTACCACGTAAGTTGTTCCTTGGTGTACTAAGACATGCCATATCATCTTGTCCTTGTCGTTAATGTTTGCCACATAATTCTCTTCTCGACAATTCTGTGAGGAGCTACTTCACATTTTCTTCTTTCCGGTTATCTCATAGCCCATGATTCACTTCGAAGCAGTGTTCTGTTCCAAACTTACATTTTCAGCAATCACAGAAATTTCTTCCTCAAATTAAGGCCATGTTTGATACCAGTACACTTCTTTTGGCCAGGAATGCCATCTGCTTGTACTAGTCCCCTTTTTATATTCTCCTTGCTTCTTCCGTCATGTGTTACTCGTATTTTGCTTCCATGGTAGCAGAATAACTTCGTGATCACTGATTTTGATGTCAAATTTGTCTCTAATCTCATTGCTATTACTCCACCATTACTTTCGTCTTTCTTCGGTTTACTCTCAATCCATAGTGTGCGCTCAATAGATTTCATTCCATTCCATTCTTCCGCGCCTTCACTGGAGACAGCAATGTCATCAGCAAATCGTATCATTGATATCCTTTCACCCTGAATTTTAATCCCTCTCTTGAACCTATCTTTTATTTTCGTAATTGCTTCTTCGATATATAAATTGAACAGGAGCGGCGAAAGATTACACCCCTGCCTGATACCCTTTCTAATCTGAGAACGTTCGTGGTCGCTCATTCTAATTTTTCCCACTCGGTTCATATTGTTTATTAGCTGACTTTTCCAATAGCTGATACTTATTTTCCTGAGAATTTCGAACGCCTTACATCATTTTCCAGGGTCGAACAGCTTTCCTAGGTCTGCGAATCATATTAACGTGTTTTGATTTTTCGAGTCCTTCCTCCCTCTGTAGCACAACATCAGAACTGTTTCCCTGGTGCCTTTAGCACTCCTAGAGTCAATCTAACACATCCTCAATCGTCTCTTCCATTTTTATGAACATTGACTTTGTCAGAAACTTGAATGCAGTCGCTGTGAAGCTGATAATGCGGTAGTTCTCGCTTGCATCTACCCTTGCTACCTTTGGAATTGTGTGCACAACATTTTTCAGGAAGTTTGATGGGTTCTGTCTTCCTCTGGAGATATTACCCTCTACAGCTCGCTCTAGTACCGTGGAAGTTTGATGGGTTCTGTAAAGAAACAAACTTGAGTAGTCGTTGGTTGCTGGTTTCCGAAAAGATTTTACGTATTCCAAAGCATGTTATCAATTCCTTCTGCCTGATTTGATCGCATATCTTCCAAATCTCTGTGAAATTCTGATTTTAGTACTGGACCCCCCACGTGTCCCATATCGACTCCAAATCATCTTCTGTCACCCGGCCTGTATCTACGGACTAACATCGGCCGTGCCACTTGAGTTCGGATCGTCTAGCAGCTACATCGCCTGACTGACAGGGAAAACGAGCTGAGGCTATTGGATTCTACATTTTCGCTAGTTTAGAAAGCGTCCTTTCACTTCACTATTTGTGTACGACGGCTTGCCTTTCGAGTGCTGATCTCTTTTGGACTCTGGTGAAGTTTGATTCGGGACGGACAGGTCACGAATTATTTCACTATTTCTGTGGAATCGGATATCCACAGGACTTTCAGCTGTATTTTTTATTCTGATGATTATCTCACTTTCCTTTAGACCCAGACAGTAGTGGGCATTTGAAACGAATTATGATACTTATTTGTTCCAATGAAAGTCAATTTCCTTACAGCTGTATTTTTTAATTCTGGTGTTTACCCCATTTTCTTTCAGACGAGCGCAGTAGAGGGTATTTGACACGAATTATGAAACTGTGTGGCAAAGGTATTATGGTCGCTTCCTTGATGGAACGACACTTACAGTACTTCCGGCATTCGATACATGAAGCACTCTAACTGGATTCTCTAGATGGGACGATATTGTTTTGAAATCGACTACACATATCTGAGATAAGTATCAACATAAGAAATGATACACCTGCAAGGAATCTGACTTTGATTGGACAAATACACAATTGCCCATTAAAATTGCTACTCCATGAAGATGACGTGCTACAGACGCGAAATTTAACACACAGGAAGAAGATGCTGTGATATGAAAATCATTAGCTTTTCAGAGCATTCGCACAAGGTTGGCGCCGGTGCTGACATGAAGAAAGTTTCCGACCGATTTCTCATACACAAACAGCAGCTGACTGGCGTTGCCTGGTGAAACGTTGTTGTGATGCCTCTTGTAAGGAGGAGAAATGCGTAACATCACGTTTCCGACTTTGATAAACGTCGGATTGTAGCCTATCGCGATTGCGGTTTATCGTATCGCGACATTGCTCTCGCGTTGGTCGATATCCAATGACTGTTAGCAGAATATGGAATCGGTGGGTTCAGGAGGGTAATACGGAACGCCGTGCTGGATCCCAACGGCCTCGTATCACTAGCAGTCGAGATGACAGGCATCTTATCCGCATGGCTGTAACGGATCGTGCAGCCACGTCTCAATCCCTGAGTCAACAGATGGGGACGTTTGCAAGACAACAACCATCTGCACGAACAGTTCGACGACGTTTGCAGCAGCATGGACTATCAGCTCGGAGACCGTGGCTGCGGTTACCCTAGACACCGCATCACAGACAGGAGCGCCTGCGATGGTGAACTCAACGACGAACCTGGGTGCACGAATGGCAAAATGTCATTTTTTCGGATGAATCCAGGTTCTGTTTACAGCATCATGATGATCGCACCCGTGTTTGGCGACATCGCGGTGAACGCACATTGGAAGCGTGTATTCGTCATCGCCATACTGGCGTATCACCCGGCATGTTGCAGGTCCTGTACGGGCCTTTCTGGATACAGAAAATGTTGGACTGCTGCCCCAGCCAGCACATTCTCCAGATCTCTCACCAACTGAAAACGTCTGGTCAATGGTGGCCGAGCAACTGGCTCGTCACAATACGCCAGTCAGTACTCTTGATGAACCGTGGTATCGTGTTGAAGCTGCATGGGCAGCTGTACCTGTACACTCCATCCAAGAGCTGTTGGACTCAATGTCCAGGCGTATCAAGGCCGTTATTACGGCCAGAAGTGGTTGTTCTGGGTACTGATTTCTCAGGATCTATGTACCCGAATTGCGTGAAAATGTAATCACATGTCAGTTCTAGTATAATATCTTTGTCCAATGAATACCCGTTTATCATCCGCATTTCTTCTTGGTGTAGCAATTTTAATGGCCAGTAGTGTATTTCACTATTGTATTACAGAAGAGTTTCAATTAGTGCATAAAGCAGAGTATTCGCCAAACCCGTGTCGAATACTTCAGTTACTGATTGCAAATATGGGGACTTCTCAAGTGCTGTTTGTCTACAAAACAAGTTGCCATTGTCTCAGCGTCTGCAGTTCACCCTCTCGCGTCAAACACGTACCTGCATTACTTGGATGACACTGAAGGTGGAGACTTGTTTAGTGTGTAATCCCAGATTCTTTAAAGAATCAAATTCCCACCTATGAAAGTGTAGAAAAAGGTTTGAAATTACGTATAAAGTTTGTTGGACGTCGCTAAGTGCTCTCATTTATCAAAAACTAGTTTACTATGGTCCGAGTAATTTGCGATCAATTTTAGCACGTTTTTTCACGTACTTCAATGATTATGACGGCATATCTCCCGAACTATGGGTCATATAATGACATAATGCTGCAGGTATTTTCAGTCGTGTACATGGATGCTGTCTGAAAAATATATTCTTAGTTGAGTTAGTAGCAAAGAAGTAACAAACTAAAATGTCATGCCTGATGATGCGACCAAGCGAGGCGCCCCAGTGGTTAGCACACTGGACTCGCATTCGGGAGGACGACGGTTCAATCCCGCGGCGCCCGGCCATCATGATTTAGGTTTCCCGTGATTTCCCTAAATTGCTTCAAGCAAATGCCGGGATGGTTCCTTTGAAAGGGCAACTCCGACTTCCTTCCCTATCCTTCCGTAATCCGATAGGACTGATGACCACGCTATTGGTCCCTTCCTCCAAATCAACTACCAACCACACAGTTAATCTCACAGAAAAGTAAGCGAAATAACGACGCCAATTGTAACCTCCCCACAATAATTTTAAAAGGTCAATATTAGTGAAATTGTAACCTCCCAGCAAGAATAAGAAGACAATGATAATAAAATTGAGCCAAAATGTTAAGTACCCACAAAATTAACGTTAAGATGAACCTGATAAATTTTATAAGGGCAGCTGCGCTGACCTTCGGCCCTGTGCAATAATTAAACCTGAACACAAAAACCAAAATTCTTACCTCAGTAAACTGCATCTATATCTGCTCTTATTTTTCGGCACAGCTCCGTGCAATGCTGGCCCGTATTTAATTTTGATTCTTGGAGGGAATGCATGGGAAATATTATTTAACTTGAAATGAATCTTTTGCTTTAAAAAGGTTACTTTGTAGAAAAATTATTATTGGGGCAATTCTTGAACAAATTAATTACAATTAACATATGTTATTAGCTGAGCGCAATGCTGCTTCATTACCTTCGATAACAATATACCTCGTCCAGAACCGTGACCAGAGACACATGTCGACGCCCGCTCAGTACATCCGTCCATTCGCTACTCATACAACTTCCGACTGAGTCCAACTCACAATACGCAACTGAGTCCAACTGACAACACGCAACTGAACTCTCGCGCAGTCAAGCGCAGACTAGCAACGATAAATAACTCTCTGGTCAGAGATTCTGTCATGCCTCGCCATCGCTGGTAATGAATACATATGAAACGTACGCGTTTCACAATATACAACGTTATTTACAGACTTCGTTACAACGATATTTTGATTTTTCACAGCTGATCTCATCGACCTAGCAGTTGTCGCATTGTAGCTGCCCAGTATGCATTCAAATGAACCATGCACACACGAAAACGCCTAAAATGCAATTTCACAAAATGTTATTACTTTCGTGTGTAATTTCTACCATAGCGCCTAATCGTTGCGCAGGGCAGAGATTGGTAGCTCTTAAATTTTCGACGTTCAGGCATTGGTGATTTTAATGCGTGATAGAGTGTGTAACATCAGTCCTATAAATATGAAAGCTATTTTCTTTTACCACTTCTGATGGCTACATACACACATTATTTTTGCTTTGTGCACATCTATGGCAAAGTACTTTTCGAATAATGTAAGGATCACTGGCCTCCTTGAACAATTAATATTAATGCCGGGATGTACCTGCTAATGCATGCATTACAACAGCGCATTAAATTCGCTGAACAGTTATATGGAATACTGGAAATATAAAAATTTTGTTGTTCCTAGAATCCGGTAGATATGCAACCAGCAACTGGAACCGTTCACTCTTTTAGCCGTTTAATTATAACTAGTACCGCCTGTGGTCGAAACTCGACCAGTTGCGTCAGTGGGCCTTATCTGTGATAGCAAATATCATGTATCTTAAAGTGCCTGAAATTTTAGCCGCAGAACTGTCCGTGGCAAATGCTGCATTGTAGTTCGTGTATTCTTGAAATAATTCTTTGATTTTTCTTTAATTGTTCGATTATTTGAAGGGACTCGTTTCATACACTGAGTTAAAAAATAAAGTTTGTGTTAATGGCGGCAACAAAGGCCCTGTCACTGTCACTGCAAGATAAAAAAATCACCTCAGACGCGAAATGATTTGCGTTATAAAATCTGCACTGTAAATTCATCAAATAGCAATTACATATCTCAAAAATATTTGGAATTATGTTCAGTGCACAGTTGAATGTGTCTCCCAAAACAACAACAGAATTATCGTCATCAACATCTGCATTATTCCTATTACACTCTCTACATATAAATTGTCCCTCTAGCTCTTCGCCTTTCAGTCCGACCCGTTAATGTCCTTCTTTGAGAGATAGCCTAAAACAAATATTTTTTCCTCATAATAGGGGACTTTGTAGATACTCAAAATGAAGATACTGAAAATTAGGAACATACTAAATATTGTTGTGACGGCGGCAAACGAACACAGAGTTAGTTCCGTTTACTCTTAGATCAAAGAAAGTGAAAAAACGACTTTAATAAACAACGTTTGTTGTCCCCGATGGCTTCGTTACTACGTTTCGTTATCCACTGTTGACAACATCGATGACGTAGCAGTTGCGGCATTGTACCTGTCTGGTATGTGTGTGTGTTGCTGCAAATGAGCTATATGTAACATTTAAACATAAACGTCCCTAGAATGCAACTTCACGAAACATTGTTACTTTTGTATTTCGTTTCTACCTTAGCACCCGATCGTTACGCGTGGTACAAGTTGATAGCAATGTCAGGGACGAAAGAAAACTTTTTTCTGTGTGTGTCTACTTTTTTTACCTCTTCTAATGGCTATGTATACTCATTATTTTCTTTCTTTAGTGCATATCTACGGCAAAATTTCTTTCGCATTATATTAACTCTTCACTCGCGAGGTGTGGTCTCTCAGATCGCGCGAAAATTTTCGAACTCACTTTCGAAGGCCAGTTGTGATGGAATGCAGGTGAGGTCCTGCAGAAAGTGTCCATCACTTCTGTCTCTAAGCTGTTCATTTGTGGAACACAACCTGTGACCAGCTTAGAGACAGAAATGATGACACTTTCTGCACGACCTGACCATCGTTTTGCAGGACAATGCTCAAGCACGTACAGTGCAAGCTGTTACTGAGTTGTTTGACTGACGGGGCTGCGAAGTGCTGTACCACCTACTGCACTCCCCTGACTTAAGACCTCGTAAGTTCGACTCGATTTCTAAACTGAAGGAAACACCTCACGGCATTCGCTTCAGAACTGCTACAAATTCGTTGGGCAAAAGACCGCGCCGCTCGAACTGTCAACACAACTGGCACTGCTAAGAGTATCCTACGACTTCCACGTCGCTGGCAACGGGTTATACACAATGCTGGCGACTACTTTGAAGGTCTGTAAAACTTTGAAACACGTATCTATTTTGTACGAGCTGTAAATAAATAGTTGCCACTATTAAAGTTCCAACTCTCGTAAATAGCTTCAAACACGAGTTGCTGCCTCAGTCAACTCCTTTCCCCGCGCATTTGACAAAAAAATTCAATGATACCAACGTAACTGTGACGTGATATACAAACTTTTTTCTTTTTCTCGGCAGATACGACGAAAGACCACGCAAGCTGCCGAAGATACGAGTGCAAAAGGATCGTAATGGCAGTTGCGATGGTTCAAAATGGCTCTGAGTACTATGAGACTTAACATCTGAGGTCATCAGTCCCCTAGAACTTAGAACTACTTAAACCTAACTAACCTAAAGACATCACACGTATCCATGCCCGAGACAGGATCGAACCTTCGACCGTAGCAGTCGCGCGGCTCCGGACTGTAACGCCTAAGTTACGATTTTAGTTCAGACAAAACATTAGCTCGGGCAACACAGTGGCATTGTAACTTCATTTTGTCCTAATTGTAGTTCCGATGGCACTGCTCTGAGCCGTCGACTTGTCTACAGTGACCGAAAACGAACCGAACAGAATGGAACGGCATCGTCATACGTGTGAAACAGGCCTAAGGAATGCAGCTTCGCGTCCTTGTCCAACTCCGCCGTAAATCTCATGTTATGGATGTTTACTGTTCATAAGGTCGACGAACTGTAGCGGCGCCTAGCGGCAACGCTACCAGATTAAAAATGTCTCGTCAAAATACCTGAAGAAGTAGGATGCACGCGGAAGGGGAGGGGGGGCTTCCGCGTTTACACGATCAACGAGAGGCGTAAGTGGAAACTTCGGTTCTCGGTAAACAGGGTTTGAGACTCCGTGCAAACGTACTCGTGGTGTACGCGGCTTGTGTGTGTGTGTGTGTGTGTGTGTCCGCGCCTGCCTTTCCCGTTAGCCGTGGCGGCTCCAAGGTCACGACCGATGGCTGCGGCTGCCTGCGCTTCCTTCGGACGTCGCAGAGGTGTGCCGGGCGAAGCCAAGTTTCTCTCGTCGTGAGCGGCGGTAGACAAAAGCACACGCACCGAGACATGAAGACCGTGGGTGGACTATGCTGTTCGCCACGCGCCCAACGTCCTCCTCGCAAATCCATGTCAATCCGTTTGTTTACAGATCATTTTGTGCTGCATCTCCTGTCGTAAATTGCAAACACAAGAAGAAAATTAACATGTCAGTTCAGAGGTGTAAGTGTAAATTTTCGTAGGAATTTTTCTTGTTTCGGATGTCTGGAATAGTGCCCGTAAGGTTATAGCATCGCTTATTGAAAAAAGTAATGTAAAATATTTTATTGCCGGCCGGTGTGGCCGAGCGGTTCTAGGCGCTTCAGTCTGGAACCGCGCGACCGCCAATGTCGCAGGTTCGAATCCTGCCTCGGGCATGGATGTGTGTGATGTCCTTAGGTTAGTTAGGTTTAAGTAGTTCTAAGTTCTAGGGGACTGATGACTTCAGATGTTAAGACCCATAGTGCTCAGAGCCATTTGAACCATTTATTTTATTGATATATGACAACAATGGAGCCGCTATACGTGCTCAGATAATTGTAACTAATATTATCTCTGTATCGTAGTATATAAGAAAAGATTTCATTGTCTTATTCTTTGTCTTCCGTGCCTGGTTGGTTCTGATCTTGCATTTCGATTACGGTCTGTAAAGAATTATTTCTACTACATGTGGTGTATTTAGAATTTCTGCTAAATGTATATGTCAGTATTTAATGCAATATGTGTTTTTGTTAATAGCAAGAAAACACCTTCCCTGTCCCACTTATTTAATTAATTACGTAACAATTAAATGTTGCCATGGCTATTTTTAATTGCATTGTTGAAGCTACGCCCTTGGTGTTAAAATTGATAAAAGTTTCTTCATAGCTATTTAATTCTGAAGATATTGAAAGGATTTAATCTCAGTAAATGTAAAATGGCGTCTCATAATAATTTCTATTATATACTGGAGCATCAAGCCTCACAGAGAAAAATAATTATTTGAATATTATATTTAATTTGCTTATCGCGTTTACCCATCGTGAGTAAGATGGATGTCTTCACGTTGGAATACGCATGATATTTCTGGCCATAGCGCCCTGAGAAAATTTAGCTGTGGGTTTTAATGAACGTAAAAGAGATTTTCTTTAATCAAAGATTTTCTCTCTTTTCAAAAAAAGTAAGTTGCGCGATAAGGTTTGAATTGCATACATATGCGTGCGCAGCCTCGGCAGAGAAGCTGCGCTGCACCAAAGTCTAACATAACAGTCGCGACACTACGTCTCTTTTTTGTTACCCAAAGCGACGGCAGCGCCCCAAACGCCCAGCAAGCTCATATGGTTCAAATGGTTGTGAGCACTATGGCACTTAACATCTGAGGTCATCAGTCCCCTAGAACTCAGAACTGCTTAAACCTAACTAACGTAAGGACATCACACACATCCATGCCCGAGGCAGGATTCAAACCTGCGACCGAAGCAGTCGCGCGGTTCCGGACTGAAGTGCCTAGAACCGCTCGGCCACAGCAGCCGGCGCCCAGAAAGCGACACTTCTAAATACGATATCGGATGAGTGCGAATACTAGAATTTATATTACTTAGTAAAAGAGTTTTTTCAATAGGGAGCCTATTTAGTGCTATAAAAATCGACAACTAAAAAATGATACCACATATGACATTTTTTAGTTCCCTGAGATTCCTGGGAGGTACGAAACGATACATTACACGACAGTTTATTTACGAGTCTCTTGTAATGTACAGACATTTACAGAATAATATCATTCTCCTCTAATAACAAAGTTTCTAATAAACACCAGAAGACACGACCTTAAACAGAAATACTTCCTATATCTACCCAACTAAGTAGAGGTTTGTTCGCTACACTTTCAGCCAAATGAGTGAAAGTGGAACGTAGGAAAGCTATATGGAAAGTAATACCTACATTATTTAACGTACCAAATAAGCCATCACAACTATTGCTTAAGGAAAAAGCACCAGACTTTATAATAAATCGTCAAAAGCAATAAAACTGTTTCCCAACACAGAATAAACCAATCCTACAAGTTTTGCTAAATCTGAGCCGCAAACGGGAAGAATCTGTAACGCATTCGCTTATGAAAAAAAAGCTTACATTTACAAAGATATTCGAGTAAAATGCAAGATTGAGCGAATCATTAAACTCCATAAAAACTTTTAAAGTGTCAAGAAAGGTGCCTATGACAATAACAACAGACAACAGCAGAAATATATGCTTCTCATGCATGAAATGTGTGTTTACATTCTCTTGCTTTCAGTGGAATAAACTGCAAGCATAGACACATTCGAAAGCATTTCCTCATGAATAAGTTATGGTGTGATTTGTCTATTTTTAAATGTATCTCACGATAATTCGTGTCTCTTGGTGATTTACTAACGCATGAAACATAAAAATATCACAACTATGATTAAAAACAAACATCATCCTTGCGACGCTCGTGGCTGTCCGATTTCCCACAGCTTTTAGCGCGGTGATCGGCTCAGTTGCCAAGCTGTAACAACTTTCGCACCAGAGAGTGTAGTGACTGTGGCTGCATGTAGGTGAGTTGAAGGTGATCTTTGTGAAGATGCGGGCCTAATTTATCTGTAGATCGCGAGGAGAGGAGATGGACTGTTGATTTATGGTGGTGGATGTGAACAGTCCCGTTTTGGTTTAGTAGCAGTAAGCAGCAAACAATGGAGACTTTTTGGGAATTATACTATGGATTAATGGAAGATTTATTGTGGAGGGAAAACGAATTGATTTTTACGGTGTTGTCATTATACTCTTTGTGAAGAATGAATTACAGGTAATTATTAAGTTTGTTTTATTTGCTGCAGCGGTTTGATATGGAGCATTCTTGGTGCTTCAGACATCCAGATCAGGAATCTTTTTGCTTTTCATTTTTTGTTAAAATTTATCGATCACTGTGAGAGAGATAGATTTAAGAATTAGATTTCGGAACTTTAAGAGAAGACTACACATATGAAGTTTAATTTTTGTAATTGTTGGATTATAGTTACGAGATTTCAGAGAAAACTATTATTGAAGTTTCGTTAATTGTTATTAGGTCAAATGATATGAGATTGCTATTGCGTTCATTTAACCCAGAGTCATTGTCCACATACCAGGAGCCAATTTTCAATTTATTTAAAGTCACTATCAAAAATTACGAACAAAGGATGACAGCACTGTTTTTAGACAACGCATTGCTCCTATGCGTATCTCAGTAGTTACATTTTGCAGCTCTGTTATAGAGACGGACGGTAACTACGAAGCACTTTGCACGGCGTTATCCAGTGCGACCCAGGTAAGCCAAGTACTGTAGGAAACAGGTTCTTTCTCTAATTAAAGTTCACAAGGACCAACTTTAGTTTCAAATTAATCAGTTTTTCATCAAAAGTTCACTGTCAGATTTCGTGATAAGAATAAGTTTCAGATAGGGTATTCTAACCCACAGTTAGATTTCTCTACGCATTCTCCCAGTTGAATTTTGTCACCAGCAATTGGCGTTATGCAAGCTATCAGCTTTAAGGTCTGGTAAGATGGGTAGATTACATAGCTAATGAGGAAGTGTTGAATACGATTGGGGAGAAGAGAAGTTTGTGGCACAACTTGACCAGAAGAAGGGATCGGTTGGTAGGACATGTTCTGAGGCATCAAGGGATCACCAATTTAGCATTGGAGGGCAGCGTGGAGGGTAAAAATCGTAGAGGGAGACCAAGAGATGAATACACTAAGCAGATTCAGAAGGATGTAGGCTGCAGTAGGTACTGGGAGATGAAGAAGCTTGCACAGGATAGAGTAGCATGGAGAGCTGCATCAAACCAGTCTCAGGACTGAAGACCACAACAACAACAAGCGCACCAATCAAAACAGGAAGCCCAGAGTTTAGCATATAACAATTTAACATTAACAACACAATCAGCATTATGGATCCAGTTTCACTAAAACAAATTTAAACAGATATCTTTCACAGTACGTGGCAAAAGAAGTAAGTAAAACTCCAGACTCCGCTAAAGATTCGAGCTGTTTCTGACATATACTGATTAGCCAAAACATTACGACTATCTGCTTAAAAGCGTGCTCATCCACCGTTGCATTACAGCAGTAATTCTTCATCATATCAGTTCCGGAAGTCCTTCTTGAGTTTCTGGATGTGAGCGGCACCAGAAGTCTACGCACAGACATGCCATAAAGGTAAATTAGGGCGCCGAACAGCGTCGCTGATGCGTTCCATCGGGCTCAGACCAGGTAAACTTGGTAGCCAAGACATCTTCCTCCTCACCGAGCGAGGTGGCGCAGTGGTTAGCACACTGGCATTCGGGAGCCGGCCCTGTGACCAAGCGGTTCTAGGCGCTTCAGTCCGGAACCACGCGGCTGGTAAGATCGCAGGTTCGAATTCTACCTCGGGCATGAATGTGTGTGATGTCCTTAGAACTAAGTAAACCTAACTAACCAAAGTCTAGGGGACTGATGACCTCAGATGTTAAGTTCCATAGTGCTTAGAGCCATTTGAACCATTTTTCGCATTCGGGAGGACGACTGTCGAAACCCGCGTCCGGCCATCCTGATTTAGGTTTTACATGATTTCCGTAAATCGCTTGAGCAAATGCCCGGATGGTTCCTTTGAAAGGGCACGGCTGACTTCATTCCCCATCCCTCCCTATTCTAATGGGACCGATGACCTCGCTGTCTGGTCCGTTCCCCCATATCAACCAATCATCCTCCGTCCTCAAACCACTGTAGCATGATTCTGGTCTTGTGACGCAGACAGCTATCTTGCTGGAAGAAGCTATCTTCATGGGGGAAAACGTTAAGCATGAAAGGACGTAGATAGTGTGCAAATACCGAATGTTTATTTATTAAACAGTAGAAACTGCAGGTCGGAATATCAACAATATTAGGAAAAGGTAGATTGCTACTTACCTAAAGACGACACGTTAAAGTGCTTACACACTAGCTTTTGGCCTTCGTCAGAAGAGCACACACACACACACACACACACACACACACATTCATTCAAACAAGCACGCAAGCAACTTCACGCACGCCTGACCGCCATCTCTGGCTGCTGCGACTGGAATATCTTTCCCTTATGTTTATAAATTAGTTATACAAAATTAACCTTTAACTGTGAAAAGTGAAAACAACTTACAGAAATGTCTCATACAGCACTGAATGCGATATCTCTACGTTTTAGTCCCGCTTAACACTTAGTTCCCAATGTTCCCGCTAGGTGGCATGCGCGAATGAGTTATTCTAGCAGTCGTCTTGAATTTGTAATAACAGTGCAAAACGTGCGCAGTGTTTTTTATGGTTTCATGAATCCAAATCAGCTACTACAGTTCAGAGAAAAATCAGAACTAAATATCGCAAGCCACCACCTCAAAGACGAACTGTTATTAATTGGTAAAGTCGTTTCACTGAAACTGGCTGTGTATCACATAGGACGCTGAGTCATGGTCGGCCGGAGTCTGAACCAGCACCTGAACAAGTTCGGCAGTCATACATTTGTAATCCGGATAAATCAACAAGAAGTGCCGGTTGAGAATTGAATATGGTTAGTGTTACAGTGTAGAAGGTGTTACAGAAACGCCTGTCATTCAAACACTACAATTTTCACTTACTATTGGCTGCATTTGTTGCTATATATTCACTTTTCTTCACAAGTACGGGTGTTCGACGAATTTTGCACAATATACTAACCATACTTACAGATGTTTGAAACGCTAGAATTTATTTAATTTATGAAAAATGAATGAGCTGTTACATTTTAAACTTCATGTTTTGAAAAAACTCAAATTTTATAGTTAATTATCTCAATTTTTACCACAGTTTTTAATAGATTTGGAAAATTCTAGATTCGCATTATGGAGATTAATAAGCATACCAAATCTGAAAGTAAGAGGACATTTATTTTGGACGTTAAGTGTACAGAAATTTGTGTTTTGTGGAAAATGGCCGTTAAGGTTTCTGCTTGTATTTGGCATTCTTTTAGGACTGTCCAGCACCATAAGCAGGTTCTTTTTCATTTTCATTTTCTAAACTAGTTTTCTTCCTTTTCACACTCCTATGATGCACTCTTCTTGATTTTATCACCTCCAAAAATGATTTATCTGTTTTCGCTACACACTCTCTGTGTATCGCATACAAAGCTTTGATGCAGTTCACAACGGGCTTAATTCCAATTTTCTCTAAAATATATTTCCTGCTTTGCACACCATCATTAAAACATGAAAGTGCATCATAACCACCAATAGCAAGTGCATTTCTTTCCACAAAAATGGGTTTTGGTAATCTTTCCCACACCCATCGGTTAAAACTTTCATTTGGGTTTTGGGTACCGCCATGAAGACATTTATTCAATAAGTTTTCATTTGCAAGGTCCCTGAATATAGGTTTGATGCGTCCATCAATAGCAGAATTCTACAGAGCGAAATACACTTACGTATGACAGAAGAATACTGTGCTAAGGGGTGTGGCGCTGCATCTCGGTACATTTAAGACCAAATAACGTGCCTTATAATCTCTCAAACATATATGATTTACACACCAAACTATTCAGGAAGATGTGCGCTACAAAACAGGCATATTTTTGAAAAATCGTTTTTTTTTTATATTTTTGAAGTCATACCCCCTTAAGGAAACTGTCGAAGTGACCCAAGAGAGACGTTCAATATTCAGGGATATCATACAAACGATCATTCGAAGTAAAAATGTCTAAACACAGGCTGTAAGCAGGCCGGAGTGGCAGAGCAGTTCTAGACGCTACAGTCTGGAACCGAGCGACCGCTACGGTCGCAGGTTCGAGTCCTGCCTCGGGCATGGATGTGTGTGATGTCCGTAGGTTAGTTAGGTTTGAGTAGCTCTAAGTTCTAGGGGACTGATGACCTCAGATGTTAAATCCCATAGTGCTCAGAGCCATAGGCTGTAAAATGCATGCCTTAAGAAGGAAGGAAGATTGGGTTTAACGTCCCGCCGACATCGCGGTTATTGGCGACGGAGCACAAGCTCGGATTATGTCAAGGATGGAGATGCAAATCAGCTGTGCCCTTTCAAAGGAATCATCCCCGGCGTTTGCCTGGGGCGATTTAAGGAAATCGCGGAAAACCTAAATCTGGATGGCGGGACACGGTTTTGAACCGTCGTCCTCCCGAATGCTAGTCCAGTGTGATAACCTCTGCGCTACCTCGCTCGGTATACCTTAAGAGTACGAGGACTTGGTCATGTTAGCTACTATGAAACACATCACTTCTGCTGTAAAGAAAGTGCCCATAGCTCTTATAGGTATGCATTTTAGATCCCGGGTTTACTAGACTTTTTTGCTTCGAATGATCGTTCCTGTCATGTCCCTGAATACTGCCGGTCGGAGTGGCCGAGCGGTTCTAGGCGCTACAGTCCGGAACCGCGCGACCGCTAAGGTCGCGGGTTCGAATCCTGCCTCGGGCATGGATGTGTGTGATGTCCTTAGGTTGGTTAGGTTTAAGTAGTTCTAAGTTCTAGGGGACTTATGACCTCAGCAGTTAAGTCCCATAGTGCTCAGAACCATTTGAACCATTTGAATCCTGAATACTGACTATATCTCCTGGGATACCCCCCAAAAGCGGAGAAGAGACCAATAAGGGATCATTCTAGCGACGAGACGGGCTCCGAATGGGAACGAGCAACACCGAAACGGCGAAGATGGTCGGCCGTTCGCGCTCTGCTATCGGGCGCATCTCTGGGAATTTGTTGAAGGACTGTGAAATCACGAGAAGGTGACAGGGCGATGGACGTCCGCAGAATGCGGAGGGCGGGGTCTTGCGACACTGCAAAGACAGGCGGCGAACTGTGGCAGGTCAGACGGCAGAGGACAGTGCTGGCGCAGGCAGAAGTGCTTCCGAGCACACCGTGAAGAGCACATGGTCGAATATGGAGCTCCAGTGTAGACGTACCCCACGTTTCCACGGTTACCCAACGATATCGCCAATTACGATAGCAGTGGGCGCGGGATGTTAAGTGACTGGACCGTGATTCAGTGGGAACGCCTCGCCTAGCCTTATGAATCACGTTCCTTGTTATACCAACTTGATGGATGAGCCCCGATACGCAGTCAACGGGGCGAACGTCTGCTCGAGACATGCACTGTGCCACGGATGCTGGCTGGTTGGGACAGTACGAGTGCGTACAAAAAAAAAAAAAAATTATATATATATATATATATATATATATATATATATATATATATATATATATTTAAAAGATATGTATTTTCAAATTTTTTGCAAAACAACTTTATGCCTAAACACTCTCCAATTCAACTAATATATTATTCCCACCGGTGCTTCCACTCTTCGAAAAAAAAAAGTTGTATTCATCTTTAGAAATGGCAGACAGCTCCTTCCTTGTTTCTCTCTTGACTTCTTCAATTTTGTCAAATCGGTGTCCTTTGATGCCTCTCTTCACGCGTGGAAATAAGAAAGCTGCACGGAACCAGGTCAGGCGGGTAAAGTCCGTGGCGCAGCGAAACCACGCTATTTTTAGCCAAAAACTGTCTAACATGGATGGCTGTGTGTGCAGGTGCGTTGTCGTGGTGGAAGAACCAGTCTCTTGTCTGCCACAAATCGGGTCTTTTTTGACGAACAGTGCTGTGCAACTGACGGTCTGACTTGGGGGAAACCGCACAATAACCCTGTAAGAGTGGTTCGGTTTGGGGTGGCGGAGGGGTGAAGTGGACTGCGGTAGTCGTCGTGGGGTTGTAGACCACTGCGGCTGCGGCGGGGGCGGAGCCTCTCCGTCGTCTGTAGGCCCCCGGCTAACATACAATACAATACAACACGGTTTAGTTGACATCTTCGAATACGATACATACGGTATTTAGAGCAAGGAATGTAATTTTAAATTGAGGCCGTTATAATGTAACCCAGTGAGTGGAAGAAAAATGATATTCAAGTCATTTAGTAAAAAATAACGCATTTAAATAAAAATATAATTACTATTATTCACACTTTGACTGCCAATCCCGTCAGTTGAGGGGACGCCACATATGACTGTACAGTTCCTCCCGCTTTTAAATACGAGACAGTGTAGGCAGGGCCGGCCTTAGCCATCCAGGTGCCCCAGGCGAGTCGTCCAGTTGGCGCCCTTTATTGTATAAATAGCGAACCTGGCAGTGCTTTGCAACACGGTATTTGACTGTTTTCTAGAAATCGTCTTAAGTGGTTAATGGCGTCATCTTATGATCATAACATGGTTTTTTCCATCGTAAATTTGAGTATTTTATTTTTTTAAATGGAAATGAAGTCCAAATAATCTGAAAGCCCGCCAAGACGCTCCATGTGAGTCTTGTGTAGCCTGTGACGTCAGTCCAGCATGCTGCTGTCGCTGCCGTAACAGTCAGTATAGCAGTAATATATTGTTTGGGCATTCACGTTTTGGGAAATTGTCTAAAAATGTTGCGTAGTACTGCACTGTACATCTACAACAACTCCAGAAAATTGTTTTTGCGTGTTCCAAACAAAGAAAAGATGCGTAAAATGTGGTTGAAACAGGCTCGTATATCCCAAATATTTATTTTCTTTTCTGAAGCACCCCTGTACTAAAGCGAACAAAACAAAACGAAAATTATTCAAATTGGTCAAGCCATTTCTTTGTTTTGGTGAGACTAACACACAACAATTGATTTTTATATATAGGAGGTAATATGTATAAGGAAAAAACACTAATTTTGAATTGGGTACCATATTTTTATTGAATTTAATATAACTGTAAGCCATAAACCTATATTTTCTGTCAGTCATCTGAACACAAAACATATTACGCCTAATGAAAAACAATTATAAACGACTAAAATTTTACTTTTCTCGCTTTTCTGTCGGCAAAGTCTCTGATCAGATTAGCAAAGTCCAGGTTTTCTGCAACTTCATTTTCAATGGACAGTGAGGCCAAACTGGTTAGTCTTGTTTGAGACATTGTAGACCGCAAGTACGTTTTTATGAACTTCAGTTTGGATAAACTGCGTTCGCCGCTTGCGACAGTCACTGGTATTGTTAGCAAAATACGTAACGTTATCCAGATGTTGGGATATAACTCTTGAAGATTATGCTTTTTTATGAAGTTTAAGGCTTCAATAGGCGTTGCCTGGCTGTCTTCGAGATAGTGTTGCAGGCCTAAAATTTCGTCGCACAGCAAATTTCCATCAATATCTGACTTCATGTTGACAGTTAACTTTTCTTGTAATTTAGAACAGCATTGTATTAGTTCTTCTTTATTTTGATTTTTTTTTAATGTCAAACAAGAAACTCCACGTTGCAGAAAATTCTTGCATCTGTTCAAATCTTTCTTTCATGGATATGTGCACGGTGTCCAACAGTGCATTGAAAAACTCTACTTTAAACTTCTTTTTTGGGTCAGTTATTTGATCAACAGCCTCTTCACCCGGCCTGCGTTTAATACGTCTTAATCGCATTTGTGGTTTAAATAATGGCTGCGTATCAAGATCTGAAGCCAGTTCAGTTGCTGTTACAATAGCTTGTTCGAAACCTGTTTGTCTATATGTTTCCAAATAAGAGCAGCATTTGTCAAGGATTCCCATAAACTCGACAAAGTTGATTGTGGGTGACTGACTTGCTTTACTCACAACGTTAATTTGAAACAGAACATCATACCATGTCACGAGAGAAACAATGAAGCTGAAGTCTTTTAATTGTCCTCCTAGTGTTGTCGCTTCGTGTGACACCGCAGCATCGCTTTGTTCAGTAGCATCGGCCAAGGAAACCAAAGCGTCATGCATTTCACATAATTGATAACGAACCGCTTTGACGCTATCAATTCGAGCTTCCTAGCGTGTGTCACTTACATTTTGCAGGGTGTATATCTTCAAATGGTCGGTCAAAATTTTCCATCTATTTACCGATCCAGCAAATAGATTAAACATTTTTTGTAACATTCCGAACAGTGTCACGGATTTTACTGATGATTTTGCCGCATCACACAATACCAAATTATAACTATGGCATCCACATGGCACAAAAAAAGCTAGTGGATTTAACTTCTTAATTCTGTTCTGGACGCCTTTATTTTTCCCCTTCATGTTCGCGCCGTTATCGTAGCCCTGTCCTCTGCAGTCATTAATGTTAAGGTCAAGATCACTCAATGTTTTTAAAATGCTTTCTGTGAGGCCTTCACCGGTTGTATCATCTATTTGCAGAAATGAGATGAAGTGGTCTTTTACATTTACGCCATCCACTGTTATGTCGGCGCATCTTAAAGTTATCGAAAGTTGTTCTTTGTGCCTTATATCTGGAGTACAGTCAGCTATGATTGCATAATACTTTGAACCCTTTATGCGGGATACGATTGTAGACATAACGTGTGATGCCATTAGTTCTATTAATTCATTTTGTATATTTTTGCCGCAATAATGGTCAGCCAAATCACCATTCAATGCCAGTCTGACGTGCTCTTCCATGATTGGATCAAACTTTGCCAATAACTGTACAAGACCTATGAATTTTCCATTATTTGGGGTAAATAATTTATCTGATAACCCTCTGAATGCCATATTATTTTCAGCCAAATACAAAGTAATGTGCATCAATCTTTGAAGCACATTGCTCCATCGTAAACTTTCTTTAGAAATTAGCTTTTGTTCTTCCTTGTCAATAGTTAATCCAGCTTTAAACCTGATTTCAGCTTCAGTCCATTGAGTAAATGCTTTTTTGTGGTTAGGACTATTTTCATGCAGTTTCAGAGCTTCACTTAAATGTTTCCAATTTCTGAAACCCACAGTGGTAGTGAAATTAGTAGTTGACTTTAAATCAAACAGTCGACAACAAAAGCAAAAGACACTGTCGTTTGATACAGAATAAACTAGCCACCGTCGTCTGAAAGTTTCTTCGTTTGATAGTTTTCTTGTGTAATGAGTTGAAGAGAAATGACGCCCATTTTCATCTTTTGGAAAGTTATTTAGACATACTTGTGAGGGTCCACATATTATAATGCGATCTATATCTCTAGCATCAAGTACTTTTGTCCACGTACCTACATCAGAAACATTGTATTCTTTTATTGCAAGAACGTTGATACTTTCATCGACCACAGATGTCATGTGTTGATTTTGACTTGGAGAAATATCAGAGGATTCATGCAAAGATGTACTGCGCTGGTCAATTTGATCACCTTCAATAGGTGATTGTATATTTTTTGTGTATAATTGTTCACAGTCTGAAGAAATATTTGCTGATACATGGACTTTTGATTCAATATCTGAAGTATTTGCCTTAGAATTTCCTTTAAGGTACTTATAAATATTCATGTGCTTTTTAGTTTCTTCAAGAACTTTTTCTTTTTCAGCTTTTCTTTTCCGATTTTCTGAACCAGAAAGCTTTTTTTTAATCATTTCCTTCTCTTCTGGCATGATTTAATAACTTGACAAATTATTGCTTGGACACTGCTCTATTTCGCGACCACAATATTCGACCTATAACAAATAAAGAAATTCACCTATCAGTAGACGTAACTAGAAAAAAACCTGAACTGAAAGATAAAAATGTTTTTCGCACCTACCAGAAAATTTAAATGTTGACACAGTCACGACACTCGTTTCACTCACAATTATTCAGCCACGAAAACATGACCGCTGCCTCCGGCTCTTACTGACATGCGGGTGCAAATCGTAGCGCTGCCAACATACGCAGTCTAACAAACATTGTGTGGCGCTGTATTATTTCAGTAAGTTAGGGGAGAATTCTCTATGAATGCAGTGCACGCATTGCAAGATCTATTAATTAATGTACATGAGTCATTAAGTCACAAATATTCGATATAAATACATTCGTATTAATTAAATCATAATGTAATGTATATTTCACAGTCTGTATTTTCTTTTATTTGGAGCGACCGGTAGTTTCTGTTGTAAACGAGAGATGGTGCGGCTGCATGGGCTCTTCCTTGTTGCAGTTCTTGAAACAAATAAGAGAGGCGCTTTGGTAGAGCCCGTGCTAGCCCGCGTCAAACTTGGATGGTTGCAGACAATACGAAGATTGCATTCAGCTTGATTTTTCTTCTGCTACCCCGAATTCATCGCGCATTCGTGAGATTAGCGACGTATGTTGAATGAGACTGAATAATATTTTAGTTTCGCGAAATGGGTGATTGTAAATTGTAATTTTTTTTTTTACATGCGTTTAGTACGTGGCGCCCCTTGGGCCCCGTCGCCCTGTGCGACCGTCCGAGTCGCCCCACCCTAAAGCCGGCGCTGAGTGCAGGGGACAGCGGGGCAATGCCGTACAGCGGGGTAATACCGTGCACCGCTTTATCCAGTTTCTCAGAGAGCGTAAAGAGCGCTGCATGGTGCTGCCACATAGCGGAAGTAACTGTAATCAGATACAGAGGGGTCTATATCGTTCAACGGCGCAGACGTCTTCCACAATCGGTTTCAACTGATTTCGACTGTTTCTTATAAAATCTAAAGATAATAAGTCTAGAGGTGAGCGAAAATGTTAATAGCAACAATATTTAAAGTAGGCCTATTTAATTAAGCATTTCTTTATCTTCTTTTAAACATCAAATGTTAGACGTTAAATGTCGTGATTGTTGACCTGGAAATTACAATGGTGGGTCATGTTGTCTCGGGGCAATACCGTACCCGATGCACGGTATTTCCCCGTGGTGAACGGTATTGCCCCATATGGTAATTTCTTTTGGTATTTTCGTGAACTATATATTTGGAAGTGTGTGTGTGTATGTGTGTCATCTTACAAGTTTCCTTTCTTCTTTTTAATCACAGATGGTGAGAAACAGAGCCAGAACCACAGAAAGGGGCAAAGGGTGGACGGAACATGAAATGAATTGCGCACTCCACGATGTTATAGAAAATGCAAAGCCACAGAGAGTAGCTGCAAGAATGTACGGAATACCTCTTTCTACTTTAAGAGATAGGCTAAAAACAGGAGATTGCTCTAAAGTAACAGCTGAAAAATATATTTGCGACTACTGCCATTAAAACAGGGGATAAATGTGTTCAGAGACAAGTTGACACCATAATCCAATAATTTTGTTTTACCAGTAAAAGGATTTTCTGTCTTTAGAAACTTTAATAAGTTGTAAAATGTTTTTCAATTCTAAATAAATTCTGAATTTCGATTTCTTAATTTGATTTATTTTTACAGAGTTTTTGTCATTTTATGCGCTATGCTGTATCATAAGATCTATTGCGTGGTATTATCCCACCCCTCGGGGTAATACCGTGCAACGTAACACTTTTGTAAAACAGCTGTAGGAACGTAAATCGATTTAATATAGCAAATATGAAGCCATAAACGTGTGGGGCATTGATTTGTTGCCCAAAAAAAGGTGTTCACATTTCAATTGAGTTTGAAAAATACGAAATATTTGAAAAATGTCTCAAGTGCACGATATTTCCCCGCTCTCCCCTATACTGACGCGTTCGATCGTGCTGAGCTGCCGCTTCCAGGAGGGGGAGGTGCCCTGCCCCCCAGATCGAACCCGCTCAGCGGATCAACGCTGAGTGCCGGTGGATGCGGTTTTCGCCATGGCTGTGGTTTATATGCCGCTTTCACTCATGTGACTGTACTGTCTTCATAATGAGAGTAAATCTGATGTAAATATTACGCCACGTATTCTTCCGCTTGTGTTTGAATCTCATTGGATTTCGTCTACACGTGGAGCGGCTGCCAAGCTGTGTCCGGAACAGTCAAGTACGATCATAAGGATACGTTTTATGCTGTGTTACACACACAAAGACTGAGCGATAATGCGGGACAACAGCTTCACCGCCGGCCGCAGTGACCGAGCGGTTCTAGGCGCTACAGTCTGGAAACGCGCGACCGCTACGGTCGCAGGTTCGAATCCTGCCTCGGGCATGGATGCGTGTGACGTCCTTAGGTTAGTTTGGTTTAAGTACTTCTAAGTTCTAGGGGACTGATGACCTCAGATGTTAACTCCCATAGTGCTCAGAGCCATTTGAACCAACAGCTTTACCGGCGCATTAAACTTGGACAGCACTGGCCAGCCAGCTGGTCCAACTAACCTGCAATGATGTGAGCAGTCGCAGTTCAGACGTAAAAAGAGACGAAATGAAATAATGTTGGGCAAAACTCCAGCACTATCGCACGCTTCTTAGGCGACCAGACGGAAAGCGTAAAATGCTCTCGTTCTCACCAAACATAGTAATTACAAACAACAGAGATCAAAATTTCTAACTTAAGCACAGGATGATTTTTCTGAGCGAACTATGTGTGATGAAAAAGCATACTGCAAGCATTTCACCGTACTGTTCAATACTGTAAGCCACTGAAGGTATTAATTACAGTCAACCGTCTGGTAATCTCTTAGCTCCTTCCTTATTCGAGAAATACGGTTCAGTTCTGGAACAGTCATTTGCTACGTTGATAACGAGTCGATCAACAACAACAGAAGGCACCCAGGCACCGCAGTTTCTTCTCTTCTTTTATGATGTGCCGTTCGAAAGTGACTTGTGAAAAAGCTGCATGCGTTAGTTCCAGTACGTCTGGTCGCCTTAACTTGGCTCCAAATCAGTTCTGTTAGGTTCATATTGTAATGGCACAGTGGGGAATGCAGAAATTCAGCATTTGTTTGGTGTGCTCGATGCTGTGAAAATGATTTCTTTTCATGTTTCTACGACACTTACCGCACTGGTTCGCGTGTGACTACATCTGTGGTATAAAACAATGGACATAGTCCAAATAAAGAGTGCATGACTTTTCGTTTTTGCCCTAAAAACTAAATTGTTTTCTTAATTTGAGGAACCTTTATTAACAATATGAGGGGCATTTGAAAAGTCCGTGCAAAGCCCGAGAGATGGCACCACCGGCGCGTATCGAGGTCATGTTTAGTTAGTAGCATCTTTGGAGGGAGTTTGCGCCACATCTGCACACACGAGTCACCCGTAAATACCGGGACGTGGGCGATCAGCGCTGACGCCACGTTAAATCACATCCCAGTTGTGTTCGATCGGATTCAGATTTGGCGAGTTGTGGTGCCATCACATCAGCTGGAACCCGTCACTGTGTTCCTCGAAACACTCCGTCACACTCCTGGTCTTGTGACATGGTGCATTATCTTGTTGAAAATTACCACTGCCGTTGGGAAACATGATCGTAATAAAGGGGTGTGCATGGTCTGCAACCAGTGCACGATACTTCTTCGCCATCATGATAGCTTGCAAGAGCTCCAATGGACCCATTGATTCCGACGTGAATGTTACCCAGAGTGTAATGGAGCCGCCACCAGCTTCTCTCCGTCCCGCAGTACAGGTGTCAGGGAGCTGCTCTCCTGGAAGACGACGGATTCGCGCCCTCCTGTAGGTAAGATGATGAAGATACTGAGGTTCATCAGTGCATGCAACTACGCCAACGTCCAGTGACAATGCTCACGTGGCTATTTCAATCGTAGTTCTGATGTTGTTAACATTGGCACATGTATGGATCATCGGCTGCGGAGGCCCACTGTTAGGAATTCAAATGGCTCTAAACAATATGGGACTTAACATCTGAGGTCATCAGTCCCCTAGACATAGAACTACTTAAACCTAACTAAGGACATCACACACATCCATGTCTGAGGGAGGATTCGAACCTGCGACCGTAGCAGCAGCAGCACTGTTCCGGACTGAAGCCCCTAGAACCGCTCGGCCACAGCGATCGGCACTGTTAAGAGTGTTCGGTGCACTGTGTGTTCAGAGACAACATAAAAGTCTGATGTCAGTTTCGCCACAGTTCGCCGCGTGTCCTATTTTACCAGTTTGCCCAGCCGACGATGTCCGATATCTGTAATGAGGGGTGACCACCCGACACCGTCTGGACTTCATTTCACGTTGTCTTTGCCACGTGTTGAAGACATTCATCACAAGTGCTCCTCGACCACCCGACAAGTCAGGCAGGTTCCGAAATGCGCAAGCCGAGCGTCCGTGCTATCGCTATTTGTCCTCTGTCAAATTCAGATAGATCGTGTGCTTTCCTCATTCTACACATGGGCAACACGTTCACTGATACTAGTGCACCGTGTCCTCAGCAGGTGACATTGCTATAGCCTGGATGTGTTTATATCGTTAGTAGGTCGATGGTCATAATGTTCTGGCTGATCAGCGTATAAAAGCTCAGTGTTGTGTACATAGTTCTGCGTAATCAGTGCGCACACAACTTTCCCACTAGAGCGCGCCCTGCGAAGCACAACAGCGCAGGCGCAGTGCTCGTCCGTCTCCGCACTACGAGATGGCGCTGCCTTAGAGACGGACCAAATTCTGCTTCCACCGATCTGCGTATTAATATCTAACGCAGCCAATGAGATTGCTGCTAGCATAGAAGCTTTTCTCCTCACGGATCACACTCGCGCAGTGATACCTGAACGCTCGAGGTATTATAACGAGTGTACAGACCTCTGATTAGTCAGTCTGCATTTGTCTGCACCAGTCTGCATTAGTCTGTACCAGTCTATAGTCAAGTTTCAGTCTGCACCTAATAAGATTATCATATTCTTGTACATAGCCATGAAGATAAATGTATAGACACTTTGTCAAGTATCAGAGATATGTGAGAATAAGATTAACGTACCAAGACCAAAGGAACTTCAGATTGTCAATTGTAAACAGCATCCAGAATCAAGTTACGTAAGGTCTATGCTTTTTGTTATTTTAATAAACGTGTGTGAAAATTAATCAAGTTCTGTTTAAAGTTGGTCACCGTCAATCTGCTACTCTAAGCGTGCAAGTGGCATTTCTATCATCTGACCTAACGGAAGAAGACAAACACGCCACGATAAGACCACGAGACATATTGCTGACACTCGCCTACTTCGTTAGAGCAAACAAGTCAAATAATCTGATGGTGTGTGTACCGAAGGTCTTACAGTGCGCACACCACACTCAGTTAAACACATTCTTAATTTTTTTTTACATTTTATGAACAACTAGGGATGTAGGCGGTTTACCAAACTAATATCATAATGCGATTATGTGATTAATGCATCACCTATTGATCCGAGAGATTTGTCATAAGGAGAGTATTTCTGCGACGTTACTGTGTCGACATGGCGGAAGTACGAATATGTTCCTAGTGTGTTTCTTCCGAGCGCCGTACTTTGTTTGACGAGTGGTACCGTCGTAACTATACGGACCACACCCAGCTTCTCCTAATGCCGTATGAAAAGCACCGCGGCCGAAATGAATTGTGCGGCGGTGTACTGAGACACGACCACAACGCAAGCGAGTGATGACGCATTTGCGGCTGCCACCCGGAACCGTCACCGCTATCTCTGCCTCGTTACTCACAGGAGGAAACCTGACAATAAAGTTACGTCCATACGCCGCCTTTTGTTCCTTTTCCACCGCCACCACGCACTCTGTGCTTCCGACACAGCAAGACAGACGTAGTACGGCGCATGCGCGGTTTCACGAGCCCACCGGGAAGAGTCTGTATCGCAATAGCGGCGCGCGGCGTTGCTCAATGTGTAGCTATACACTCTACATCTACAGTCTACACTAGGCCGGCCAAGCGGAACGGGTGCCGGCAGTGTTGGAATTAGTGAGATCCCATCTGCCCGAGACGCTGCCGCTATTTCCTGTCTTTGTCCCGGAGGAGGGCGAGACACACTGTAAAACAGGAGAGCTCATTTTTCCGCACACTGCTGAGCCAAATCGTTATCGCTACCTGCTTAATAGGTTGTCTGCAACGCAATACAACAGCAGTTCTGCATGGATTCTACGAGTCCCTCGGAGGTTTCCGGAGGTACGTGACACCAGATGCCTAGGGACAGGTCACACAATTCCCATAATTTGTGGACAGTGATTTGTAGGCGCATGGCTGGCGCCCATTATGCGAGCGTGTGGGAGCTATTCTGTCATTCTGCGCGGCGGATTAATCTGAGATGTACCCTTTACACTGTGGCAAGGTGCAATTCCCACCCCCACACTACTACAGAAGTCAGACAGACGCTCCTAACATTCTAAACAGAAATGCCTGAAAAACTTTCAGCAATAAATATCTTCTGGAGTCGTCAGCTGTAAGGAAATGACACAAAAATTCACAAAATTTCTTAGGTAACTAGTGGGATACTTGGGTACTGGAGTAGTGCTAGTTAGTGTAAGAAAAACATGGAACAAACGAAAATTATTATTTATTTTTCAAAAATTCTGAGAAACCACAATGGCACTTTTAGTTATGAACTGAACAAGTTATTTCCGGGTTCTTTTCAGAATGTGAAGTTACCTCTTAAGAATAGGATTCGCTAATGAAATTTCTATACAAAGTTTAAGATGGTTGTGGACTTGGCAGAATGGCCGAGAGGAGCACCTACTCAACTTGAATAATTGTCCTTTAGAATGTTGCTAGGTACGGTCGAGGCTGTCGCATGTGAAATGCAGTAAAGTGTACTGTTGTGGAGGAAATATGGGGCTCGCAAGAGCTGTAGCGCACAATACTGTAAGCTGCGATGACTCCTGTCTGCGCCGCTCGCTGCTGACAAATAAGATAACTCTCGATCTACACTCCTGGAAATTGAAATAAGAACACCGTGAATTCATTGTCTCAGGAAGGGGAAACTTTATTGACACATTCCTGGGGTCAGATACATCACGTGATCACACTGACAGAACCACAGGCACATAGACACAGGCAACAGAGCATGCACAATGTCGGCACTAGTACAGTGTATGTCCACCTTTCGCAGCAACGCAGGCTGCTATTCTCCCATGGAGACGATCGTAGAGATGCTGGATGTAGTCCTGTGGAACGGCTTGCCATGCCATTTCCACCTGGCGCCTCAGTTGGACCAGCGTTCGTGCTGGATGTGCAGACCGCGTGAGTCGACGCTTCATCCAGTCCCAAACATGCTCAATGGGGGACAGATCCGGAGATCTTGCTGGCCAGGGTAGTTGACTTACACCTTCTAGAGCACGTTGGGTGGCACGGGATACATGCGGACGTGCATTGTCCTGTTGGAACAGCAAGTTCCCTTGCCGGTCTAGGAATGGTAGAACGATGGGTTCGATGACGGTTTGGATGTACCGTGCACTATTCAGTGTCCCCTCGACGATCACCAGTGGTGTACGGCCAGTGTAGGAGATCGCTCCCCACACCATGATGCCGGGTGTTGGCCCTGTGTGCCTCGGTCGTATGCAGTCCTGATTGTGGCGTCCACCTGCACGGCGCCAAACACGCATACGACCATCATTGGCACCAAGGCAGAAGCGACTCTCATCGCTGAAGACGACACGTCTCCATTCGTCCCTCCATTCACGCCTGTCGCGACACCACTGGAGGCGGGCTGCACGATGTTGGGGCGTGAGCGGAAGACGGCCTAACGGTGTGTGGGACCGTAGCCCAGCTTCATGGAGACGGTTGCGAATGGTCCTCGCCGATACCCCAGGAGCAACAGTGTCCCTAATTTGCTGGGAAGTGGCGGTACGGTCCCCTACGGCACTGCGTAGGATCCTACGGTCTTGGCGTGCATCCGTGCGTCGCTGCGGTCCGGTCCCAGGTCGACGGGCACGTGCACCTTCCGCCAACCACTGGAGACAACATCGATGTACTGTGGAGACCTCACGCCCCACGTGTTGAGCAATTCGGCGGTACGTCCACCCGGCCTCCCGCATGCCCACTATACGCCCTCGCTCATAGTCCGTCAACTGCACATACGGTTCACGTCCACGCTGTCGCGGCTTGCTACCAGTGTTAAAGACTGCGGTGGAGCTCCGTATGCCATGGCAAACTGGCTGACACTGACGGCGGCGGTGCACAAATGCTGCGCAGCTAGCGCCATTCGACGGCCAACACCGTGGTTCCTGGTGTGTCCGCTGTGCCGTGCGTGTGATCATTGCTTGTACAGCCCTCTCGCAATGTCCGGAGCAAGTATGGTGGGTCTGACACACCGGTGTCAATGTGTTCTTTTTTCCATTTCCAGGAGTGTATCTGGATTGACCCTCGTCAATCAAACTCTCCCTATGCCTTGATGAAGTCAAGGACTCCTATTCGCCCCTAGTCTAACTATTGGCGTGGTACACCAGTCAGATAATCAGTCCACCGCAATGCCACTCAAAAATTCGCTCACAGGTGTTTAACTATAACTCTGTCTGTTCACACCGCACAATAAGTGTGGCGGCCAACACAGTGAACAATCGCAAGGATTCAATATAGAGTCGCACTCCGATTCGCTCTCTACAGAGGTGCTCTCCCAGTGAAGTACTGAGGAGAGACTTGTTCCTCACTCTCGTTATGTGTTCTCGCTCCAAGAGCGACAACGGAACGGCCCCTCTCCATGCCAGACGTGGAGGGGTATATCTTTCGGTCTCTTCCATTACTCCTTCAGCTCAAGGCGTCAGGAATATCGTCAGCCAATCAGCATTGTTCTTCTAAAACGGGAGAATGACGTTTCGTTTAAGGCGACCAATCCAGAAATCTGTAGCATTGGCGTTTGGCGTTTGCTGTCTCCTTGTGAAAACCTCTGAAACTGCGTGCTATGTATGTAAAGAATGTGTAGGCTGGGCGCTCCCACACAATGTAGCGGAATTTGTTTTTAAGCTGAACACGGGGTCGTTCTCCCTTTCACTCGGGCAAACGCTGTCTGCTACAGGCGGTCGCCGGCCGACGTAGAAAGGTTGACTCGTCCTCTGAAGGGACCGGCCCCCCGGCGTGCGATTTGCCTCTCCCGAACTAAAAGCCCCTGCGACCATTGTGTCTTGAATGTGTGTGTGTACGCCAGCCTCGACTATTTCAGTCTCGGTGCGCTTTACTAGTTATTTGCACATCATTTACATGAATTCGTACAACATTGAGTTTATCTTATCGAGTTTGGGTTCGAATGAAGCGTCTTGATGTGCGGAATATGATTGTGAGGGCGGAGTATGTAAGCAATGAAGGTCAGGAGACCATGACGTCTTACAATTATTGTCCCAAATGTACCTCATCGGGCTTCGATCGAGGGTTTATGGTAACCGAGACATCGGATGAGTTCGTTACCAAGCTCTTAAAACCACTGAAACACTATTCTGGCCTTATGGCACGGATAACTGTCGTATTGGAAGATGCCATCGAGGAAGAGTCGAGCGTAAAACGAAGAAAGTCGTCCCCCAAAATGTCCATTTAGTCCACAGGTGTCATGGTATCTTTCGTTACCAGCACAGGCCCCATAGAACACAAGGTGAATGTCGCTAGCATAATACGAGGGTGGGGGGGGGGGGTTACAAAAAATCGTGAATGCCACAGTAGCAAACTTTCATGAATCATGTAATATGAAGATAGAACGTAAAATACGAGGGTTGGAACTTAAATCGAGGCAACTATTCGTTCAAAACCGATACAAAAGAGTTGCACGTTTACACCTGTTACTCTCCTTCAAAGCAGTCACCAGCGTTGTGTAGAACCCGTTGCCAGCGACGTGGAAGGCGTAGTATACCGTTAGCAGAGCCTGTTCTGTTGATGGTGCGAATGGAGCGGTCTAAAGTTATGGTGGTTCTCGTGTAGGACTGTGACGATGTTATCAAAATGTTCAAATGTGTGTGAAATCTTATGGGACAACTACTAAGGTCATCTGTCTCTAAGCTTACACACTACTTAATCTAAATTATCCTAAGGACAAACACACACACTCATGCCTGAGGGAGGACCCGAACCTTCGCCGGGATGATGTTATCCAAACGCATTACTTTCCTTCACGGCAGACCGTCAATGCACAGTATTACTGTTCGTTTTGGAGCATCACGTGCTACCAGCTTTGTGAAAGAAGCGGCGACACTTTCTGCTCAACCCACCCATCATTTTGCACGACAATCCGCAGGCACATACAGCGCAAGCTGTGGCTGCTCTGTTCAGTCGATGGGACTGGGAAGTACTGTACCATCCACCATACCCCCCGGACTTAAGCCCTCGTGACTTTGATTTGATTCCGAAGATGAAGGAACCACTTCGCGCCATTCGCTTCAGAACTGTTCCAGAGATTCGACAGGCAGTTGACCGCTCCATTCACACCATCAACAGAACAGGCTCTGCTAACCGTATCTACGCCTTCCACAAGGCTGTCAACGGGTTCTACACAACGCTGGTGACTACCTTGAAGGACAGTAACAGGTGCAAACATGTAACTCTTTTGTATCGGTTGTGAATAAATAGTTGCCACTATTTAAGTTCCAATTCTCGTAGGAATAGTGTTGCATGAAAATAAGTTATATCACTATACACTTAGTAGGGTCAGATTATTAACCGCTTCAGTTGTAAATAGTTTTATTGGTTCAAAATCACGACCGGTTTCAGGCAGTTATACGAGGGGATACCCAAAAAAACCGGAATAACATTACCGTGGGCGGAGCTTTTTTGGTACGCATTTCTGCCGCTAACTGTGTGTAGCGAAACTCGTTGCCAATTCAGTGCCGCCTGTGTTGTCGACCTGGCTTGTTCTATTCATCTGCAGTGGTGTTTTTTTTGCTAGCGCTGTTTTGTTCTTGTTTAGTTCTTTATGACGGCAAGTTTAAGTGGGGAAGGTGGAGCTGTGTAATTTTGTTTCCTACTCGGTAGAAATTCTGCTGAAACTATTTTAACGTTGAAAACAGCTTACCAAGATGACACGGTTGGAATAACTGAAGTGTACGAGTGGTTTGCTCGGTTTAAAAATGGCGAAATGGCGACTGATTACAAAACCTCGTTCCGGACGCCCATCAAGTGTCCGAATCAACGAAAATATTAAAAAAAATTCGAGAGCTTGTGCTCACAGACCGTCGACAGAAAACTGATCAACTGTGAGAGAGCTCGGGGTCATCGAATTTTAACGGAAGATTTGGAAATGAAAAGCGTTGCTGCGAAGTTTATTCCTCGGTTTCCGACTAACAATCAAAAGGAATGTGGAGTTGCAAGATATCGTGGTTTGAAACAACGGCTTGAAACTGATCCAGATTTTCTGTCAAAGGTGATTCATTACTGGTGATGAGTAACGGTGTTACGGTTACAGCCCAGAAGCAAAGCAATAGTCAAGCCAATGGAAGACGTCATCAGCCCGTACAAAAAAATGTCGTCAAGTCAAATACAATGGTTGTGTACGGGTACGTGGAGAACTTAGTTTCATCAGCAATCGCCGACATAGTGTAGCTGAGGTGGAATAAGGGGAACCAGTCAGCATTCGCCGAGGCAGATGGAAAACAGCCTAAAAACCATCCACAGACTGGCCGGCTCACCGGACCTCGACACAAGTCCGCCGGCCGGATTCGTGCCGCGGACCAGGCGCTACTTCCCGAAAGTCGTGCGTTAGACAGCACTGCTAACCGTGCGGGCAAACCGTGTTACTTGCATTTGAAACTCGTATACCAAAACAGGTGATAGATACGAATCATACATGCCAATGAGTTGCCAGCACTGGAAGACAGACAAGAATGTTGCGCTCCCCCCCCCCCCCCCCCACCCCCTCCTGCCGCGCAACTTACCACAGTTTACGGCTGAATTCCCTAACAACAACTGAAATTAATGTCTCTATAAATATTTTTGTTTGTTACTGAGCAGGAAAACTACACTACTGGCCATCAAAATTGCTACACCAAGAAGAAATGCAGATGATAAACGGGGTATTCATTGGACAAATATATTATACTAGAACTGACATGTGTTTACATTTTGACGCAGTTTGGGTGCACAGATCCTGAGAAATCAGTACCCAGAACAACCATCTCTGGCCGTAATAACGGCCTTGATACGCCTGAGTATTTAATCAAACAGAGCTCGGATGGCGTGTACAGGTACACCTGCTCATGCGGCTTCAACACGATACCACAGTTCATCAAGAGTAGTGACTGGCGTATTGTGACGAGCCAGTTGCTCGGCCACCATTGACCAGACGTTTTCAATTGGTGAGAGATCTGGAGAATGTGCTGGCCAGGGCAGCAGTCGAACATTTTCTGTATCCAGAAAGGCCCGTACAGGACCTGCAACATGCGGTCGTGCATTATCCTACTGAAATGTAGGGTTCCGCAGGGATCGAATGAAGGGTAGAGTACGGGTCGTAACACATCTGAAATGTAACGTCCACTGTTCAAAGAGCCGTCAATGCGAACAAGAGGTGACCGAGACGTGTTGAAAGGTGGCTACACTGAGCCACAGCGCCAGAGATTGCGCCAAAGAGTTTTATTCTGCCGCCTCCACTGGCAGTGCTTGTCGAGAACTCGTGGTAGTCAGTGCTTGCTGAGATGTCGTAGTGAAAAGTTCTTGTCGAGAAGTCGTAGTGGAGAGTGCTTGTTCCATGTTTTATGCAGTTGTTTGATGGGACAGACAGCAGATGATATTCTAATGGAGATATTGTAACGATCAGAATGCTTTTCGTCAATATACGAAGGTATACGTATATGAAGGTAAAATATTCCCTGTTTTTTTTCATTATTTCAGTGTCTTAAATAATGCGTCATTACAGGTTCAGTCAACAAAGCATCTGGCTTGTGTTCTTGTATTAGAGTGTAATTCTGGTTTTCTTGCGCAATTATAGTATTTCTATTTTTTTAAATTACTTCAGTATAAATGATATTTAAAATTTCTTGTCTTATTGAAGAAGAACCGTGCCAGATGTGTACGTTGAATCACACTTCCAGACACAGAACAGTTACATTTGTGGTTTGTTGTTGCGTTGGTTTGATAGCTGCTGGGGACTTAATTAATTAATTGTGTTAACGGAAAATTTCATTCTATTCTTTGTTGTTATTCTATGCACTAAAACTAGTCAGGGCCAACCGTTTACGAGACTTCGTAATCGGACAGATACAGCTACTAAAAATTTAAAAAGAATTTGCATTCATAATATATAATTAAGCCCCCATGCAGTGTAACCAATGGCACCCCATACCATCACGTCGGGTGATACGCCAGTATGGCGACGACGAATACACGCTTCCAATGTGCGTTCACCGCGATGTCGTCAAACACGTATGCGACCATTATGATGCTGTAAACAGAACCTGGATTCATCCGAAAAAATGACTTTTTCCCTTCGTGCACCCAGGTTCGTCGTTGAGTACACCACCGCAGGCGCTCCTGTCTGTGATGCAGCGTCAAGGGTAACCGCAGCCATGGTCTCCGAACTGATAGTCCATGCTGTTGCCAACGTCGTCGAACTATTCGTGCAGATGGTTGTCGCCTTGCAAAGGTCCCCATCTGTTGACTCAAGGATCGAGACGTGACTACACGATCCGTTACAGCCATGCGTAGAAGGTGCCTGTCAATGGGGATAGGCTACAATCCGTCCTTTATCAAACTCGGAAATGTGATGGTACGCATTTCTCCTCCTTACACGATGCATCACAACAACGATTCACCAGGCAACGCCGGTCAACTGCTGTTTGTGTGTGAGAAATCGGTTGCAAACTTTCCTCATTTCAGCACGTTGTAGGTGTCGCCACCGGCGCCAACCTTGTGTGAATGCTCCGAAAAGCTAATCATTTGCATATAACAGCATTTTTTTCCTGTCGGTTAAATTTCGCCTCTGTAGCACGTCATCTTCGTGGTGTCGCAATTTCAATGGCCAGTAGTGTACATTCTTAACGTTAGTTGACGTTTTTGGATTCGGCTGTTTGCTGCTAATGCATATTACCATAAAATAAGCCAGACAACCGCGGGCTGCACCAATACTTGATTGGGGACCGCAGTTTGATGACCACTGCTTTTAGATGCATCCTGTAATAGAGACTTTAAACAGTTGGTCGTAACGTTTTCGCTCGTCGTTGTATGTGCCGACGCCGTACGATGTCCGCACCTCGCGCCGCGATGTCGGCTTTGTTTAAGCTTGTCGTAAGACGAACCGCTGTGCAGGCACCCGATAGCCACAAGTGAGCCGCCGGGCGCGTAACTCAATGCGAGCGGGGCGACCACGTAGCAGCCTGCTCTAAACACCTTCCTTTTCTTTTTCCTTAGGCGAGCGACACTGTTAAGGTTCCTTTCGGTCTCGCGAGCAAATCCACAGCCCGACTGCACAGCAGTGTGCGAGAGCATCCTGTGCGCGCCGACCTCCTACGACGGCGGCGCGGTTTGTGGCGCAGACGAGACCAGAGGCCTCTGGGAATGGGGGCAGATGCCGGCGCATCCCGAGGAAAGGTGAATGCAGACACTTTCCCACGTCACGGCGCCGTCCACAGTCGGAGTGTGGCATCCATAGTAGCTCGAGCGCCATAAAAATTACAACCACAAATTTATTCCGAAATAGACTCTTGGATTTAAAGTGGGTAGAGACTCTCTGCCAAAACAAAATAATAATAATAATAAGAAACCGGATGGTTCACTAGAAACTAACACGAAGAATAACTGCCAAATCCTCGCAGACTATTTCAACAAACTTCCCAACTGCGAAAGACCTACAGAGGATATTCACTACGAGACGTCTACATCAAATCCTGACGCTAAACCGCCAACCATCAAAGAAATAGTAGAAATTATCAAGACACTGAAAAACAATAGAGCCCCAGGAGAAGTTGGAATTATTGCAGAACTATGGAAACTAAATGATGAAAGATTAACAGGAAAAATTCACAAAATCATATTAAACATTTGGGAAACAGAACAGAGCCCTTCTGAATGGAAATGCGCACTCATCCATCCACTCCACAAAAAAAGGGGACAAAACTGAACCAAATAATTACAGGGGTATCTCACTCGTTCCTGTCACATATAAAATCCTATCAAAAGTTCTCATGAATAGATTAGATGAACAAGCTGACCCACAAATAGGAGAATACCAGGCTGGTTTTCGCAAGGGACGATCATGCATAGAGCAGATCTGGAATCTGAAAATGACTCTCCAGATGAGAAACACCCGAAACACAGTGGTTACTTTTGTAGATTTTAAAAAGGCCTACGACTCAATAGACAGAGTAGCGCTCTGCAAGACGCTGGAAGAATTCAGCATTGACAGAAAGACAAGAGCAATCATTCGGGAAACATTAACTGACACAGTCTCCAAGGTTAAATTTATGGGGGATATCTCGGAACCATTTGAAATCCAAACTGGAGTGCGACAGGGTGACGGACTTTCACCATTACTCTTTAATATCATTCTTGAAAAAATTATCAGGACATGGGAAAAAGAAGTCAAAGGAATCCAAATTGGCATTAGAAAAGATAATAGATTCAATGTGAAGTGTTTAGCTTTTGCGGATGACCTTGCAATCCTCACAAATAATAGAAAAGAAGCCACTAACGCCATAGAGAAGTTACACGAAATTGCACAAAGAACTGGCCTACAAATCTCGTACGAGAAAACCCAGTACATAGAAAGAGTGCCACAAGACAAATTGCCTGTTGTGACAACCCATGGGAAAATCGTACAAGTACCACATTTTAAGTACCTGGGAGAAATCATCCAGCCATCAGGGATCAACCTAAAAGCCAATGAGGAAAGAATAAAAAAACTACAGAAAGCATATAAACTCACGTGGAACTATTATAACAAAAAGTCCATATCCATTAACGCAAAATTGAGGCACTACAACACTGTCGTACTTCCGGAGGCACTGTATGCATCTGAAACAACACAAATAGGTGGGCAAACTAAAATCAAAGAAATAGAGAAACAAGAAAGGAAAATTCTCAGGAAAATTTTTGGCCCGATACAAGAGCAAGGAATCTGGAAGAAGAGACCAACATCAGAATTATATAAATACACAGACAAGATTACGGATACAATAAGGAAAAGAAGAATGCAGTTCTACGGACATATCCACAGGATGAATGAAAACAGAATTTCAAAGCGAATTCTTAAAGTCATCAACTCAGGCAGGGGATAAACAAAATGGATGAAAGAAGTTGAAGAGGACCTTAGACAAGCACACATAACAGTAAACGATGCAGAAAATAGAACTGAATTCAGGAACATCATCAAAAAACATAAATTTGACACCACAACACAGAAGAGACCAGGATACAAATGGACAGCGGACCGAAAGAAACAACACAGTGAACACATGAAGAAAATTTGGGCTCAGAAAAAACATAAACAATCATCATAAAGGAATTCAAGTTCAAACGCTCTCTTAAATGGGAATAATCGAAAATAACAATAATAATAATGCGACACAAGATCGGCGAGTTTCCACTTCATAAAATTTTCCTTCAGACTTTCATCTTCAGTGCCCAGAATGTGAGAAAAATCTTGTAAACATAAGCCTTAGCCGATGAGACGAACAATTACGTACACAGGAGTGCGCTTCAGCTCTGTGAGAAGAATCGGAATTTTGGTTCTGACCTAAAGCCATTTACATCTAACGCACCCCTCATTTTTTTACGCTTACATGGATGGTGTACACGCACAAAGAAAGGTTACCACGTATCTTCTTCTTTTGTCTGCATGTATTAGGCATTTGGCTGTTACTCAATGTTGGTTGAATCTATTAATCTTTCCCATCCTCTTCTCGGTCTTCCTAACGATCTTCCGCCCACTGGATAATAGTTCATGACTAATTTTGGAATTCTGTCTTCTTCCACTCTCGTCATATGGTCCTTCCTTTTGTTCCTGTACTCCTTAATCTGCTCATTTAAGTTTTCCAATCCCAGCCCTTCTCTGACTTCAGCAACCCCCTCTGTAACCGGCTACTCTTCTAACGAATCACATCTCCAGTGCTTGTATTCTTTGTTCATTTCTTGTCGTTACAGTCCACGAGTCATTTTCACATGCCGGGGTTCGTGCTGACATCGTTTTATACATCTTAAGAGAGTTTTCTTCCTTACTGTAGTTCCGAGTGTGCTATAGATTGTTGCGACAATGCAATTAAATATTTCTACTTTCTCTTGTAAGTCCGTTTCTTTCCTAAGAGCCGGCCAGAATGGCCGAGTGGTTCTAGGCGCTACAGTCTGGAGCCGAGCGACCGCTACGGTCGCAGGTTCGAATCCTGCCTCGGGCATGGATGTGTGTGATGTCCTTAGGTTTAAGTAGTTCTAAGTTCTAGGGGGACTGAAGACCTCAGATGTTAAGTCCCATAGTGCTCAGAGCCATTTGAAAGGAATCGGCAGAAAGACGCACTATTATTATGTGATCGCAGAACAGTCACTGGAAGCGTGATGCTCCGTTAAAAATCTAGGAGTATGCGAATGGAGAGCTTTAAAGTGGAACGACCGCATAAAACTAATCGCAAGCACGGCAGAGTCCAGACTGAGATTCACTGGAAGAAGCCTCTGGAAGTGTAATCCAACCATAAAGGTGATAACTAACAAAATCCTCGTTCGATGTCTACCTGAGATCTCTGAGCCGTACACGGCTGGCGTTTATCCAATTTATTGTTTGTCATCTTCTAT
The DNA here is from genome assembly GCF_021461385.2 of Schistocerca piceifrons. NCBI lineage: Eukaryota > Metazoa > Arthropoda > Insecta > Orthoptera > Acrididae > Schistocerca > Schistocerca piceifrons. Next base: position 116,791,985 of record NC_060142.1, read on the forward strand.
TACGGCACTGCCGCCTCGTTTTCTTATTAAATTTACTGGCGTCACTAACTTCCTGCCTTACTTGCCCGCGAGCGGCAGCATCAGCGCGTATCGATAAGTGCAGTGTCGTACCATCTCTGGAGCGATCGATAGTATTTCTGGGTCGTCGCGTGTCTGGCAGTCAGTTCGGGACGGACCACCAGTGTAGTCGGGACGCAGCAGCTGTGAATTCGGGTACCGAGCGCTGGCGACACACACCAACTGTCCGACGGAGGGAGATTGGAGCAGGATGACCGTTGGTTGGTCGTCTCATCGGCCGACGTATATTTGGTGCTTTCACCGTTTCCGGGACTGGGCAGTTGGTCGGTTGGCGTGGAGCAGCGAGGAAATCTCCGCGGTAGCGTGGTTAGGCCGGACCCGCTGGCGGCCTCTATGCGGTGTCGGAGTGTGTTGTTCTGTTCCCATTGCTACGAGAGTCGTGGCTCACCGATCCTGGACATTAAAGTTGAGTTTTGACTTAACCTACCAGTAAGTCACGACTGTTCACATTTTGTCGTTCGGAGTTCGTTGTCGGCTGTTGGGGTATTCCCACGAGCAACAAAGTGTGTTTTCAAGTTGGCAAATTTTAGCTACCCTCCAGTGGAGTTCAACTGTACTTGATTATTTCAATTGAAGTGCACTAGCGGAATCTTCTGCCTTGTGGCCGTTAACGTTCCAGTTACCTGCCCTGGCCATTGACGTAAATTCAGGCAGTGTATTTTCCTCATCGTGTTGTCACTGTCCAGCACGGTGTGTAGTTTGACAGCTCAATGTATAATTGGCTGTAGGCGCCAATACCTTCTACGTTGTTCCATTGAGGCCGGCCGGTGGGGCCGTGCGGTTAAAGGCGCTTCAGTCTGGAACCGCGTGACCGCTACGGTCGCGGGTTCGAATCCTGCCTCTGGCATGGATGTGTGTGGTGTCCTTAGGTTAGTTAGGTTTAAGTAGTTCTAAGTTCTAGGGGACTGATGACCACAGATGTTAAGTCCCATAGTGCTCAGAGCCATTTGAACCATTGAACTCCCTGTTGTGTGGTGATCGGTTGATGCGGAGGTCAGCTTGTCGGTGGGTCCGTTGACTATCAGTTGGGTTGTTGTCGGATCGAAAATGGTTGGGTCGACTGCCTGTCTCACCTAAGCGAGCGATAGTGTTTGAATTCCAGGCCGACCTTCGGAACTTCTGAGCGCCCTTGGGTGTACTGCGTTTTCTTGTTTGTTCTTGTTGTTTGTACTTGTATGGCTTCTGGCCGATTTTTAGATTAAGGTTGTTTTGCCCTTAAGGCGTTAGATGGTTTGGGCCTTCAGTCTAATTTAAGAACTGTTTTACGTAAAGCCTCTGACATTTTTAAATTTAAGGTTATTAAGTGTTGGGCCTTCAGCCGATTTTGAATTTAAGTTGTTTTGCTCTTAAAGTGTCAGATTATTTGGGCCTTCAGCCTAATTAAGGTACTGTTTTAAGATAAGACTTTGCCTTTTAAATTTCTGATTTTGGTTGAGCTTTAAGTTATTGGCTTTCAGCTGTTTTTAAATTAAAATGGTCTTGCCCTTAAGGCATGAGATTGTATGGCGCATTCAGCCGCTAATTAAGTTCCAAAACTAAAGCTGTGTCTTTTTTTTGTTTTAAAAAAAATCTTGGCTCTTGTAATGTTTGATCAAATAAAAGGTTGTATGTTCGAGTGTAACTGACAGCGGCTTATTTTGGCCCCTTTCCACAACTTAAACTACCTGTCCTGCGGGTTTAGCAGACTGGGATCTGTAGCAGATATTATGAAACGTCCCCTTAGAATAATTAAACATGACTGTGCTTAAACTGACACACAATATTTTTAGCGCAACGCAATCTGACTTTCAAAAATCCCTACAAAAGAATGGCCCTGACTAACATTAACCTATACCTTTCACAAATCACTTACCTCACCAAAAATCTTCGTTACTCGAACTACTGCAATATAGCGAGCGCCACTACTGCCAGCTAAATATGAGATTCAAACTACGAAGGCACTAACTACTGATAGGCATAGTTAGCAAATGAAAGATTTTAACAGAGAACAAACAATGTATTTACCTTAATAGTGTTGAAAAATCATAATATACATAGCAGTTCATGACATCCAGTCTTACAAATTTCAAAACTCCGCCATTTCTCTCCCCACACTGCTGGCGGCTCACCTCCAACTGCACAACGCTACGCGCTGTTAACATCCAGCTACCCAACACTACAATGGCAGACAACAATGCAAACTAGCCACAGACTGCACACAGCACAGCCAGTGATTTTCATACAGAGCGCTACGTGGCGTTACCAATAAGAAAACAGAAACAGCCTACTTACAATATTTATAGAGGAAATAGAGAAGATCCAAAGAAGAGCAGCGCGTTTCGTTACAGGTTCATTTAGTAAAAACGGAAGCGTCACGGAGATGCTCAACCAGTTCTGTCGGCAGATGCTACGAGACGAGCATTCTGCATCACGGTGTGATTTTCTGTTAAAATTCTGAAGGTGTGCGTCGTTATAAGAGTCTGCCGATATATTACTTCCTTCCGCAGATATCTCGCGAAAAGACCGTGAAGGTACAATTATGGAGATTCGAGTTCTGACAAAGGCTTACGAACGATCGTTTTGCCCGTGGACCATTCGCGACTGCAACAGCAAAAGGAGGGAGTGACAGTTTGCGAGTGTAGATGTAGACGCACGTAGACTGCTGGCTGACAAAACAGTGGGATCAAGGTGAAGAGAGGAAAACTAGAATTGACATGGCACGTTGAACATTTATTGAAACTAAGCATTCGGTATGCTTTCGTGATCTTCAATTGAAGATCAGCTGGCGAACCTTGATGTGTTACTTCTTATGGGGCTCTCAAGCGCTCAATAATTATTGCCCACTGTTGTGTATTGCGCAATAATGTTGACCGTCTGAGAGTGGTATTGACAGTTTGCGCAATATATTGAAGGAGAGTGCACAGCTCTAAAAATATTGACGCTCGCTCAATATAATGTACAGTGTAAGAGTGATATTTTACAATACACGTCAGTCCCAGGCAAGGCTTCGTCATTCTGGGACGTGCACACAACTTATGCAGCGACGCCATATGAATATGAATACATCAGGAAAGACAGATGAAAGCCGGCTGGAGTGGCCGAGCGGTTCTAGGCGCTACAGTCTGGAACCGCGCGACCGCTGCGGTCGCAGGTTCGAATTGTGCCTCGGACATGGATGTGTGTGATGTCCTTAGGTTAGTTAGGTTTAAGTAGTTCTAAATTCTAGGAGATTGATGACCTCAGAAGTTAAGTCTCATAGTGCTCAGAGCCATTTGAACCATTTTGTACAGATGAAAGGAATCATTTCTTGACGTGCATTCAGGGGAGCAGTTTGACAATACATTTAACGCCCGTTCAGTAATTAGCTGTACAAGCATTTGACAGAAGTGAAATTTCCTGGCAGATTAAAACTGTGTGCGGGACCGAGACTCGAACTCGGGACCTTTGACAGAAGTGTTTAAGTGGCAAGGAAATGACACTACAGCTGCTTATTTGTTTGATTCAGAAGCCTGAATTATTTATTGCAGAAATATATCGCTTGTAGGCATGAAAATCTCACACTCCATCCGTCCATGAAAACCTTGTAATTCCAATAATCAGTAACTCAATAAACAAAGTGAGGTTTGAAAGTTCACTGATTTCTTTAATCTGTCAATAACTAGGCACCTATTATATAGTTACACATGTGGCAACCATTTTTGATTCTTCTGTAAAATTTAACAAAATTACAACGTTTTCATTGCATACCATCGGTATACGATCCTCAACGTTATGTACCTTACTCTTTTTCAAGTTTGTACATCGCTTCGAGTGTTGTCGATAGTGAAATGGTTCAAATGGCTCTGAGCACCATGGGACTTAGCTTCTGAGGTCATCAGTTCCCTAGAACTTAGAAGTACTTAAACCTAATCAACCTAAGGACATCACACACATTCATGCCCGGGGCAGGATTCGAACCTGCGACCGTGGCGGTCGCGCGGTTCCAGACTGTAGCACCTAGAACCGCTCGGCCACTCTGGCCGGCCGACTGTGAAAACTGACAAGTATACGAACAGTAACATTTTGGTGTACATAACGTGCAACGAAGTTCCCCAGTTCGTTGAAAGATCCGTCGTTCATCTCTAAAAAATTCCTATAGTCATCTGACTCCGCTGCAAGTTCTGATAGCATGTTAGTATGGCCGTGTGTAGAACACATTTCAAGTCTCTTTATCGCCCATCGCCGCTCCCTTCTACTTTTCGTTTCGCAACACAAAGCGACTGCAATAGCAGTAAATGCATGTTCGCTACAAAGACAAGGGTTCTAACTGACGTATACCTCACATAAATGTTGCGCAGTAACATTACGCCGTTCTTGTCTCGCACTTCAGCGCAGTACATTGACACAGTATTATTGCGCAATAAATACGGAGCCCGGGCAATCAAAAACTCATCCATGGCAGGCTACAGGTATTTGAATGTGGATATACCGCCGTATGTTAGGAACGCCATTCGTTCATGTGACCAACGACGACGCACTTCGCTGTACAGGCAGAAGTTCTAACTACCATCACACACACAAAAGCCGCGTATTTTGACACATTTCTCGAAGCGGGAAGTACAGTTTCATGCGACTTGTCATTGAAGGAAATACAGAAGGGAAACTTGGAAGTGGGTAGAGAAGAGTTCCCTGGTCACAATGTTGCCATCCTTAGACCGGCTGAGAAGAGAGAATACTTCACAATGCTCAATACGGAGACGGCGCGCACTCAAAAAAGAGAAGGGTTGCCTTTCGACTTTCTCCTCTCCTGGGGTTTCGAGGACGGAGTCGCTTAGGTCAGGTGGTGACAGAAACATAAACAGCTGCTCGTATCGTCCGGAGTTATTTTACTACATTTCGATAAACTTTCTAACGGCGGCAATGGACTCCGAGGTAACACCAAGCGTCGTATTCGGCCGCATAATTACACAGGCCAGTTTCCATGTTGGGAAGATGCGGTCGCCGCTATTATAGCTTTAACTCTTGGAATGGCTTCGACATGACTGACTCAAGTTTCGTTACTCTTTACTGGCAACACTTTACCCCGTGGTTCTCGATATCAAAACATTGCAGCAACAGCATGTTCAATTTTTACCCGTACAATCAGTAACACTTAGACCAGTTTCCAGTGTTCTATTTATATCGCCCCTGACAAAACTCTACCATCTGGTGAGCAAGATGTGTCAGACAGGCGAAATACCCTCAGACTTCAAGAAGAATATAATAATTCCAATCCCAAAGAAAGCAAGTGTTAACAAATGTGAAAATTACCGAACTGTTTAATAAGTCACGGCTGCAAAATACTAACGCAAATTCTTTACAGACGAATGGAAAAACTGGTAGAAGCCGACCTCGGGGAAGATCAGTTTGGATTCCGTGGAAATGTTGGAACACGCGAGGCAATACTGACCCTACGACTTATCATATAGGATAGCTTAAGGAAAGGCAAACCTATGTTTTTAGCATTTGTAGGCTTAGCGAAAGCTTAACACAATATTGACTGGAATACTCTCTTTCAAATTCTGAAGGTGGCAGGGGTAAAGTAGAGGGAGCGAAAGGCTATTTACAATTTGTACAGAAAGCAGATGGCAGTTATAAGCGTCGAGGGGTATGAAAGAGAAGCAGTGGTCGGGAAGGGAGTGAGACAGGGTTGTAGCCTATCCCCGATGTTATTCAATCTGTAAATAGAGCAAGAAATAAAGGAAACAAAAGAAAAGTTCGGAGTAGGTATGAAAGTCCATGGAGAAGAAATAAAAACTTTGTTCGCCGATGACATTGTAATTCTGTCAGAGACAGCAAAGGACTTTAAAGAGCAGATGAACGGAATGGACAGTGTCTTGAAAGGAGGATATAAGATGAACACAAACAAAAGCATAACGAGGATAATGGAATGTAGTCGAATTAAGTCGGGTGATGCCGAGGGAATTAGATTAGGAAATGAGACACTTAAAGCAGTAAAGGAATTTTGCTATTTGGGGAGCAAAATAACTGATGATTGTCGAAGTAGAAAGGATATAAAATGTAGACTGGCAATGGCAAGGAAAGCGTTTCTGAAGAAGAAAAAATTATTAACATCGAGTATAGATTTAAGTGTCAGGAAGTGGTTTCTGAAAGTATTTGTATGGAGTGTAGCCATGTATGTAAGTGAAACGTGGACGATAAACAGTTTAGACAAGAAGAGAATAGAAGCTTTCGAAATGTGGTGCTACAGAAGAATGCTGAAGATTAGATGAGTAGATCACATAACGAATGAGGAGGTATTTAATAGAAATGGGGACAAGAGAAATTTGTGGCACAACTTGACTAGAAGAAGGGATGGGTTGGTAGAACATGTTCTGAGGTATCAAGGGGTACTAATTCAGTATTGGAGGCCATCGTGGAGAGTAAAAATCGTAGAGGGAGACCAAGAGATGAATACGCTAATTAGATTCAGAAGGATGTAGGTTGCAGTAGCTACTGGGAGATGAAGATGCTTGCACAGGATTGAGCAGAATGGGGAGCTGCATCAAACCAGTCTCTGGATTGAAGACCATAACAATAACATGAGGAAATGTAAGTTAATTGCTTTAATTTTGGACATCAGAGTATAACGGACTTAAAAAATGTCAGTCAAGGAATCTCAAGTTAATTCCGCATTTCTAGATTAGTAAAAGGTTTTTGAAACAGTTCCTCACATGCGGTTTCTAAAAAAATAAAAAAGTGCCTATAAAGTGATGTTTCAATTGTGCGATTAATTTCGTGATTTTCTGTCAGACAGGTCACAGTTCGCAGTAACTGATGAGAAATCACCTAGTCAAACAGAGAGATACCTGGGCTTCCCCATGGAAATCTTATACGCCTTCTGTTGTTCTCTCAATACATACTATCACGGAAATAATCAAAGCAGCCTTCTTAGTCTCTTTGCAGATGTGTTGTCATTTAGCGTCTCAAAAAAGATATCAGAAGATGAAAACGAATTGCAAAATGATTTAGACATCTGCTTAGTGTGAAAAATGACAGTGACCTTATACAACAAAAAGTAGCCAGGTGCGAGTAGAACTCTAACAATGATTATATAGAAACTTAATTATGTGCAAGGTGTACAACTATGCTTCCGCCGTTTTTTCCCCAACATTTGAGGTTTTAATGAAACAAATTGGTTACACGTGTATCATTCAAAATATTTTCCATCGCGGGCCACTACTTTCTCCCATATTTCGGGCAGTGTAAGAATACCGCGTCGAAAAAACTGTTCATCTTTTGAAGCGATCCACGAATCAATCCAATTTGTGACTTCTTCATGAGATCGGAAGTGTTGGTCAGCCAGGCCATGCGCCATTGATCTAAACAGGTGATAGTCAGAGGGAGCAATGTCTGGAGAATACGGCGGGTGGGGTAGGACTTCCCATTTTAACGCTGCCAAGTACGTTTTGATCTCTTTTGCAACATGGGGTCGAGCGTTGTGGTGCTGCAAAATCACTTTATCGTACCTCTCGCTGTATTGCGGCCGTTAGTCTTTTAATGCTCTGCTCACACGCATTAATTGCGCTCGATAGCGAGGAGGTGGAGGAGGAGGTTAGTATTTAACGTCCCGCCAACAACAAAGTCATAAGAGACGGAGCACAACTCGGACTATGGAAGGAAATTGGCCGTGCCCTTTCAAAGGAACCATCTCGGCATTCGCCTGAAACGATTTAGGGAAATCACGGATAACCTAAATCAAGATGGCCGGAGACGGGTTTGAACCGTCGTTCGATAACGAGCACCTGTGATTGTTTCACTTGGTTTTAACACTTCATAGTACACGTCGCCGAGCTGGTCCCACCAAATGCAGAGCATGATGTTGGAGCCGTGAATATTCGGTTTGGCCGTCGACGTGGAAGCATGGCTGAGATATTCCCATGTTTTTTGCGTTTAGGGTTATCATAATGAACCCATTTTTCGTCCCTGGTCACAATGTGATGCAGAAATACCTTCCGGTTTGGCTCTTAAGGGGCTCCGGAAAGGCTCAAAATCATGAAAAGTTCAATTTTTACTTTTTGCGTTTTCTGAATCTGCAGACTATTACCTTTTAATAGATATATAATTTATTCAATTCCGAAGACTACAACTATTTTTAAATTTTTTTTGAAATGTGTTCTACATGGGCGTGACCCACTGTGGCGCTGTTAAACTGCTGTCAAATAGTGTTAATAATAACGTCCGTGTTCATCAGGTACATTTTAGTGATGTGAGATAAAGTATGTGTTGTGGCTAACCTGTGATGGTTCAATATATATCGCTGGTGTGATTGTCGATTGTTTCATGTTTATTTACTCTGTCGTTATCTCGAAAATATTCGTAATTGATTCTGTTTCTTGAGTCTCTGTTTTGTTGAAGTATAATAATGAGTAAAAGTAAAGTTATTAGAAATCCTCTGAAGGCTTTTAAGAAAAGGAGAAATGTTGGAAAGCCAAAGGTATGTGTTATTACTGTAAACAATAAAGACGATAACCAAGTGAGTGAACCTGACCTCTCAAGTACACCTGCCCATAGCAGTCAAAGTGGGAAAGAAAATACTTCACAGAAGAAGCTTGGTTCAATGAGTGAAAACTATGAATGTTTTATGGGCGAATCGGATGTGAATGAAATATTTGATATGTCGGTTCTCAAAGGAATTTTTTCAAACTGTGTAAGATGTATTCATTGTAGTGAAGTTGGACTGGAACTCTCCATAATAAAGCACGTAGGACTTGGTAGTGAAATACAACTGAAATGTGATAAGTGTTCATACATGACCACCTTTTGGAACAGTGTTGCAGTAACTGCAACTGAAGAAAATGGTAGCAAAATCTACGAACACAACAACGAGCGATGCTTGCTTTAGACAAGGAACGCCTTCGGGCTGCAGACAGGGCTGTAAAGAGTCTAGAAATACAAGCAAGAGTAAACAGGAGGAGGAACAAGAGGAAGCTGGAGGAGGAGTTGCAGAGGATGAAGATAATCCGTCCTATGGACCTGGAATGCACTAAAAAGTTAATCCAATCTTTGTCACTCGATTCCCAAAACTTTTATTTTCTCATACTAATTACATGTTTTCTAAGGATCTTCCAAACATATTTGTTTCAAACTTTCAGTAAATGTTACACAGTACCTTCTGCATAATTTAACACAGCCTTTTTCCAAAAAACTGTATATTTTTGAATATATAAATAAAAAATTTCAAAATAATGTTGTGAATTTTCATTACAATTGAAAAAAAAATCATCTTTAATAACTGAACTAAAATTTTGTAAAATCCCTGTGTTAAGTTGTAGCCCATATTCCAATAAATAATCTGTAAAAAGTTCAAGTTCCTACCTCAAATACTTTGTGAGGAAAGATGTAATTTATAAGCGTTATTTTAACATTGCAAGTATAGGGCGTTCCGGAGCCCCTTAAGCAACTGTTCACAAACACACAAACGCCGTTCAATGTCTCTTGGTTTCAGCTCACACGGGACCCAAATTCCTTCTTTCTGAATCGTGCCCATAGCCTTTAGACGTTTCGAAATGGCTTGCTGTGTCACTCCCACTAATCGTACCAATTCATCTTGAGTTTGACGCGAGTCTTCACTCAGCAATGTCTCCAATGGCCGGAGACGGGTCTAAAACGGTCGTTCGAAAACATTTTCTCTTCCACCACAATGCCGGTCTACGGCGTTAAAATCGCCGTCCCTGAAGCGTTGGAACCACTCACAACACGTTTTTTCCCCTAATAGCGTCATTACCATACGTACTTGAGAACATTCGATGAGACTCGGCCGCTGTTTTCTTCATACTGAAACAAAACAGTAACACTTTCCGCAAATTAGGCTCGTAAACTGAAATTTTCAATCAAGGACAACTTTATGAAGCAGACACAAATCGACTAATGTTTGAATGAGGTTTGTTGACCGAGGCCCAAGCTAACTGCCTGACGTATGCGATCTGTTTCTTTCGACCGCTACTTACCGTCGTCGCCACCTATCGGCTAACGGCGGAAGCAAAGTTGTACACCTTGTATATCAAGCCGGGGTTCGAGGATATAGCCGATATTTGCGCTGAGGGTTCCGTACAATCTTAATTATGTATATCATTCCAGGAATAGAGGATATTTACGTTTTATTACATTGATACTGGCAAGGTATCAGTCCCACTTACTATAAGACTTTCGAGAATGTTTTAATTTCAAGTCTGAAGTCGGATAACAAATGGCAGAATAAATATTTTTTTCATTTGTTATAAATACCAATTAACACTTTCGGGTCTTTCCCTTACTTTTACTCTGAAACCTTACTTCTTGGAAAATTTCATGATTCAAGATCAACGGAACGTATCCTACAGGTTTTGATTTGTGAGTTTTCTAGTGTCAAAATATCTACATCTACATTGATACTCCGCAGGCCACCCAACGGTGTGTGGCGGAGGGCACTTCACGTGCCACTGTCATTACCTCCCTTTCCTGTTCCAGTCGCGTATGGTTCGCGGGAAGAACGACTGTCTGAAAGCCTCCGTGCGCGCTCTAATCTCTCTAATTTTACATTCGTGATCTCCTCGGGAGGTATAAGTAGGGGGAAGCAATATATTCGATACCTCATCCAGAAACGCACCCTCTCGAAACCTGGCGAGCAAGCTACACCGCGATGCAGAGCGCCTCTCTTGCAGAGTCTGCCACTTGAGTTTATTAAACATCTCCTTAACGCTATCACGGTTACCAAATAACCCTGTGACGAAACGCGCCGCTCTTCTTTGGATCTTCTCTATCTCCTCCGTCAGACCGATCTGGTACGGATCCCACACTGATGAGCAATACTCAAGTATAGGTCGAACGAGTGTTTTGTAAGCCACCTCCTTTGTTGATGGACTACATTTTCTAAGTACTCTCCCAATGAATCTCAACCTGGTACCCGCCTTACCAACAATTAATTTTATATGATCATTCCACTTCAAATCGTTCCGCACGCATACTCCCAGATATTTTACAGAAGTAACTGCTACCAGTGTTTGTTTCGCTATCATATAATCATACAATAAAGGATCCTTCTTTCTATGTATTTGCAATACATTACATTTGTCTATGTTAAGGGTCAGTTGCCACTCCCTGCACCAAGTGCCTATCCGCTGCAGATCTTCCTGCATTTCGCTGCAATTTTCTAATGCTGCAACTTCTCTGTATACTACAGCGTCATCCGCGAAAAGCCGCATGGAACTTCCGACACTATGTGACCTAACTGGCCGTATCTTTTTACTGAAGTGAGTTACAAGCTTAAAATTTTTACATCGCCAAGGGACTATAGACCTTACTGTTTGACATAAATTTGAACTTGATCCTTCTAATCGTTCCTCAGAAAAAGGGTTCTTACCACTCGGACGGACGAACGGTACCCTAAAAAGTGTGACGTACTACACATGAGTACTGAAAAGTATCCGTTACATTTCGGTTACACGATAAAACAACAAATTCGAAAGTAATCGTTTCAACGTAATACCTTTACAGCTATGAACAACTTCAACTGCAACTATCGCATGGAAAATGATGTCCGGAAGACAAACCAAGGAGAGCGTTTCTTTGGCGCAACACTTGGAAGACTGCAAGAAATCTTCTGAAGAGACTGCCTACCGAACGCTTGTCCTTCCTCTTGTAGAGGATTGATGCGCACACTGTGGGATCTTCACCACACACGAATGGCGGAGGACACCGAGAAAGTTCAGAGAACGGCAACTCGTTTTGTATTATCGTGAAACAGAGGAGAGACAATCACGGATATGCTAGGCGAGTTGGCGTAGCGCTCGTTAAAGCAGATGCGTTTTTCGTTGCGGCGAGACCTTTTCGCGAAATTTCGATGTTCTCCTCGGAATGCCTTAATATTGTGTTGATTCATATGGAAAAATGACCATCGTATTAAAATAAATGGTATAGTTCGTACCGAATGATTGCTGAACGTGGCTCCAAAAAACTTCTGCCAAAAACGTTAGTATAAACTGCAGAGCAATCTTGTAGATAGAAATGTACTTACAGCGTCGGGCTCAAAGTGTGCACTGCAATCCGTCGAAAACCCGATAACCAACAGTAAAATGAACTTCCATAATCTGGAAATTATAGCAGAACCGCAGATGGTGTGGGAGTCTTTCTATGGGCCACAGAGCACGTACAACTGATTTACGACGACAAGGTGGACCAGTATCTCTGGCCTTGTAGTAAGGACCATGTCTCTCGCGCCTGCACTTCAATACAGAAATAGGCTAACGAGGAATGGACAGCGAATTGGTGCCTGTCAGTCTGGCATTGAGGATAATACCATGTTGCGATCCAACCTGTAATTAGAAATTCTCAGTAATTCGGGCGAACTCGAAGTTGATACCTACCCAGGTAAGAGTGTGTGCCAATCACTCTTCAGATCCTTTCCACTTACGCCGGAGAGATATCTCCGCTTATGTCAGAAGAAACGAGAACGATATGTAAACCAATTGCTGTTTTGCTGCACGTTTTTCGAGGACAGCAAAAATACTTTCTCGTAATAATCTCATGAAAATGAAAATGCACCTACAAACAAGTGCAATGGAAGGGCGTTTCATGTCCAGGTATTCAAAACCGTTGTGCCTCGTGGGTATAAATTCTGTCGTGTTACCAGTGTTTATTGTTCCAGTGTATGTTCTCTACACCCGTTTTTTGTTGGTATTCGTTTCTAGCCTTCTGGCCTGCACTTCGTGAACGCACATTGGAAGCGTGTATTCGTCATCGTCATACTGGCGTATCATCCGGCGTGATGGTATGTGGTACCATTGGTTACACGTCTCGGTCACCTCTTGTTCGCATTGACGGTACTTTGAACAGTGGACGTTACATTTCAGATGTGTTACGACCCGTGGCTCTACCCTTCATTCGATCCCTGCGAAACCCTACATTTCAGCAGGATAATTCACGACCGCATGTTGCAGGTCCTGTACGGGCCTTTCTGGATACAGAAAATGTTCGACTGCCACCCTGGCCAGCACATTCTCCAGATCTCTCACCAACTGAAAACGTCTGGTCAACGTTGGGCCGAGCAACTGGCTCGTCACAAGACGCCAGTCACTACTCTTGATGAACTGTGGTATCGTGTTGAAGCTGCATGGTCAGCTGTAGCTGTACACGCTATCCAAGCTGTGTTTCACCTATTGCCCAGACGTGGTTGTTCTGGGTACTGATTCCTCAGGATCTATGCACCCAAATTGCGTGAAAATTTAATCACATGTCAATTCTAGTGTAATATACAGGGTGTTTCAAAAATGACCGGTATATTTGAAACGGCAATAAAAACTAAACGAGCAGCGATAGAAATACACCGTTTGTTGCAATATGCTTGGGACAACAGTACATTTTCAGGCAGACAAACTTTCGAAATTACAGTAGTTACAATTTTCAACAACAGATGGCGCTGCAAGTGATGTGAAAGATATAGAAGACAACGCAGTCTGTGGGTGCGCCATTCTGTACGTCGTCTTTCTGCTGTAAGCGTGTGCTGTTCACAACGTGCAAGTGTGCTGTAGACAACATGGTTTATTCCTTAGAACGGAGGATTTTTCTGGTGTTGGAATTCCACCGCCTAGAACACAGTGTTGTTGCAACAAGACGAAGTTTTCAATGGAGGTTTAATGTAACCAAAGGACCGAAAAGCGATACAATAAAGGATCTGTTTGAAAAATTTCAACGGACTGGGAACGTGACGGATGAACGGACTGGGAACGTGACGGATGAACGTGCTGGGAAGGTAGGGCGACCGCGTACGGCAACCACAGAGGGCAACGCGCAGCTAGTGCAGCAGGTGATCCAACAGCGGCCTCGGGTTTCCGTTCGCCGTGTTGCAGCTGCGGTCCAAATGACGCCAACGTCCACGTATCGTCTCATGCGCCAGAGTTTACACCTCTATCCATACAAAATTCAAACGCGGCAACCCCTCAGCGCCACTACCATTGGTGCACGAGAGACATTCGCTAACGATATAGTGCACAGGATTGATGACGGCGATATGCATGTGGGCAGCATTTGGTTTACTGACGAAGCTTATTTTTACCTGGACGGCTTCGTCAATAAACAGAACTGGCGCATATGGGGAACCGAAAAGCCCCATGTTGCAGTCCCATCGTCCCTGCATCCTCAAAAAGTACTGGTCTGGGCCGCCATTTCTTCCAAAGGAATCATTGGCCCATTTTTCAGATCCGAAACGATTACTGCATCACGCTGTCTGGACATTCTTCGTGAATTTGTGGCGGTACAAACTGCCTTAGACGACACTGCGAACACCTCGTGGTTTATGCAAGATGGTGCCCGGCCACATCGCACGGCCGACGTCTTTAATTTCCTGAATGAATATTTCGATGATCGTGTGATTGCTTTGGGCTATCCGAAACATACAGGAGGCGGCGTGGATTGGCCTCCCTATTCGCCAGACATGAACCCCTGTGACTTCTTTCTGTGGGGACACTTGAAAGACCAGGTGTACCGCCAGAATCCAGAAACAATTGAACAGCTGAAGCAGTACATCTCATCTGCATGTGAAGCCATTCCGCCAGACACGTTGTCAAAGGTTTTGGGTAATTTCATTCAGAGACTACGCCATATTATTGCTACGCATGGTGGATATGTGGAAAATATCGTACTATAGAGTTTCCCAGACCGCAGCGCCATCTGTTGTTGAAAATTGTAACTACTGTAATTTCGAAAGTTTGTCTGCCTGAAAATGTACTGTTGTCCCAAGCATATTGCAACAAACGGTGTATTTCTATCGCTGCTCGTTTAGTTTTTATTGCCGTTTCAAATATACCGGTCATTTTTGAAACACCCTGTATTTGCCCAATGAATACCCGTTTATCATCTGTATTTCTTCTTGGTGTCGCAATTTTAATGACCAGTAGTGTACTTATTAATTTCTTTCCGTTTTTCGAAAGTTCTGATTTATTTTGCGAAGAACTTAGTGATGTTCTTTTGCTTCAGAGACCTCTAGCTTGGTGAAACACATTTTCTATATACTGTGATAACAGTCGAAAATACTTCTCACGCTACCCGATGGACATCACCGACAAGATGTCGGAAACACGTCGGCAACTACCGCGAACAGCCTGGGACATCAGTAATATTGACCGGCCATACTACGATATTGCCGCATATTGCAGCAATGTTGATGGCAATACCACTGCGGCTGCACATTGCCGTAAAATATGGGCTGTGTGATCGCAGTATTTCAATAGCAAACCTCTCCGTGATGCACAACGCCTGTCTTGTAGCGCCTGGCTCTGTTGAGTTCGTTGAGAACCCGGTAAGGATTTCGTACTGACTTGCAGTATACCGTGACGAAGACGCTGAGTCAGTTGTATTGCAAGCCCAGGGCAACACTGGCTCATTCAGTTGTGCGGCGTGGCCGGCAGCTGTCAGCACATCCCCTCCCCCCCCCCCCTGCCCGCTTCCCCTCCCCGGACAACTATACTCATCTTTAGGACTACTCACGCTCCGTCCTTGCAGAATTAGGTTCACGTGGCGCCGCCTTCAAGCGATTGAATTGAGGACACCGCGGGAGAAATCACGAACCTGCACTGCCGAGCTACCGGCAATTTCAACCCCGCCCATCCGGATTGTGGATTCATCTCTGGCAGTGGATCTCATGTTAATCGAGTCTTTCATGTCCTGTCTTCTAACGAGCCGTGATATGAAATTTAGTTACTTACACGTTGCACAAGTATGTTACACTTATAGAAGCGAGTTTGAAAAACACAAAAGGTAGAGTACGCGTGGGGAGATTGGAGTTAGAAGAAACTGCAATAAAGAACGGACTTAAGCAGGCACATGCCCTGCCTCCGCTACTTTTTAATTTAGTCCTAGAATATATTGTACGAATGGCAGCAGATAATTCAGAGGGTGTGGAGTTAAATGGAAATATTAAGATATTAGGGTATGCAGATGACCTAAACATCATAGGAAAGAATCTGTAACAGCAAATGCGAATGCGTTAATCAAGGCTAGTAAAGAGGTAGGTCTAAGGATAAGTGAAGGCAAAACTTAATACCTGGTTACTACTAGAATGCCAACAGCAGTAGATCAGGAAATGTTAAGAGTTGGAGACATGCAGTTTGAAAAAGTGAACACATTGAAGTATCTAGGCGTGGACATCACTTCGAGAAATGAGATTGAATCTGAACTGAAGAAGAGATTACGGGCGGGAAATGCGTGCTACTTCTCACTGAATAGATTACTTTCATCACGGATATTGTCTAGGAATTTAAAGTTTAGAATATACAAAACTATTATTCTACCAGTTATGCTGTATGGGTGAGAGACTTGGTCTCTCACTGTGCAAAATAAGAAACCGTTTAGAGTATTTGAAAACAAAATTTTGAGGAAAATTTTCGGAGCAAAAAGGCATGACATTAGGGGAGAGTGGCGAAAACTGCGTAACGAAGAAGTTCACAAACTCTATTCAAGCCCTGACATAATCAGTATTATTAAATCACGTGGGCCGCGATGGGCGGGTCACGTAGCTCGAATGGATCAGGGCAGGGCAGCGCGCAAAGTACTGGTAGGGCACTTAGAGGGAAAACGTCCTGTGGGGAGACCGAGGCGTAGGTGGGAGGACTATGTGAGGGCTGATTTAAGGAGCCTAGGCACTGAAGGTGAATGGAAGGAAATAGCCCAAGACAGGGACAGGTGGCGAAAATACGTTGCTGCGGTAATAGACTCTACAGTCCGGTATGACCAGTGAGTGACACGTTTCACGAACCAGCTCAACGATTTTTTTTTCTTTTTTATTACGAAATGATGTGGGACTCAGTTTACATGATATGTATACATGATTAACTGATGTGGGTGGCTACACGCTGCACATTTACGTTCATCATAGGCACACTCTTCTCAATTTAACATTTCTGAACATATACTTTATGTCCTACTCAAGCAACTACACTTACAATTAGTGTGTTTTCTTATTTAAAGGCGACTGGGATACAAATTCGATTCTACACAGAGTACGCGAAAGAACTTGCCCCCCTTCTAACAGCCGTGTACCGCAAGTCTCTAGTGGAACGGAAGGTTCCAAATAATTGGAAAAGAGCACAGGTAGTTCAGGTTTTCAAGAAGGGTCGTCGAGAAGATGCGCAAAACTATAGGCCTATATCCCTGACTTCGATCTGTTGTAGAATTTTAGAGCATGTTTTCTGCTCGCGTACCATGTCATTTCTGGAAACCCAGAATCTACTCTGTAGGAATCGACATGTATTCCGGAAACAGCGATCGTGTGAGACCCAACTCGCTTTATTTGTTCATGAGACCCAGAAAATATTATATACAGGCTCCCAGGTAGATGCCATTTTCCTTGACTTCCGGAAGGCGTTCGATACAGTTCCGCACTGTCGCCTGATAAACAAAGTAAGAGCCTACGGAATATCATACCAGATGTGTGGCTGGTTTGAAGAGTTCTTAGCAAACAGAACGCAGAATGTTGTTCTCAATGGAGAGACGTCTACAGATATTAAAGTAACCTCTGGCGTCCCACAGGGGACTGTTATGGGACCATTGCTTTTCGCAATATATATAAATGATCTAGTAGATAGCGTCGGAAGTTCCATGCGGCATTTCGCGGATGATGCTGTAGTATACAGAGAAGTTGCAGCATTAGAAAATTGCAGCGAAATGCAGGAAGATTTGCAGCGGATAGGCATTT
The DNA here is from genome assembly GCF_021461385.2 of Schistocerca piceifrons. Classification (NCBI taxonomy): domain Eukaryota; kingdom Metazoa; phylum Arthropoda; class Insecta; order Orthoptera; family Acrididae; genus Schistocerca; species Schistocerca piceifrons. The sequence continues at coordinate 116,809,728 of NC_060142.1, forward strand.
GGTGGAGGGAGTGGAAACTGACCCTTAACATAGACAAATGTAATGCATTGCGAATACATAGAAAGAAGGATCCTTTATTGTATATGATAGCGGAACAAACACTGGTAGCAGTTACTTCTGTAAAATATCTAGGAGTATGCGTACGGAACGATTTGAAGTGGAATGATCATATAAAATTAATTGTTGGTCAGGCGGGTGCCAGGTTGAGATTCATGGGAGAGTCCTTAGAAAATGTAGTCCATCAACAAAGGAGGTGGCTTACAAAACACTCGTTCGACCTATACTTGAGTATTGCTCATCAGTGTGGGATCCGTACCAGGTCAGGTTGATAGAGAAGATCCAAAGAAGAGCGGCGCGTTTCGTAACAGGGTTATTTGGTAAGCGTGATAGCGTTACGGAGATGTTTACCAAACTCAAGTGGCAGACTCTGTAAGAGAGGCGCTCTGCATCGCGGTGTGGCTTGCTGTCCAGGTTTCGAGAGGGTGCGTTTCTGGAAGAGGTATCGAATATATTGCTTCCCCCTACTTATACCTCCCGAGAAGATCACGAATGTAAAATTAGAGAGATTCGAGCGCGCAAGGAGGCTTTCCGGCAGTCGTTCTTCCCGCGAACCATACGCGACTGGAACAGGAAAGGGAGGTAATGACAGTGGCACGTAAAGTGCTCTCCGCCACACACCGTTGGGTGGCTTCCGGAGTATAAATGTAGATGTAGACCGGCTTTTAAATAAAAATTTGTCTATGAAATACAAGGAGCTGTCCAGAAGAAATGATTTAAAGGAAAGGTTTAAAAAATTGCTTTACTCCCTGTCACACGTTTTATCTTAATGACCATATGATCAAAAGTTTTTGTTTATGCACCCTGAACTAGTTTCGATCCACTGAGAGCTCACATAATTAGTAAAAACGTTTTCTTTCCTGCTACTGTTCTAGGTGTGAACGTCGGTATTCTTCTCAAATTCTGCTGAATTATTTACGACGAATTTCATCTGCGAATACATATCTTCTACACATATCGGAAATTACAGTCTCCTGCTCGTTTTTCTGTTCAGAGATTTGATACGTTTTTTACTAACGGGGAGGATTGTGTATATCGCTACGTCTTATAGAGAAATGAACACACTTGTGAAGTTCGACTAAAATCTGTTGCTCTTCCAACATATATTCACGTTCAGAAAAAAACGAGGATATTGAAAGAACAGAGAGAGACTTTATATACATAGGATATGTACATTAGTAAGTTCTGCAGGAAAAGGTAATAGATCAGTGTGATTTGAACAGACGTGCAGGGAGCCTCGCAGACGTACGCGCGAACCGTACCGGCAAATCACTGAGGTTGAGAGAAAGTGCATTATTGGCATGAGAGAATGTGATGCATCTATCCGGGAAATTGCTGCATTCGCACTTTCCTGTGAATATGAACGTCCTATCAATAGTCGTTGAAGGTATTCTTTTTTTTCTGAACATTTGTATGCATCGATGATGTCGGCAACATCTACATCTACATCTACATGGATACTCTGCAAATCACATTTAAGTGCCTGGCAGAGGGTTCATCGAACCACCTTCACAATTCTCTATTTTCCAATCTCGTATAACGCGCGGAAAGAACGAACACCTATATATTTCCGTACGAGCTCTGATTTCCCTTATTTTATCGTGGTGATCGTTCCTCCCTATGTAGGTCGGTGTCAACAAAATATTTTCGTGTTCGGAGGAGAAAGTTGGTAGTTGGAATTTCGTGAGAAGATTCCGTCGCAACGAAAAACGCCTTTCTTTTAATGATTTCCAGCCCAAATCCTGTATCATTTCTTTGACACTCTCTCCCATATTTTGCGATAATACAAAACGTGCTTCCTTTCTTTGAACTTTTTCGATTTACTCCGTCAGTCCTATTTTGAAGACGATCCAGTTTGACTTATCACTAGTTAGAGGCACCGTTGGGCATACCGCAGACTACAGTAGACACGGTTTTGCACGAAAATTTTAGCTGTAAACAAGACCTGTTCCCCCATGGATTTCCCATAATTTGACGGAACCTCAAAAACGGGCTCGTCTCGGCTGGCGGAAGGAATTGCCTAAAATATCGACCGAGGAACTGCAAAATCCGTATACAACATGTAACGGCATACCAAACTTTGGTATGTTCCTACGAACTGAAAACTGAGCACAGGTCAATTGTTTGCATCTTCGAAGATGAGTAGAAACCAAGAAATGTGGAACATCCAGCAAAATGATCGATGGTTTCTTTCGATACACGTACCATAATCACGGCCACTGCTGTGTGTAGGCAATCCAACTACGGTTAAAGCTGAATGGTATAGAACAGTTTTTTTTGTAACAAGTCATCAATGCAGGAAAAACAACCGAAATGTCGCATCATTCTTCCTAATGATAATGCCAGCCGTCATACGGTTGATTATTATAAGTGGTCAGTTTAATGTCTCGTTGTCCGTATTCACCTGATTTACCTCCTAACGACGTGTTTTGTTCCCTTATCAAAACAAAAAATGCGTAGACTATAATTTTCATCAACTGAAGAAGCTGTTGCTTGCTTCCAAAACCATGTTTTTGAGGTACTGTACCTACCTCAGATTGTAAAAGAAATGTTTCTAGAAGTGGTTCGAATGTATTCAAAAGAGGATTAATTTCAAAGATGATTACTTTGAAAAACAATGTAATGATTTTTACCAAAAAAATATAGTTCTCTCGTTGCTTTTGAAAAGTGGTAAATGACAGTACGCGTAGTAATAGGGAAGGTGGGAAAAGTGGCCATTACATATGTTTTGCCCGGTACAGTGCTGCTGCCTGCCGAGAAATTATCAGACTAGTTCTGATACATGTGATCACTGTTGTCAGTGAGTCCGACAGAGAAAGCTTGTTCCATTACGTTTTAATAAAAAATTTCGCGATTTTCAGTTGTTTGATGCCGGGTAATTCACTTACGTTATTCTCGCTATCTCACTTATACACAGAGCAATACTTTTTTACAATGTCAATGTTTGAACAACATCCTTTTACCTACAAATGCAGTATCTTGTTGCTTCTTTTGGTCTGATAGTTTCATCTGTGTACCACTAATGCTGTTATGGAGTCCGATCGACAAAAATTGCCACACTGGCCGGCCGTTGTAGCCGAGCGGTTCTAGACGCTTCAGTCCGGAATTGCGCTGCTGCTATAGTCGGAGGTTCGAATCCTGCCTCGGGCATGGATGTGTGTGATGTCCTTAGGTTAGTTAGGTTTAAGTAGTTCTAAGTTTAGGGGACTGATCACCTCAGATGTTAAGTCCCACAGTGTTCAGAGCCATTTTTTTTGCCACACTATTCGTCGGAAAAGGCGACAAAAGTCTTCACGCTAGTAAGAATTGAGTTACTTCCATTGTTGTTGTTGTGCTCTTCAGTCCAGAGACTGGTTTGATGCAGCTCTCCATGCTACTGTATCCTGTGCAAGCTTATACCACCTATAATAGTACACATCAGATTGATTTCTAAACATTTTCAAATGCAAAGCTATTATTCCATCGTTCTAAGCCTTTATGGAAATTTGAATTAATTTAAATTATTTAAAACCGTCTCTGTTCTGTTATACTTAGCCCAGTACAAGAATCCTTTTCAAAACGATCAACTGCAGTCTGTTGGTATTGTTTCGGATACTAAGGAGTCAAGACACCTAGATAATATGTCTGAAAATCAGAAAACCTGTTGCCATAGCTGTGGCCACACTGCTGTCTTAGGGAAACGTGGGCATTCATGCACGCTTTCGGAAAAACGCATTTTGTTCGAATGTATTATTATTTTCATTTAAAAATATTTGGTGTGATATATTACAATGTAACGATTTTTAGCTAAAAATGAGAAAGCTGTAAGCTTCAATCTATAATCGTGGTTGGGTGAAAAATCAGTTTCCCTTAAAGTGACTATTTTACCCGACCTGCTGCGCGGGATAGCCGCGCGGTCTTAGGCGTATTGTCACGGTCCGCGTGGCTCCCCGCGTCGAAGGTTCGAGTCCTCCCTCGGGCATTGGTGTGTGTGTGTGTGTGTTTGTCCTTAGCATAATTTAGGCTAAGTAGTGTGTAAGCTTAGGGACTGATGACCTTAGCAGTTAAGTCTACATCTACATCTACATCTACATCTACATTTATACGCCGCAAGCCACCCAATGGTGTGTGGCGGAGGGCACTTTACGTGCCACTGTCATTACCTCCCTTTCCTGCTCCAGTCGCGTATGGTTCGCGGGAAGAACGACTGTCTGAAAGCCTCCGTGCGCGCTCTAATCTCTCTAATATGACATTCGTGATCTCCTCGGGAGGTATAAGTAGGGGGAAGTAAAATATTCGATACCTCATCCAGAAACACACCCTCTCGAAACCTGGCGAGCAAGCTACAACGCGATGCAGAGCGCTTCTCTTGCAGAGTCTGCCACTTGAGTTTGTTAAACATCTCCGTAACGCTATCACGCTTACCAAATAACCCTGTGACGAAACGCGCCGCTCTTCTTTGGATTTTCTCTATCTCCTCCGTCAACCCGATCTGGTATGGATCCCACACTGATGAGCAAGTATAGGTCGAACGAGTGTTTTGTAAGCCACCTCCTTTGTTGATGGACTACATTTTCTAAGGACTCTCCCAATGAATCTCAACCTGGTACCCGCCTTACCAACAATTAATTTTATATGATCATTCCACTTCAAATCGTTCCGCACGCATACTCCCAGATATTTTACAGAAGTAACTGCTACCAGTGTTTGTTCCGCTATCATATAATCATACAATAAAGGATCCTTCTTTCTATGTACTCGCAATACATTACATTTGTCTATGTTAAGGGTCAGTTGCCACTCCCTGCACCAAGTGCCTATCCGCTGCAGATCTTCCTGCATTTCGCTACGATTTTCTAATGCTGCAACTTCTCTGTACACTACAGCATCATCCGCGAAAAGCCGCATGGGACTTCCGACACTATCTACTAGGTCATTTATATATATTGTGAAAAGCAATGGTCCCATAACACTCCCCTGTGGCACGCCAGAGGTTACTTTAACGTCTGTAGACGCCTCTCCATTGATAACAACATGCTGTGTTCTGTTTGCTAAAAACTGTTAAATCCAGCCACACAGCTGGTCTGATATTCCGTAGGCTCTTACTTTGTTTATCAGGCGACAGTGCAAAACTGTATCGAACGCCTTCCGGAAGTCAAGAAAAATAGCATCTACCTGGGAGCCTGTATCTAATATTTTCTGGGTCTCATGAACAAATAAAGCGAGTTGGGTCTCACACGATCGCTGTTTCCGGAATCCGTATTGATTCCTACATAGTAGATTCTGGGTTTCCAAAAACGACATGATACTCGAGCAAAAAACATGTTCTAAAATTCTACAACAGATTGACGTCAGAGATATAGGTCTATAGTTTTGCGCATCTGCTCGACGACCCTTCTTGAAGACTGGGACTACCTGTGCTCTTTTCCAATCATTGGAACCTTCCGTTCCTCTAGAGACTTGCGGTACACGGCTGTTAGAAGGGGGGCAAGTTCTTTCGCGTACTCTGTGTAGAATCGAATTGGTATCTCGTCAGGTCCAGTGGACTTTCCTCTATTGAGTGATTCCAGTCCCATAAGATTTCACACACAATTGAACAAATTGATTTTATGAGGCACTTTAAGCATTTCATTGAAGAAACAGACAGATCCCCAGCACAACTATACTGAAGTTCTTCCTCTGAATGGTTAATGTAAAATCGTCGTCTGTTTCATTTCTTGATCTATACCACTATCACCTTCCTCGATAGACCGACTAACAATTTCATAAAACTCGGCAAAGCTGAAAATGACACATTGGTGGCAACACATTTTGAGCTATACGGTACCGAAGAAAAGAGGTACGTAGTTCACAAGCTGCTGTCCAGGAGACTCGAACACCTATCAATAACACGTGTCAACAATAAACACAGTAGGCGATAACACAACCGACAACAAAACATCGTAGGCTTCGCAATTTAAGGTGGGTGGAGGGAGTATAGAAGCATTCCACAACTGGCCTTGGAGAGCGACTTCGAAAATTTTCGCTCGGTCTGAGAGACCACACCTCTTGAGTTACAGGATAGGGCTCACAAATTGATATTCACTGCACAATTTATGGATGGCTTTTTCGCGTTGAAACTCAAAGCAAGTAAAAGAGTGAAAGCTTTCTCAGTCATAATGACAGAATGCGACGTTAGGTCGGCATCGAGGTTGCAGTTTCCGTGGAGAGAGTTTAAACGGAAAGCTTGCTCACCACACACCGCAGCAGTCTTTTGTTCTCTTTAAATGACTTTTTGTGACGGAATCACAATATCCATGGCTGAAACCCCCCCCCCCCCCCCGTGTCCGTGGTTTCTTCAAAAGGAATGACTATCGTTTTCTTTTCCCTCGAAGTTTTCTTTCCCGTTGTCTTCCACTGTAATCGATCGTAATAACTTTTCTTCGTGTGTGCGTGCCAAGGCCGTTTGCACGACTGCGCATTGATGCTCGTCCGTCAGATAGACGGTTTGAATCCTGGTGGTGGAAGAAATTTTCATCACTAGTATTTTGCCAGTTAGGGGAGCAGATTTAGTGACGTATTATTCCTGATCTTATATTGCGATAATGGGACAGGTTAAATTCCTATCCTCTCCGCAGTGTTTCATGGAATGAAGGCATGTAACACTGTTTATGGAGATCCGTTTAACGTATGGGGACGCGAAAGCTGGGCGAGTCTTTAACGCCATTCGAGAGGTGTCATCGTAGAGCACAGTCGTGTCACGAATTATACAGGGTGGAGCACGAAAAACGGCCCCTAGTACTAAAATGCTTACTGTCGCCCGCCAATTGTCATCTGTTGTATTGAAGCTGTTGCGACTACGACTTGTATTGTCAATACGAAATCTGCTGTACTTTGCGTAAGACCCTGAAGTTAATATCTCAGCATGAGGTATGCTTTTCATGAACGAATCGCAACAGTGGAGACTCGCGTTTCTATCGACTCATTTAAGGAAACGCGGGAGATTTTTGCAAAGAAGCTCCCTGGCGTTTCCATACCAGAAAGAGCAGTCTACCGGATTTTGTGACGAAGAGGCGTACTGTAGGGTCAGATGCAAACGAAGAAAAGAATCGAGCGCCGTCCGTTCGTACACCTCCTGTGATCTCGAGTATTGGAGCACGAAACAATGATCCAGAGTCCAAAGAAGTCGACACGTAAATTGGCTTTGGCCTTGTCAACGTGTTTTACAAAAAAATGGTTCAAATGGCTCTGAGCACTGTGGGACTTAACTTCTGAGGTCATCAGTCCCCTAGAACTTAGAACTACTTAAACCTAACCAACCTAAGGACATCACACACATCCATGCACGAGGCAGGATTCGAACCTGCGAACGTAGCGGTCAGGCGGTTCCAGACTGTAACGCCTAGAACCGCTCGGCCACCCCGGCCGGCCGTGTTTTACACCGTACATGGATGAAGCCCAACAAAATGACATGGTTCCAAGAACTGATGGAAGGTAAGACAAAACGTGTGAATTGCTGTACATGGCTGTTTCAAACCGTTGGATCCGCTTCTGTATTTCGTGAATGATGAAGTCTGGTTCCACCTGTCAGGACATGTGAACACCCGGAACACCAGATACTGGTCAACAAAAACTACCTATCGATTATGAGCAACCTCGTCACTGAGGAAAAAAATCGGAGTGTGGTGTTCCGTGTCAGGGAGTCGGACGGTGAATCCCATATTTCTTGAACCAACAGATTGTTCCATCTGTATATTGAGCAAGCAGTAAAGGAAACAAAAGAAAAATTCGGAGTAGGTATTAAAATTCATGGAGAAGAAATAAAAACTTTGAGGTTCGCCGATGACATTGTAATTCTGTCAGAGACAGCAAAGGACATGGAAGAGCAGTTGAATGGAATGGACAGTGTCTTGAAAGGAGGATATAAGATGAACATCAACAAAAGCAAAACAAGGATAATGGAATGTAGTCTAATTAAGTCGGGTGATGCTGAGGGAATTAGATTAGGAAATGAGGCAGTTAAAGTAGTAAAGGAGTTTTGCTATTTGGGGAGTAAAATAACTGATGATGGTCGAAGTAGAGAGGATATAAAATGTAGGCTGGCAAGGCAAGGAAAGCGTTTCTGAAGAAGAGAAATTTGTTAACAACCAGTATTGATTTAAGTGTCAGGAAGTCATTTCTGAAAGTATTCGTATGGAGTGTAGCCATGTATGGAAGTGAAACGTGGACGATAAATAGTTTGGACAAGAAGAGAATAGAAGCTTTCGAAATGTGGTGCTACAGAAGAATGCTGAAGATTAGATGGGTAGATCACATAACTAATGAGGAAGTATTGAATAGAATTGGGGAGAAGAGAAATTTGTGGCACAACTTGACCAGAAGAAGGGATCGGTTGGTAGGACATGTTCTGAGGCATCAAGGGATCACCAATTTAGTATTGGAGGGCAGCGTGGAGGGTAAAAATCGTAGATGGAGGCCAAGAGATGAATACACTAAGCAGATTCAGAAGGATGTAGGTTGCAGTAGGTACTGGGAGATGAAAAAGCTTGCACAGGATAGAGTAGCATGGAGAGCTGCATCAAACCAGTCTCAGGACTGAAGACCACAACAACAACAACAACAGTAAGCGGTGTTGTGTATACGCCAATCTTTGGGGAATTTTAGGCACAGTTGAGCCCCCTTGAACGTACATAAGCAATCTTTCAACAGGATGGGGGCGATCTGTCACACTACACGCGAGTCAGTCACACGAATTCATGAAAGACTCACAGAAGAAAGGACCGTCAGCACATGATAGTGGCCGCCGCGTTCTCCGGACCTAAGCACTTGGCACTTTTATCTGTAGGGCAGCCTAAAAGTGTACGCAAATAACGCAGTAACGTTCGAATACTTGAAGGGCAATATTCGTAATGACATTTTGAGCACTGATGAAGCACAGTTGGCCATAATATATATTAGCATGTTAAGCTCAAGGAGGTCATTTTCAGCACCTAACGTAATGTAAAAGATCTGACCAGTTTAGTAACTACAGATCTCTGCATTAGCTTATCTGTATTTCTTTATTATTTAATTATTACATGTTTGTCTATTCCTTGTTATGCCTGCTCGTTCCGATCAACAATTCATGTGTAACTAGCGAGGAGTGTGTACTCGGGACCAATTTTTCATGCGCCACCTTGTACAGACTCAGTAGATGATGATGATGATGATTGGATTGTGTGGCGCTCAACTGCGTGGTTATCAGCGCCCGTACAAAGTCCCAACCTTTGCTCAGTCCAATCTTGCCACTTGCACGAATGATGATGAAATGATGAGGACAACGCAAACACCCAGTCATCTCGAGGCAGGTGAAAATCCCTGACCCCGCTGGGAATCGAACCCGGGACACCGTGCTCGGGAAGCGATCACTGCGGACAGACTCAGTAAAGTAAAGTCACTTACAATCGACAGATTCACTTCTCACGAACTCACTGTGAGCAAAGGGGCCACTGTCAGAGGAGGAAGGAAAGCCTCTTCCGATTAGGCTGCTGAACGAAATCTTCGTGGTTTCTTAGCCATATACTTCCATATAAAAGAAGTTTTTCTTCATCGGCAACAAAGAAAACCTAATATTACACTGTACATATCGCATTTATACACATGACGCCGACACATATCTGACACTTACATAGCAGATCGGAGGACAACGATGTGGTGTTCCCATCAGCTCCCAACGCTAATTTCCTGAACATGGATTTGATTCGTTAACACTGTGAATGTCCTTCTAGCACTCGGGAAATATAACTGGTGACAATTTGTGGCAGCGTCTCATGTTTAAAGTGTCACTAATTCCCGGGCACGCACCTCAAAAGTGCTGTATTTCATTGCGGTGCGCCATTGGTAACTTGTATTTGTATGGTGGTTGTGTCATTTTCAGTGACAATATAACCTACTAGCTGCAGTCATTTTTTCCTTATTTAAGCCGAAGGCTTCACCCGTCTGCATGCCTATTCTCACGGACAACACTGACGTCTCCGAGAGTTACATCTCCTTCAGCTTTTCACCTACTTCCAGCCGCAGAACGGTTGTCCTCTAAATTGGTGAAAAGACTATCCTTTCACTTCATATTTCACGGAAATCGTGTCAGTTGTTCGACAGACATATGTTATAAATGGTTACCACAGCTTTCTGTTACATGCTACAATTTTGTCTTGAAAAATGGAGGGAATGGTCACTTATAACAGATGCCTCCTTGGGCAGCAAACATTACTGCTGAGAAGAGTGCGCGAACAGCGGCATTCCGAGAGGGCAGACTCTCTCTCGCACTCGTGGCATAGAGCGCCGAGCAAACTTCTCGCATTCTCCGACGTGGGCGCATTCGGCCGTACTTACAGCAGAGCCTCCACCCACGAGTTCCGTTCGGCCGCTGCTGCTCCTCCAGAAATTCCTGAGCGCCGGCGACGCCGATGTAAACAACACAAATACGACGCGGCACTCGCGTGGGCAGTTCGACTGACGACCGCTGCGTGGCGCGCACGGTAAGAAACTGGCGGTATTCGCTCCCGCGACGCGGGCGTGGAGCCACAGTGCGCATGCGCGGCCGCCCTCCCAACCCCACTCCAGCAGCCAAACACTACAACCGGACTGGGTTCCGGCTCTGTTGCCGCGTCCTCTACTCCAGGGAGCGATGCTGAGGCGGGACCAATTGTAACGGGAAGACCAGTTCCAGCCGGTCTCGAACGGTTGTGCAATCAGCCGAGGTTCAGGAAGCTCAGTTGGCACTATTCTTACTGTAGTCTTGGAACATCGTACCACACACAGCTGCTTACCGTAACATCTAGGAAGTGTCTAGTCGCAACATCCCATAAAATAGGTCTAGGACGCCAAACAACGGAATGTCAAAAATTTCACACAGCCCGTGAATGGAGAGGAGCGAAATAGGACGGAAGAGCACCGAAGGCAAGGGTCCCAGGGGCAATGTTTTGATGTTGGCACCGTCTGGAGGAGGAAGTTGCGTCGTCTGTTAACAAAGTGGATCTGAGAACTATGGGACTTAACATCTGAGGTCATCAGTCCGCTAGAACTTAGAACTACTTAACTAACCTAAGGACATCACACACATCCAAGCCCGAGGCAGGATTCGAACCTGCGACCGTAGCGGTCGCGCCGGTTGCAGACTGTAGCGCCTAGAACCGCTTGGCCACATCGTCCGGCGTCTATTAACATTGGAAGTCAGCCTATTATCGTCGCTGTGATTCATAGTAATAGATTGTCTAAATAGAGATGGGGCCCCTCCACGCCCGCACCAACGTGGTGACCAAATCAAAAGTTCTACTGTCACCTCCGTCAACATGTTAGTTATCTAGTAAATGGATCACAGGATGCTGGGCTGTGATGTTGTCCGTACGTCTGGGTAAGACTACGCATTAACACGCTCATTATCAGGTGATAGTGGACGAAACGCAAGTGAGGGTAGCGATTTGAAGAGCAGAGGGAAAAAAGTGCCAAGGCTCGTGCCGTGGGAAAATACCTCTGCGACAGTGGGATGGGTAGTAAGATCAGTAGTGGCTTACTAGCTGCGATAGTTCATGCAAGGTTGGATTTGTTAGTATGGGTATCACGCATTATTACCGTGGGAAGCGATGGCGATGTATCCCAGTTGCTGCAGCCGCTACATTCCTGGAACAATCAAGATCGTTATATAGTAGTGGGAGATCGGCCATAGATCATCTCACTGTGTGGGGGATGTGTGGAGCTTGTCTGCATGCAGTGTACGGTACGGCTTCCCTGCGTGGTGCCAGTTATTCGGCAGTGTATTCCAGCTGGATATCCAGTAATGTCGTCTGATTAACAGGGGCTCACCTGTCCCGTTGTGTCTGCGTGTGCTTGGCCATAGATGTTAGGTCCTTACAAGTATGTCTTTTGGTCTTTTATGTTTCCATCTATGGTTGTGGTCGTAGTTCCCCAGATTCAGAATAAACGTGTTCTGCGAATGTCTGTAGTTTCTGTACAGTCTTGTGGTGGGTTTGTGGATTACCTCCTTGAGAGTCTCAAGTCGGTATTCCCGGTGAAGGTCCGCGATGCGTGTTTATCGTGGATTTTGAGTACTTTGTTCTGTATGAGCTGCAGACGGCGCAGGCGTGTGGGCGCAGCGTATCCCCAGACAGGAGCTGCCTACGTCATCAGGGGCCGAATAAGTGTCATGTACATGGACCTCGACACCCTTCTGTTCAGTGTGCTACGCCTGTTGAGCATAGGGTAGAGCTGTTTGAGCCTCGCGCTAGCTCGGTGGATTGTCTCTCTTCTTCAGCTTTAATGCTTTGTTTCCGTGATATATTGTGAAGGATGGTTCAAATGGCTCTGAGCACTATGGGACTCAACTGCTGAGGTCATTAGTCCCCTAGAACTTAGAACTAGTTAAACCTAACTAACCTAAGGACATCACACACATCCATGCCCGAGGCAGGATTCGAACCTGCGACCGTAGCGGTCTCGCGGTTCCAGACTGCAGCGCCAGAACCGCGCGGCCACTTCGGCCGGCTGTGAAGGATGCATGAGGACCTGGATAGTTTACTTGTTAGTGTTCTAGAAGAAGACCAAATATATGAAAGCAATAAATGATTTGGCTTTTTGGGTCAAAGATGCAGTAGACTAAACAACTATCGTTAAAAATACCTTTTGTCGTAAGTCAACATGTCAGCTTTATTTATGAAGAAAAACGATTTTACGCGTTAATTTGATGCTTAGCTCTGTATTAAACTGCAACAGTTTCCGTGAAATATCTTTCACGAAACACGTTTTAAAAAATTTTTGATGGTGTACTGGGGTAACTTATCTGATTTTTTATACTAGTAGACCGTGGTCCTAGCTTTTATGAAAGTTTTGTCAAAAATCGACAGTGTAACACTGATCTTACAATTAGAAACGATACAAAGAGAATACAGTAAAAAGGCGCAATGTATTTGAGAAAGCCTGTTGTTTTAAAATCGAACATTAGTAAACACTTATGCTTAGTAAAAGTAAGCTACGGCTTACAGTATTCTGTTCCTTTGACGACGAATAAGAAAGGAATAAAATAAATATTTTTGTAGTCAAGACAACAGTTTCATTATAAGTGCTGGATAGTTTCGAGGCTTGCTCATTATTAAGTGCGTAACATGTGGATACAACGTCCTCGTAATCGGCAGAACACAAAAGTCATATGCCACACACTGTTCGTGCTATTCTAAAACAACAGCCTGGTGGAAACCACGTAATTCTTCGAATTTATGGAGGCTGTGGCGCCCACGCACAAGAACTCAAGCTTACGTATTGATTTCTAAATATTGTTTCAGGTGTCTGCAGATACATATAAACATACATATTTCCATAGCCAAAGATATGCTAATGTTTCGAAATTTTTCGTCAAGACTTTTTGTTCTTTTTGACATCGAAGGCGTGTGTAAAATGTACCATAGGACTATTTTCTATTTACTTGCATCCACAGTGCTGCAGTGTTTTAGAAAGAACAAGATTTTCCGCGCGGGCCTTTACAAACGTTTCTATTCACCGCAGTCGGGATTTATGCCAGGTAAATAATTCTCAAGTGACGGTTCACTATGAAGTACGTCAGTGGAGAGGGCCTGATGGTTCTTTTTAAGAGGACACCGTCCTCGTGCCAACCATATTTACATGTTGCGTACGTATAACAACGCAGGAGTTGTGGTATCGATAGCAACGATGCCACGGCGTATTAAAGTTATAGTTTGGCACTACGACAGACCGACGACAGCGCCCTCTAGTCGGTGCTGTGCAGATATACGAGCCCCACTCCATTGTCTGCCCATTTTGATGAAGAGCAGACGGCCGGGACACTCCGCTTCAGCTTCGCACCCACGCACTAAGTTATGTATGCCTCTGTAAATATTCATGCACCAGTAAAGCACTTTCTTGCAGTACCGACGTGTATTACCTTTTCCTGCTCCTGCTCCTACCCACGCGCCGCCTTCCAGGCGGGATACAAAAGGAGTCTTCGTCTTTTATATACACCACCTGCTCAAAAGTACCCGGTCCTCTGTTATGCCAGTCCTGCCTGGATATCTGCCCCCCCCCAAATTCTATCAGTCCCTCCAGATCCTTGAGCGTCATGCACTCCACCTCGCCTTCCGTATCCGCCTCCCGTCCCCCACGCGGATCCTCTATGATCTCATTCCTTTCCCCCATCTGCTCCTATTCCTCGAACATATCCGCATCCTCTACTCCTCCGCCGTCTTGAACCCCCTCACCCCCTGGTTGCTCCTCTCCTCTCCCATCCCCGCCCCCTGCCAAGCCTTCACTGTTGTGTCCCCCCTAGCCTCCATCTCTACACCCTTCATCTCCTTTCCCAAGGTGGCTCCCCCTCCCAGATGATGCCCTCTCTCCCTCCATTTATCCTTCCTATCAACTCTGATCCTCAATCCCCCTCCTTTCCTCTGTCCTTTCCCTGGGCTCCCTCTTCCCCCCCCCCCCCTTCCGTCCTGTTTTCTCCCCACTAAACCTCTCCCTACCTCCCTTTTCCCCACCAGTCCTTTTGTATTCCCCTCCTCTGCCTACCCCACTCCCTGTCGCGTCTGCCCCCCACCCCTCTTATGGGTCCTCATCCTCCTTCAGCTCCTTTCCCGGCTCCCCCCTTCGCTTTTCCTCTCCTTTCCCCCCTTTTTGGTTTTCCCATCTTCTGTCCAGTTTCCCCCCACCTGCTCTCGACTGTGGTGTCACATTTGCCAACTTTTTCGTGCAATGTTCCAGTGACTATTCAGTGTTGTTTGTCTTTCTCGTGTTGCAAACAGAGACCATGCTGTCGCTTGGTGTGAATTTTATGTCCTTTGCGAACAGAATCCAGACTGTCGCCGTGTTTTTTTAATTGTCTATTGTTTTCCCTGTCTGCTTCGTTTGTATTTTTATTAGCGTCATCATCCCTGTGTTGTTGTTTTAAGTTCCACGATTTCTTTTCGCCTTGTTACTCTCAAAGTCTCCGATTTTATCGCCTGTTTTTTATTATTTGTCCTCTTGATCTTTGTCACAAAATCTGTCGGCTGAAGAGCGGCATACTAAGCTGCTGCCAGCCCGCCTCCTTCGGGGGGAATTGAAATTCAATAAATGAAAAAAAAAAAAAGTACCCGGACACTTGTTAGTAGATATCAATGTGAAGCATGTCCACCCTTCGCCTTTATGGCATATTGAATAATCGACACTTTCAATCAGCTGTCTAAACGTCTGTAGAAGAATGGCTGCCTATTCTTGCTTAAGAGCTAAAACCAGACTGGGTAGTCTGGGGCTGAATTGTCGCTAATGGACTTGTTACTCTGTGACATCCAATGACTAGTCCAAGTTCAATGAAAAATGGTTCAAATGGTTCTGAGCACTACGGGACTTAACTGCTGTGGTCATCAGTCCCCTACAACTTAGAACTACTTAAACCTAACTAACCTAAGGACATCACACACATCCATGCCCGAGGCAGGATTCGAACCTGCGACCGTAGCGGTCACGCGGTTCCAGACTGTAGCGCCTAGAAACGCACGGCCACTCCGGCCGGCCAAGTTCAATGACACTGAACCCTCCGACCCATTCTGTTGTTACTGCTTCTGTGCTGACAACACTGTGCTTCCTACACCTCCATCTCTCGTGACATCTGGCGGTAAGTTCAGTATTACATAGGGCTGTCCGGATGCTATTGATCAAATAGCGCACACTGTCACAGCTGATGGACGCACAGTTGAAATTGTGTCTGCAGATGACATGGATTGGGTAGCATTACAGGGAGTACTACATTCCTTTATATAAATGATGAAGACTTTTGTCTTATTATACTCATGCCACATGTAGACAAATTGACCCGAGACAGCGTCCTCTTAAAAGGGACGATGTTTATTGACGCTCTTCATAGTGCGTTGTCACTTGAGAATTGCTTAATATGCAGAAACTGCGATATTGGTGAAAAAAATTTATTTAATTTCAGACCAAGACGAAAATGTTGCTCTTTCTACAATTCTCATGCGACCGTCGTCAAGATCATCCCTTACGGATTTTACTTTGGTCATTACTAAAATGTAATATTATTTGTGGTTCCTTAATTGTCATACTAGTTTCCGTATCACCATTATTACAACCTTTGTTGCAGTGTAATACAAAGCTAAGCATTAAATTAACGCGTAAAATCATTTTTCTTCCTAAATGAAGCTGTCATGTTGACTTACGAGAAAAGGTATTTTTTAACGATAGTTGTTTAGTCTGCTGCATCTTTGACCCAAAAAGCCAAATAATTTATTGCTTTCATATATTTGTTCTTCTTGTAGAACACTAACAAGTAAGCCGGCCGAAGTGGCCGTGCGGTTCTAGGCGCCGCAGTCTGGAACCTCGAGACCGCTACGGTCGCAGGTTCGAATCCTGCCTCGGGCATGGATGTGTGTGATGTCCTTATGTTAGTTAGGTTTAACTAGTTCTCAGTTTTACAGGATCTTTTGTTTTCAAATAAATCCTGCTGCCTAGTTCTTCTACAGCATAAATTTCTGCAGTAATAAAGTGGGCCCTATTTTCTGAAGGATATACAGCCCATCTCAGTGTTTTAGGTTGTTTCTAGGATTTTACAATGTGACATTACACATATTTAAAAACTAGCCTATTCCCCACAGCTTCACCCACATGTGTGTGAATTCCTAAGGGACCAAACTGTTGAGGTCATCAGTCCCTAGTCTTACACACTACTTAAACTAACTTACGCTAACAACAACACACACACACCCATGCCCAAGGGAGGCCTCAAACCTCTGGCAGGAGCGGCCGCGCAAGCAGTTACATGGCGCCTCAAACCGCGCGGCCACTCCGCGCGCCTGACACATATATTGCACATATCTCCCCCTCCCCATCTTCGTGTCCGTATCGTCCTCCACTCTGTCCGCCTCTATCTGTCCATCTGCTCTGGCCCCTCTCTCTGACCACTCCTTCCTCTCCCATCCTTCTGTCCATATCCTCCTTCCCCTCTGCCTTTCCATCTTCTTCTTCCCCATCTTCCTTTTCCACTTGCCCACTATCCCTCTACACCTCCCACTTGCCTCTTGCTCCTCCCCCCTCTCTCTGACCTACTTCTCCTCCCTCTCTCTCTCTCTCTCTCTGTCCATTTTCTCTTGCCCCTCTCTCTGAGTATCCCTCCGTCTCTCACTCTGTCCATCTTCTGCTCCCCTATTCATCTCCTCCTGCCTCCTCTCCCTACCAATCTCCTCCTGTCCCCTCTGTTGATCTCCTCCCTTCTATCTTCTACCCCATCTCCCTACACCTCATCCTGTCCATCTTCAACTGGAATCCCTGCAAAATAGGTCGATAAAGCAGGCTCGTACTACTGTCACAACATGGCTGTCACGCAGAGCAACCTACATATTGAGGGCTAGAAAAGCTTTTCTTGCCTTTTAGTTGCAGGTTGACTGGCAAAGCAGGTTACTAAGGCTAGCTAATACCATTCCAACATAACACATCTGTGGTGCCTTGTTCTGACGTTTTATCCTCACAAATGTACAGTGTGGTGTCACCGCCAGACACTACACTTATTAGGTAGTAGCCTTTAAATCGGCCGCGGTCCGTTATTATACGTCTGACCCGCATGTCGCCACTATTAATGATTGCAGACCGAGCGCCGCCACACGGCAGGTCTAGTCTAAGGAGACTCCCTAGCACTCGCCCCAGTTGTACTGCCGACTTTGCTAGCGATGGTTCACTGTCTACATACGCTCTCATTTGCAGAGACGACAGTTTAGCATAGCCTTCAGCTACGTCATTTGCTACGACCTAGCAAGGCGCCATATTCAGTTACTATAATGACTACCTTCAAGAATGTATTCTGAACAGATAATATTGTGAATCATGTACCGTCAAGAGCGACGTTCATCATTAATGGAATAAAGTTAAGTATCAAACTAATTACGTCCGCTTTCTGAATTCTAATTCCTTGTCATGTTCCAGACCTCACGTCAGTATAGTTCTTCCCTCCTCACGCCAGCCTGCGTGAGCTAAAACGCGTGCATTTCGGCCTCCTCTAGTAACACGGTGTTGGCTTTTCTGCTAACACAAAATACAGTGATGCATAAATGTTCTGTGCAGTATCAGTTCCAAACTGTATTAAAGTAATTGTTCTTTGGTGCTGACCGTAGTGCAGACGGAATTTAACACTTGTTGTGCAGAACACCTTATACAGCAAAGGTTAAATAAATACGTTTGTCCCGAAATCGCTCCTCATACTGGAGCTACAAGGCTATAAATCACACAGTGATGATACCCTTTAAGTTTTCTATTTGTGTGCCAAATTTGGTTGTAGTCAATGAGGGGATTTCAGAGGAGATCTTGGATGCACGTACACACACACACACACACACACACACACACACACATATATATATATATATATATATATATATATAGGGTGAGTCACCTAACATTACCGCTGGATATATTTCGTAAACCACATCAAGTACTGACGAATCGATTCCACAGACCGAACGTGAGGAGAGGGGCTAGTGTAATTGGTTAATACAAACCACAAAAAAACGCACGGAAGTATGTTTTTTAACACAAACCTACGTTTTTTTAATGGAACCCCGTTAGTTTTGTTAGCACATCTGAACATATAAACAAATACGTAATCAGTGCCGTTTGTTGCATTGTAAAATGTTAATTACATCCGGAGATATTGTAACCTAAAGTTGACGCTTGAGTACCACTCCTCCGCTGTTCGATCGCGTGTATCGGAGAGTACCGAATTACGTAGGGATCCATAGGGAACGGTGATGGACCTTAGGTACAGAAGAGACTGGAACAGCACATTACGTCCACATGCTAACACCTTTTTATTGGCCTTTTCACTGACGCACATGTACATTACCATGAGGGGTGAGGTACATGTTCGACGGGCGTTTCATAGGACGTGGAGGACGCATAAATTGGCCATCTCGTTCTCCTGATCTTACACCTCTGGACTTCTTTCTCTGGGGTACGTTAAAGGAGAATGTGTACCGTGATGTGCCTACAACCCCAGAGGATATGAAACAACGTATTGTGGCAGCCTGCGGCGACATTACACCAGATGTACTGCGGTGTGTACGACATTCATTACGCCAGAGATTGCAATTATGTGCAGCAAATGATGGCCACCACTTTGAACATCTATTGGTCTGACATGTCGGGACACACTCTATTCCACTCCGTAATTGAAAACAGAAACCACATGTGTACGTGTACCTCACCCCTCATGGTAATGTACATGTGCACCAGTGAAAAAAGACCAATAAAATGGTGTTAGCATGTGGACGTAATGTGCTGTTCCAGTCTCTTCTGTACCTAAGGTCTATCACCGTTCCCTTTGGATCCCTACGTAATTCGGTGCTCTCCGATACACACGATCGAACAGCGGAGGAGTGGTACTCAAGCGTCAACTTTAGGTTACAATATCTCCGGATGTAATTAACATTTTACAATGTAACAAACGGCACTGATTAAGTATTTGTTTATACGTTCAGATGTGCTAACAAAACTAACGGGGTTCCATTTAAAAAAACTTAGGTTTGTGTTAAAAAACATACTTCCGTGCATTTTTTTTATGGTTTGTATTAACCAATTACACTAGCCCCTCTCCTCACGTTCGGTCTGTGGAATCGATTCGTCAGTGTTTGATGTGGTTTACGAAATATATTCAGCAGTAACGTTAGGTGACTCACCCTATATATATATATATATATATATATATATATATATATATATATATATATATATATATATATATATATATATACACTAGCCTAATTCTCACAACTTGACTAGCACATGTGTCCTACACATATATTGCACATATCTGCTGCTCCCCTCTCTTAGTCCATCTCCTCCACACACACCCCCTCTGCTCATTTCCTCCTCGCCCTCCTGTCTGCACATCTGCTCCCCAGTCTCTGCCTGTCTCCTCCTGGCCCCCTCACTTTCTGCCTCTCTCTCCCCAACCCTCCTCCTCTGTCTCTGTCTCCCCAGTCTCTGCCCATCTCCTCCTGGCCCCCTCACTTTTTGCCTCTCTCTCCCCACCCCTCCTCCTCTTCCCTACCTCACACTATTCGTCTCTACCTGCCCCTCCCTCTCAGCTGTGCCAATGTAGCCCCTACACAACAGGTCGCTGATGGAGCATGCTGATACTACTCCCATAAAATACCTATTGTACAGGGAAGCCTACATGTCAAAAGCTTGAAACTGTTTCTCACCCCTGATGTTTAGGCTGCTCTGCTAAGCATGTCAATAAGGTATTGCGATACTATTCCCACACAAAATGTCTCTTGTACAGGGCAGCCTATATGGTAGGAGCTGAAAAAAGAATGTTTTTACCTGTATCTCAGCTCCTATAGGATGTAGTAGGTAAAAAACTGCACAGTGCTGATATTCTGTATACCAGGAGGAGATCCTGAACATATTTACATACATGCACTTGGATTTATATTTTATATACTAGCCTTTTTTGCAGTGGCTTTGCACACATATATGTTGAACACACATACTCCACACATATCCTACTCCCCCTATACATTTCCACCTATTCCTCCCTAGTCTTGTTGTTCACCTCATCCTCCCATCTCTGCAGGTCCTACATCCCACCCTGTCTTTCTCTTCATCTCTTCCTTCACACTATCTCTGGCCACCTCCTCTGCCTCCTCATTCTGGCCATATCTTTCTGCCTTTCCCTCTATCCATATCCTCCTCTCCTTTCCTTGTCCATCTCTTCCTCCCCCTCTTCCTTTTACATGTGCCCACTACTGCTTCCACCTGCATCTCTCCCTTCCTCCTACCTTGCTGCCCATTTCTGCTTCCCATCTCTGCTAACCTCTTCCTCCCCTTCCATTTGTCCATCTACTCTCCACCCCCTCTCTCTGTTCCTCTTATCCTCCCTTCTCCTTGTCCATCACCTGCTACTTCCTCTATCAACATCATCCTCACCCTCTCTCTATCTATGTCCTCCTGCCCCTTCTCTGTCTGTCCCACCTATATCTGTCTCCAAGGCTTTCTGCAGCTGGAGCACTTGTGAAAGCAGGTCAACAATACTTCCACAAGACACCTGTCATGCAGGACAGCCTATATGTTGGGCTCAATAATTTTTTGCCCCTGATGTGTGAGCTGCCCTGCAATACCACTTGTTAAGTAGGCTGATATTACTAAATCACAACATGCCTTTAATTCAGGCAGCCTACACGTTGGGGGCTGGAAAACAGCTTTTTGCCTCTGCCATGTAGCCTGCATTGCAAATCCACCCAACATGTCTGTCATGCAGGGCAGCCTATATGGCAGGGGCTGGAAAAAAACGCGCTTTTGCCAATATCTCTGATCCTATTGCATCTAGGAGGTTATAAACCCCACAGTGAGGCCTGGTGTTCCTGAGCCAAATTTGACTGAAATCGTTCCAGAGGTTTGGGGAGAGGTGCCGGGTGTACACACATGCACCCTGCCATACAGGGTGTATAATAGTTAAAGGCTTAAATGCATACAGTTGAAAGTACATGATACTAGAAACAAAATATGTTTTAGTAAACATAGGGTCGAAAATGCATACCTTAAGAGCTATGAGCAAATTTTCATCTTCGATACTGTGAAACAAATCTCTTCTATTGCAAGTTCTTTGCTTTCCATATGTTGGGAAGTGGTAGTATGGACCAAAATAAGAAAAAATGTCCAGTGAAGATGTGCCGGGAAGTCTTGTCAGCTCTAGAGTAGCTTAGAGCTATGTTGGTGGTAGCATAGTTACTAGCAGGCTCACCCAAGGCAGACTTGGCCCTGCAGAGGAGCAGATGAAGCATATCCCACACCATAGGGTAGGGAGGTCTCTGTAGACTAGGTCGTCAGACCCTGTAGGAATGATAACCTGGATATGAAAGCCTGGTCTTTCAGGTTGGGGGTTGAGCGTATTCTCGATAACCCTACCTTGTAAAACGCTTATAATCACGAATAATTTAATAAGGAATCCCGGACTGTCCTTACAAAGACGAATTGCAGCAAGGAATATTGATTTACTGGTGCTTAAATTTGGTACATGGGACATACATACATAAGCTACTGCTGTATGAGCTATGAATGGTATTGCAGTAGAAATCTTAAGATATGGAATTGATGTCGTTGCACTTCAGGAAATCAGGTGGAAGGTAAGGGGTGAGATTCATGAACATAAATTATCCGTACACTATTCAGGAAAATATGAAAGACACTGAGAGCATGGAGACAGATTTATGGTCTCCAGGGGTATACATTGAACTCTTATTGCTTTCACTGCACATAATGAAAGAACATGTGCTCAGATGAAAATGTGATATATGGTTTCTATGATCAGCTACAGGAGGTTTGTGACGCAATATATAGATATGACTCATAAATAGTCGTTGGTAACTATAATGCCAAACTCGGCGAAGAAGGGTCTTTCGAAAGTGTGTGTGTGGTAAGGAATATCTGCACGATGAAACTAGTAATAAGAGTACGACGGTTGCTCAGTTTGCTTCTGTGAACAGTATATACATGCTTTCCCAGAAAAAATATCCACTAAGGAACCTGCAAAATAGGAACAATTTGAAGAGATGGACACCTGATGTCGAAAGTGTGCTCGCTTTCTGAGGAGGTAATTCTGATTCTGATCAAAGCCAAAATGAGGCACAAAATTGCTATGGCTGCCAAAAGAACGGAACCAGCGTAAAGAAATGGAATATAGAACAGCTGAAAGCTAGGTTTACTGTTAAGGAGTATCAAAATAGATTGGACAAGAGTTACAAACAAAAGATGGTGAAGGCCATATAGCCAAAGAATGGAACACTAATAAAATGCCGTTTTGACAACAGCACTTGAAATACTGGGGGAAACGAAGATACGTAGATATAAAGAGTGGGATATGATTGCAGACAGGCAATGGAACAGAAAAAGGAAGCGAGATTGAAGTGCTTAGAGCAAAATAAAAGATCAAATGTCACATTACGTAATGAAAAGAGAATATATGGAACAATGGATTTAAGAGGGAAAAGAGGGAAACAATAAGGAGAAAGGTAGAAGAGATGTAGAAGCAGAAGAATATTTTATAACAAAATTAAAGAAGGAACACAAGAACGTAGACCAAAAGTAGCAGCTTGTAAGGACAACGAGGGGAATTTGTTGACAGATAAACAAGACGTTCTGGTTAGATGTAGAAGGGATTCTAGAGGGTAATCCTATCAGGGGTGAGCAGCCACTCTATTGCACTGCAGATTCAGATAGAAGAACCTACTTTACAGGAAGTACAGATGGTAGTCCACTGTCTAAAAAATGCACGAAACACCAGCAACAGATGGAATAACTGTGGAACTGTTTAAAAATGAGGGAATTGGTCTCAATAAGCGAATGCACAAGCCAGGACCGGTCTAAGGAACTTCGTGACCCCTGTGAAGTCTGATTTTCAGGTCCCCAATTTTCTAGAATGGAATTTTGTTTACACATTGTGTAATTTTCTTAATTATGTATGACTAGCGAACGTGGCAATGCTTCGCCATTGTAAAATATGTGTGGGAATCTCGTTCTGTATGTCCGTCTCCTCCACCTCCGCTCATCTCTCTGTGCATCACCTTCTTCCTCCTCTCTCTGTGTCCATTTCCTCCCCCTCCCCGCTGTCCTCTTACGTCTTTCTCTGACCTCTGGAGCTTTATTGATTGTTAATGCAAACAAAATGTTGATTGGGGACCGAAGTCGCTTGAAATGGATTGATAAATTAATTGGGCTCATTGGCATACGGGGTAAGAGAGACTCTTCTCCATCTGGTGGATCTCTTAACTTCAATGACAGTATTTCGCATAGTTTTAATATGTGAATGGGTAGGATTACAAAGTTGCAGACGATTCACATCCCGCAATCATATTCTAATTGTTGGCCAAAACCCGTAAAAATAACTTTTCTGTTTTCTGTAAATCCGACAGCGAGGAAGAAAAGGCCGGCCGGCGTGGCCGAGCGGTTCTAGGCGCTTCAGTCTGGAACCGCGCGACCGCTACGGTCGCAGGTTCGAATCCTGCATCGGGCATGGATGTGTGTGATGTTCTTATGTTAGTTAGGTTTAAGTAGTTCTAAGTTCTAGGGGACTGATGACCTCAGATGTTAAGTCCCATAGTGCTCAGAGCCATTTTGAGGAAGAAAACAAAACAGCAGATTGTTGTATAAACAATTTTAGTTTAAAATTTGAAACGGCCCACCAGAGACGGTGTCGCCAAACGTGTCCTTCGTTTGATTTCCTAAAACTAAAAAGAGTGCGATACAAGAATTGGACATGGGGCGGTAGTAAGGATCGAACCTGAGGCAAAGCTCGGTAGTCTCGTGCGCTGTCACCTACGCTGTGAGAACAACAGGTACTAATTGGTCGCTTGAATTTGCGCGCGCAACGGCATGATGGGCTGACTTCAGTGCTAATTAACTGGGAAACATCGCAACGTATCAAATTTTTTTTCGTGACAGTTATTTCACAGCACAACTTACCCTGCAACACCCTTACAAACTTTGCAGACTACTTCTGACCGTCCTGTATACGAAGAAAGAATATATATGGAAAAAACTATTTGTCTGATGGTTGCAACTCACTACATGAAAGAAATCGAAGCCACACGTTTTCACAGCACAGCACAGCATTTTCTTTCTGAGTGTCTGTTTTAGCAGAAAACTCCTACATTGTTGTTTAAAAAAAATATGTAGCCTACCTACGTCTGAATATTTATTAGTGTATCGTGTAAAAATCTGAAATAAATCAATCAAGGGCATTTAGAGATTGTTTCCCCTTTACAAAAAAATGGCTCTGAGCACTATGGGACTTAACCGCTGAGGTCATCAGTCCCCTAAAACTTAGAACTACTTAAACCTAACTAACCTCAGGACATCACACACATCCATGCCCGAGGCAGGATTCGAACCTGCGCGGTTCCAGACTGTAGCGCCTAGAACCGCTCGGCCACTACGGCCGGCCTTTCCCCTTTACATATTAGGTATGTACTTAATAACGTATATTATATATATTAAAAATATGTAGCCTAAGTCCGTCCGAATGTCCCTTAGAGTATAGTGTAAAAAGTTTAAGTAAATCCGTCAAGAACTTTTTGAGATATTTGGTAACAATTTTTCCCCTAATATATTACATATATCCTATAAATTATAGGATACTGAAGGATATAGCCTATATCCATCCGAATGTTCATTAGGGTATCGTGTGCAAATTTGAAGTGAAACGCTCAAGAACTTCTTGAGACCTTAGAAACAATGTTTCCTCTTTATATATTAAATAGATTACGTATATATAATTGTTTAATATAACATTTGAAGTAAATCTGTCAAGAAGTTTTAGAGACTTTAAGTAATAACTTTTCCCCTTTGTGTGTTACGTATAGAGATTAAAAATATATATAATCATTGTAGGTCCAAATGGTCACTAGAGTATCGAGTACGTCCAATTGGGCAGCAGTTTATTGAAATATAAGAAGTTTATTAACCTCGCGTGGGCTTACGACATGTCAGTAAAAAAAAAGTTTTACTTCAGTGCTTTTTTATATGGAGATTAACGTGTTAAGCTCGAGTTGCAAGAATACCGGATAGTGTACAATTCGTAATATCTCCGTCTATCTCTTTTTATTTTTTTGTGCAGCCCCCCCGCTAGATCTCCAGTTGGTGTTCATTTTTGCATTAAAACATGCACGAAAATAACGGTAGTATACAGTAAAACAAGGAAAACAGGTTGCAAAAATATACTAATATCCACTTAAAAAGGACGAACTTTTATCTAAAACAAAAGCAAAATAATACTGGAAAATTTGGAATCTAACAACGTATTACGCGTTTGTGACATGGCAGTAATACTAAATCAATTCTGAACTGATTTTAGCTGTGTCTGTTATACTGTAACTACAACATATTTTTCCAAATCTTTCAGAAAGGCCTTCCTCAAATTTGTCCAAATAGTTTTCACATTTGGAGAAGTCCCTGTGCGTCGCATTATGTTAGGAAGTAGAACTTCATTATTGCAATTCTCCTTGCAAAGTAATCGTCGAATCGTATATCCGGAATCATAACGCCTGAAATATTTTTCTTTAACTCGGAAATTTAACAGTAAGCACGGAGACGCCGATTTTGTTATTTATTAAAAAGATTGCTTACTACATTTCATATAAATTGCAGGAGCCACAGATAACTGCAGATTTGCAACAGCTGTTGCGACTGAGCATTTCTTCGTAATTTTTATTTTTTAAGAGGCAAAAAGTGGCAGCGCTGTATTTCCTGTTCGCAACGCATGCAACAGCATGCGCCACCTAATATTTTCCAAAACACTGCGCACAAAAACGAGATTTTTCCGGCGCTCCTACCTCCGGTTCTATTGGTCGTGGAACGATAGGGTCAAGTGTTTTGTTTATCGAACAGAAGTGTCACCGTCCTATAGTACAGGGTCAAAGCAGTAATATTATACATATCTTCCTGCTTAGGCATACGGAGAAAGTCAGTTGGTTCTTTTTGCATTTGATGTAGTCTACGGTGGATCCTATAGGGATTATGGAGAAACCATTCGATCACGGGCGATTCCATAAAAATTCCAAAAAACTTTATTTTACATGTTTTTCGTACTAAAACCGAGCCTCGGATTCCAAGACAGCTACGTGCAGCAAATGGCTGAAATTTTTAAGATGTATTCCTAAGATCCCGACCTCGAACAATCTTTAAAATATTCTTGCTACCCTTATCCGTTTCCGAGAAACAGAGGTTCAAAGTTACCCTACTTGCACACGTACAGTCGGGTGCGAGGCCAATATGTAAGTTATAAAGTTATGTAGCAAGGAGACACAAGCTGTTAAGTGTTCTCGTTGTCATCGGTGGGGTTCTAGTAACTCCATGTTGTAGCAGTGAAGCACATGCTATTCTCCTGTTTAAAGGACTCTGACTGAAAAGTGGGGCACCAGCTACCTCATTCTACCTTCGTCAGCACCTTTAAAATTTTTCCCAAAGGTTTTGGCATGCGAACGTATTAGCACTTTATGCTGAGAGAGAAGGAGACGGCTACAGAGCGAAAGAGACGGAAAGTAATAAACACTGGAAGATTGGAGACAGTGATTGTGGTACAGAAAGAGCAAAGGAGACAATGGCACTCTGGGAGAAATAGAGGGATATAGTGGCAGTGGAACGAAGTTCGAAGGGACAGAACGATGCTAGGAAAAGGCTGAATGAGACAGTGCCAGAGGGAGAGAAATAAAGAGAAGTAGAAAGTAGAAGTTGGTGAGAGGCAGTGATAATGGGAGACCAAATCTATTATAATGACGACGAGCAAGAGAGATGTAGTGACATTAAGAAGAGACAGCAGCAGTGGAAATGAATGAATAAGATGTTATAACTAAGAGAGGGCAATAGCCAGACAGCGACAGTGAGAGGAGACTGTAGTAGTAGCACAGAACGAAGGAGACAGTGACAGTTACAGGGTGACAAAAAGATAATGACAATGAGTTGGGGAATGAGTAAGTGAGAAAGGGCAACTGGGAGTGGACTGATGCGAATAGCTTACAGCGATGGACTAGTGCGTGTGAGTGAGTTGCATTTTGAAAAAGAGTGCGAATATGTTTTCTCAGTGTTTTGGGAAAATTTTTTAAGAAGCCGAGGAAGGGAGACTGTGGCAGCTGGCACCCCACTTTTCAGAGTCTCAAATGGATGCGTATCAGCTGTTTTTGTGCTACGACAGCAGTTGTCCGCTGGTTGTGTGATACGTTGACTTGTTTTTACAACCACTACTAGCAGCCGTTGAGAGCTGTCGCAGAAATAACTCAATTTATTACAGGGTGAAAAGTATTTAAACCGACAAACTCTGGGAGGTTGTAGGGGACATCAAAACAAATATTTTTCCCAAATGTCATTTTTTCCTATGAGGAGTATTTAAAACGGTAGAGGAAGATTTCTCTGGCGGCAAATTAGTTAAACCAACAAACACTTTTCCATTTTTTTATGAGCAAGAGACAACACATTAACACAACCCGATTTCAATTACAGTAGATTTTCAAAAATGCCTCCATTGACACGTAAACAAAGGTTACACCGTCGGATCATATTCTGTCCGAAGCGGGAAAAAACCCCAGGAGTATCCTGAATTGTTCCTGCTGCTACTACTATCCGGACAACCAGATCCTCTTCTGATGCAACAGCGGTTGCCTAAACAAGGTTTCGCGTCTCTCCCCACACAAAAAAGTCCAGAGGGGACATATCTGGGGATCGAGCAGGCCATGGTATAGGGCCACCTCAACCTATCCAAGTTTCTGGGAACCGTCGGTCCAGGAATCGACGCACACGACGACTGAAATGTGCCGGCGCCCCGTCATCTTGGAACCACATACGTTGTCTTGTAGGGAGCGGGACGTCTTCCAGCAAATCTGGCAATGCTCTGGCGAGAAAATTGTAATAGTGCCTGCCATTTAATGGCCAAGGTAGCAGATACGGCCCAATTAAACAGTCCCCAACAACACCGACCCACACATTAATGAAGAACCGCACTTGATGGGCGCTAGTAACTATGGCATGTGGGTTATCCTCACTCCAAACATGCGAAATGTGCATGTTGAAGAACCCCATCGCGCCTGAACATTGCTTCATCGGTAAACAACACAGAGGATGGAAAATAAGGATGCATTTCACACTGTTGCAGGTACCACTGCGAAAACTGTGCTCTGGGTGGATAATCAACTTGTTCCAGGTTGTGGACACGCTGTAAGTGAAATGGACGTAACAGTTGCTCTCGAAGGGCTGTTCTTACAGTCGTCTGATTCGTCCCCATGTGACGTGCAATTGCACGAGTGCTGACTGAAGGATCCCGCTCCACATGTCGCAAGACAGCTTCCTCAAATTGCAGAGTTCTTACCGTGCGACGGCGTCGCAGTCCAGGTAATCTGCTAAATGACCCGGTCTCATGCAGACGTTGGTACACAGCAGCAAAGGTCGCATGATGCGGGATACGGCGATTAGGATATTGTTGTTGATAAACCCGCTGTGTTGGTCGTCCGTTGTGGTGCGCTACGTAGTACGCACCAACCGTATCAGTGTACTCACTCCAGGTGTATCGCTCCACTAGTAAACAGAGACAATGCACTACTGCACTGGTGGACAGCAGTTGCCTACAACTGAAGAGCGTAATACGCCCTCGAACAACTGAAGATCGTAATACAGCCTCTAACAACTGAAGAGCGTAATACGGCCTAAACCGGTTTAAATAATCCTCATAGGAAAAAATGACATTAGGGAAAAATATTTGTTTTGATGTCCCTTACAACCTGCCAGATTTTGTCGGTTTAAATACTTTTCACCCTGTATGTGTTCTTAAACTTTGTTTTCGTGACACTTTATTACTGTTGACCACGCGTTAGTAAAAGCGCTTAATGCTTTCCAGCGGTTCTCGGCTGACCAGGTAGTAATAACTTTCACATGCACGGCTATAACCGTGCAAAATTAGACGTGTAGTTTAATGTATTCTTTCTAGCGATAAATAAAACGGGGAAAAGCTTGTTACTCTGTAATAACACAATTTTAAAAATTCCTATCCAATAATCTTCGCTTTTCTTGCTTTTAGAGCAGCGAAGACGTCGTCCACCAGCTTCTCCACATCGAGCGAATGCCCCACCTGTCTTTCCCCCGCTATTACGGCAAGACCTCTTATAGGCCAACACTTAGCCGCTCGTTGCTCACTGGTGAGCTCATATAGTTTTTAATGATGCTTAACTTGGAAAAGCTACGTTCTGCAGAGACTACAGACACTGGTAGGCATAAAAATATTACTAACGCAATCGTTATATTTGGGAAAACGTGTTGCAAGCTCATTTCGAAGATGCGCTGAAGTACAGGGTGTTTATAAATGAATATCGGGGTTTTAACGCTTTATAATATTTATCAAATTAAACTTACACTTATAAATGATATATCAAATGAAAGAGCAAGTCAAACAGTTGTGTTTGGCACCAGTGCGCGTGCGCAGCGCGCAGTGTTTCCGCCGCAATCCGCTAGACAGCAGTACTAGCGAAGATGCCGGCTAGTGAACAGAAAGCGTTTTGTGTTTTGCAGTTACCACGACCGAATCAGTAGTTACTGTGTAACGTGCGTTCCGGCTGAAATTCGGTTGTGATCCTCCAAGTGATAATAACATTCGTAGATGGTATCATCAATTTGAAGATATCGGCTGCCTTTGTAAAGGGAAGAGCGCAGGACGACCAAGAGTTAGTGAAGAGACAGTTGAGCAAGTGAGAGAGTCCTTCACTCGTAGCCCAAAGAAATCAGCCGGGAAGGCTAGTCGTGAATTATAAGTTCCCGTGTCGACTGTTTGGAAAGTTTTAAGAAAACGCCTACAGCTACGTCCTTGCTGTTTACAGTTATTACAGGCTCTAAAGCCGTCAGACCATGGATTATGTGCAAACGAAATGTTGTTTTATGACGATGTAGATTTTATGGATCATGTTGTCTTCAGTGATGAATCGACCTTTCACCAGCAGACCTCCCTGAATTAAGAAACCAGATTGAAGCAGCTGTTGCTACAATCACTGAAGACACACTTATGAACATATCAGCTATAGTCTTGATGTGTGCCGTGTGACAAATGGTACTCACATTGA
Source organism: Schistocerca piceifrons (assembly GCF_021461385.2). Taxonomy (NCBI): domain Eukaryota; kingdom Metazoa; phylum Arthropoda; class Insecta; order Orthoptera; family Acrididae; genus Schistocerca; species Schistocerca piceifrons. Next base: position 116,840,357 of record NC_060142.1, read on the forward strand.
ACATGTATAAGGTTCTTGGTAAAACTGTTTGGGTTGCTCTTTCAATTGACATATCATTTATGACTGTAAGTTTTATATAGTAAATATTATAAAGTGTTAAAACCCTGATATTCATTTATAAACACCCTGTACTTCTAAATATGTGTTGGGAGTTTGTGGAAGCACTGGGGCAACAGTTGTGCTCCATTTATAAGCTGCTGCGAATTTATGTCTCTTGACTGCATTTTATGATACCTCAAAGTATCCGCAACATTTCTGCATGCTATGCTGAGATCGTATTTCTTTGTTGCCAAATCCTTAATGCCACAAATAACGCTGAACGTATGACAGCAGTTACTGAACTGCTGAAAGCTTTCCTTCAGAGATATAATAACCATGCCTATGACAACAAAGAAGAAATTTACCCTTAAACGATCCACTTCCGTGTGTGTGTGTGTGTGTGTGTGTGTGTGTGTGTGTGTGTGTGTTTGGCTCGATAGGTGCCCAACGGCAAGATCATCAGCGCCCTTACACTTTTAAATACAAACGAATGTTGATATGAACTAAAAGTGTTGTACACGCCTGCACTCGAAATGACCACACAGTCACCCTATATCACAAGCACTGTCACATCCACTAAAACCAATTAGGAGGGCCGGCCGGTGTGGCCGAGAGGTTCTAGGCGCTTCAGTCTGCAACCGCGCCACCACTACGGTCGCAGGGTCGAATCCTGCCTCGGGCATGGATGTGTGTGATGTCCTTAGGTTAGTTAGGTTTAATTAGTTCTAAGTTCTAGGGGACTGATGACCTCAGTTGTTAAGTCCCATAGTCCTCAGAGCCAATTAGGAGGGAAGAGAGCTAATCAAGCAATTAAAACACAGAGAAAACCAAACACAGAAGAACTAAAAGAAAAGCACAGGGACATGTGACTGGCTGACCACTTACAAAAAACTAGGGTGAGGCAGCCACCCTTCGACACATTAAGAAAATCTCCTTAAAATCTTGTTAAAAACGTTGTACAGGTCACAAAACTTTAAAACCCTAACCACATTCGTTTGATTATTACATAAAATAGACGACAGATCCTCCGACAAATCAGCCACAGTCCGCTGGCTGGCTAATAAAATGCAGTTCAATAAAATATGGCGCACCGTGATCTGCATGCCACAAGCACCACACATTGGACGGTCCACTCGCCGGAGTAAGAATCCATGTGTCATAGGAGGAATAAGAAGGATCTCTTCTCGCCGACGTGGCTGGAAGGAAGTACTCCACGACCGAGTTCTGAGCTTGATGACACGGAGCTTGTTACCAGTCATCGCCAGCCACTCGTCTTCGCATCGACACCTGTCTTTGTACCGCAGCAGCGAGGTGATAGCACGCAGAGGGATAGCACACCGTAATACCAGAGGATCACGTAACGTCTCCTTGGCTACTCAATCTGCCCTTTCATTCCCCTCAATTCCAATGTGCCCAGGTACCCAGCAGAAAGATTGGGAGACTTCAATGTCCATCATGTCCTCTGGGGCTCGACCAATACCTGCCCGTGGAGTCGGAAAGCTGTGAATCCTCAACACAGGTAGTCACACACATTTCTCTACTGCTACTGGGTCATTGTCAGTCATTGACCTCTCTTTCTGTTCACCCACCCTCGCTGACTCTGTTATGGGAGGTCATTGATGACCTTCATTCCAGTGACCACTTCCCAATCCGCCACCTACGAAATAGCTCACCACCTGAAGTTAAGCCCCCAAAATAGATAGATAGCAGGGATAACTGGACGGGCTTCAGCCAGCTGGCTATGTTTGAACACTGCGAAAGCATCCAGGGATGAGTGGACCACATCACAGGAGTGATCCATCGTGCCGCTGACCTCTCCATCTTAGGAGGCGACCAATACCTTGGTGGACAGATGAATGCCGTTCCGCGATCTGGGAAAGGCGTACGGCTCTTCGACATTTTAAATCCTGACCGACAGTAGACAACCTTAGGGCCTTTCCCAGTCGTTGTAGCCGTAGGAGGGCATCCTTATATTCTGGGTTACTGTACATGCTGAGCACAAACGTTGGAGAGAGCAAAGGGCGCTCAGAGAATCTGAGCAGACGAGAAATCTAACACCGGGAGAAAGTCTCATCTGCTCCAGAGCTCGCAAGATCGCATATAATTCTGCGTCGAAGACGGTAAATTCTGGAGGCAGTCTGACCCTGATGAGATGATCCAGGAAAACGACAGAGCAACCAACAGAGTCCCCCTACTGAGACCCATCCGTAAAAACAGCTACATAGTCATCGTACTCAGATAAAATATCAGAATACCGCATTAAAAACAGAAGCAGGAGTACTATCTCTCCTGTACCGTACCAAATCTAAAATCACTCTAGGCCTCTCCAGTAACCACGGCGGCAGGCGGTTAAAACCCCGGATTTGGGGTCGCACTGGCTCCCACACCAAGTGACTCCAGAAAACGCCGCACGCGGGTCCCAAATGGCATCGTGGCTCGTGGACTGTTGGAAAAAAGGCGTTCCAGAGGTGGAAGAGCAACAGTAGGGTGTGCGGGTGAAGTTGGATCTGCAAGGAACGCCTGACGCACCACGAGGAACAGGCGCAGTTCCTCCACCTCAGCACAGATGCTACGTATGGGACTGGTCTGATAAGCACCCGTGGCCAGTCGAATCCCCTCATGATAGACAGAGTCAGTGATCCGCAAGTAAGAGGGCCTCGCTGACCCATACATCGTGCAACCATAGTCCAGCCGCCAATGCACAAAACCCCAATAAAACTGAAAGAGACGCGCTCTGTCTGCTCCTCAAGACCTGTGGCTAAGGCACTTGATTATGTTCAGTGCCTTCAGCGTCTGGCTTTCTGGTCTCGCAGGTGTGGTAACCGCGACAGAGTCGAAAATGAGGTCAAGAAACTGCACTGTGGCTCTAAAATGTAGGATGGTGTCCCCCATATTCAAGGCAGACAAATTAAAAACACGAAGAGAACGATTAAAATGAACACACACACTTATCTGCAGAAAACGGGAAATCCATCTTCGCAGCCGGCCTCTAACCTCCGCACTGTAAGTTGCAACTGACGGCTCGCCATAGCGACACTGGAGGAGGGACAGGAAACAGAAAAATCGTCTACAATAAGCAGCACTGTACAGGGCTCCTTAACGTATGTGATACTGTTGATGGCTATGGCAAAGGGGGTAACACTTAAAACACTGCCCTGAGGAACAACATTCTCCTGCTCAAATCGATCAGACAGTGTGTCACCAACTCTTGTCCTAAAGAACTACTGAGATGATGATGATATTTGGTTTGTGGGGCGCTCAACTGCGTGGTTATCAGCGTCCGTGCAAAGGGCCAACCTTTGCTCAGTCCAATCTCGCCACTTTCATGAATCATGATGAAAGGATGAGGACAACAGAAGCACCAGTCATCTTGAGGCAGGTGAAAATCCCTGACCCCGACGGGAATCGAACCCGGGACCCTGTGCTTGGGAAGCGAGAAGGCGACCACGAGAACACGAGCTGCGGACAGAACTGCTGAGACAGGAAATACTGTATGAAGATGGAGAGGTTGCCCCATTGATGAGTTGTGCAGAAATAGTGTCTCAAAGTAGTATTGTATCCCTTACTTACATCGAAGAATATGCGGATAAAGTGCTTACGGAGGAAAGCCTTCTGAATAGCCGCCTCTAGGAGGGTCAGATTGTCGACAGTGGACCGAAACCTTCGGAATCCACCCTGGGAGCGGTTAAGGCGTTACCTCGTCTCTAACAACCAGACCAGACGATGGTTAACCATTCACTGCAGGGTCTTTCCTACACAGCTCGGTAAGGCAATACTCCGATAACTACTGGGACACGTGCAAGCCTTTCCTGGTCTGAGTAGAGGGATCAGAATTGCCTCCATCCATGAGTTGGGGAAGCTGCCTTTCTACCATATTAGATTAAAACATTCGAGGAGGATTTCCTTTGATGCCACTGGCAAATGTCGGAGCATGCGGTATCGGATTTGGTCGTTGCCGGTTGCAGTGTCACGAATCTCAGTCAGTGCCGATTCGCGCTCCCACATGGAGAAAGGGGAGTTGTAGGCCGCAGAACTGTTGGACCGCAAGTCCAACTTTCCCCTCTCCACAGTTACACAATAGCGACGAAACGCCAGATCCGACCTTGCATTGACAGTAGTTTGTGCAAAATGTTCGGCCAGCATCTGATCAATGTCTCTGGATGTTTCGGCACTGCTGCTATAGGTCAACGGCTGCGCTTACTGGAAATCCTCTGGATGGCTTCGCATACTTTTATAGAAATGGAACGATTGATGGAGACCAGGAACGCTTGCTATGACCTTTTCTTACTCTCCCTAATGACGCGTCGAGCCTTCGCCCTCGCGACTCTAACAGCCCTAAGGTAGTCTGCTGTCGGCCGGCATTTAAAATGTCAGAAAGCCGTACGCCTTTCCCAAATCGCGGAATGACATTCATCTGTCCACCAAGGTACTGGTCTCCTCCTAAGATGACATGAGGACTGTGGGATGGAGAGGTCAGCGGCACGATGGTTCGCTCATGTGATGTTATCCACCCATCCTTGGACGCTGTCACAGTGTTCAAACACAGCCAGCTGGCTGAAGTGTGTCCAGTTAGCCCTGCTGACCATCCATTTTGGGGGCTTAACTTCAGGTGGTGAACCATTTGGTAGGTGAAGGCGGATTGGGAAGTGGTCATTGGAATGAAGGTCATCAATGACCTCCCACTGAACAGAGTCAGCGAGGGTGGGAGAACAGAAATAGAGGTCAGTGACTGACAATGACCCAGTAGCAGTAGAGAAGTGTGTGAGTACCTGTGTTGAGGATGCACAACTTGCTGACTCCGAGGGCAAGTATTGATTCATAATGAGTGTGAAATCTTATGGGACTTAACTGCTAAGGTCATCAGCCCCTAAGCTTACACACTATGTAAGGTGTGAGGCAAATTCAACACCTTCCATGAAAACCCTGACATGATAAGCAAATCCAGTAGTATGTCACATAGCTCCGAATAAATCGTGACATTAAATTAACCAAAGTCATACGAGTAACGAGTGAGTAAATGGAATACCACAGACTAACACAAGAATGCCTAAATGCATGTCATACCTTCCCACCGTGAGACAGACGCAGTTCTGAGGGGAGAAACGAGAACAGAAGCCGAGAGCAGAACCGTGTTAAGCGAGAAGGCCCTACGATAAGGAACGGACACCCACGTCGCCAGCTAACCGCTACGACCACACCACCCGCAAGTTTTTAGCGTGAGACTTTTTCGTGTCTGTTACGCTAGGACCACCCCCCAGCCCATGTTAAAAGCTAGAACCCTCCATAAGAACAGTATAGATCTTACGATAACACAAAAAGGGCCACACCACCCGCAAGTTTTAGCGTGAGACTTTTTCGCATCTCTGTTACGTTGCAGACTTTAAAAACATTGCCCCACCACGAAAAGTATAACGTTTCTCATTGGATAGACAGAATTTTTGTGGGCAGAGCTTAAGGTTAACATTGAGACCCTGATTGGTCAGATGACAACACAGCCAGATAGTTTTTTAAACCAACTTTGGTAAATTGTAGCAAGGAGAAGTTAGGAGAGAGTTGCTTCCGAGACAGCGAGGTGAGCGGAGCTGTGCTGCCCGCCGCCCCCTGACGAACACCGACAAGGTAATGAACGCACGCGATGCCGCATAACAGCGCATACAGCTTCACTCAGAACTGCAGAAGTCTCATCTGTTACATCCCCGTTTTGCGTAATACTAGTGTCGATCGTCAATTAAAGCTCATGGTGTTCACATTTGCCACCTGAAGTAAAAATCTGAAACACGATGATTTTTCTGTTATATAGTTATTGAGAAGCCACATCAGCCACTGTACTTTATGACAAGTTAGATAAGTAATTAAAGATAATTGAGGGTCACTGTAAACCATTTTGATAGTTTTCTCTTTTGTGAAACTTAAATTAAACCTAGATTATAGATGTGATATGGCATAGGTCATCCTTCGATCCATTGTAGAACTTGGAAACCCATTCAGGGAATATTCGTTCACATTTTTGTTGAACGCAGTCGGTTTTTACCATCCTGTATTAAAACATTTCCTTTTATCAATAGTGCAATTTATAAACAATGTTTTGTGAGTAGAATAAAATTTCCAATGGTAAACTTAACTGCTTTTTCGACGTTATTTTACCAGCTAACTAAAAACAGGTAAGCCTTGAACCCCTTCCACTGAATTTAGTTAGTATTAAGATTCTTTTACAGGGAGTGCAGTGGAGCTGACGCTGAAATCATTAAGTATTTGGTTATATCATCGCTAGTCTCACTGAACTCTTCTGAACTCTACATGTCATGTGTGGTCTGGCGTCTCCTTACCAGCAACAGGTCCCAGGTTCAAACTAGTCAATTCCCTAAAAAACACGCTCAGAGCGTCGTTGCGCGAAAGTGGTAGGGAGACACGATATAGAACAAACAGACACCACGCAGAATGTTTAGAACTACTTAACCTAAATTACCCTAAGGACAAACACACACACCCATGCCTGAGGGAGGACTCGGACCTCCGCCAGTACCACCCGCACAGTCCATGACTCATGTCTTGGTCGAGCCCCAGAGGATATGGTGGGCATTGAAGTCTCCCAGGAGGAAGATGGATTGTTAGAGTTGTGCGATAAGATCTGTGACAGCCTCAGAGTTTAGTGCATCTAATCGATATAAATACAGTGAGCAAACGTTGATGCTCCTACACACATGAATTTGAACTGCAACTGCTTGCAGGTCAGCAGCCAAGGGGAGGGCAGAGGAGTGTTGCGCATTAGAGACAAACATTGCGACACCTACCTTTGCCCTTTCCCTCGATAGGTCATCCTTGCAGAATAGTATATATCCCTGTAGCACAGGGACATCTGTATCTTTAAAATGCGTTTCTTGTAAACAAAAGCACAAGGGACGTGCCTGTACTAGGAGTTCCTCCACATGAGTTTTGAACCCATTCATGTTCCACTGTATTACAGAAGCCATGTCAATGGTGCGGTTTTAATTTACCCCTATCTTTGCACCAGCGAGGTGAAGCACTTCAAGATCGAGGGGGAATGGAGGGGCTCCCTGGATGCAAGGCATCTAACTCCATGATATCCTCCCCATCAGTCAGACGGGAAAGAATGACTTCTGACAGCGCTCGGGACAGCTTTTGACCTGAATGTCGTGAGCCTTTCCCTGCACCCTGTCCATTCGAACATGAGGGGGGTGTTCAGAGGCACTCTTCATTTCTCGTACCTTCTGGATTCTCCCTGCGGAGCTGTTGTTGGTCTTTTCTGGTGCAGCTGCTTGGATTGCTTCGTCCTTAGTCTTTTTCCATGGACGTGTATACCTGCAAATACAGGTGCTTGTGGTGGATACAGGCACACTAGGCGTCGTCTGTGTCGAAGCGTCAGCCTTGGGAATAGGTTTCTGCACCCTGGGAGGATATGAGGTGTCAAAGACAGGGTGTTTCGTCGCCTTATATTCTTTTTTGGCTTCGGCATACGCCATCCGCTTAGTCATATTTATCTCCTGTATTTTGCGTCCTGGAGCAAAAACAGGGCAGTCTCGGCTCAGACTGGGTGGTTCCCAGAGCAGTTGATGCAGATCGTTGGAGATGGGTAGCCAGTCCCAGCATCATGAGCGGCTTTTCCGCAGTTCCCAAAGACCGCTTCACCTACACAACTCATGGTTGTATGGCCGAAACGTTGGCATTTATAGCACCGCGTACGGTTTGGAATGTAAGGCCGAACATTAAATCGAAGGAACCCCACCATAAGATGTTCAGGTAGTGTCGGAGAACTGAATGTAACGATGAAAGTGGCAGTCTTTTCAGTTGCTCCATTACTCCTGCGTGTACGTTGCTCCACATAGACTATTACCTGGAATAGTTCTGCTCTGTCTATGTCCTTGATATTTCAGCATGTGACAACGCCCTTACTGGAGTTAGGTGTGCAGCTCGCATATGGTTTAGCAGCCATAACACTATCGAAGCCTTCAGAGTCGCCGTCACCAAGGACATCCATAGTCCAGCACCTTGCACGTATCTACAGAGGTAACTGTGCCAACTTCATTCAGATGTGTGTGCCCTCTCTTCTGCCCGGAACCGTCAAATGCAGCAACAATATCAGCGGAGTGACACATTACCTACAATTTCTTTCGCCCCCCTCTGCTTAGATGCTTCACTGACTTCTGTTGGGGCATTAAGCAAACGTTTATAATATCTCTCAGATTTGACAGCTGGCGGCGGGAGATCCATCACAGCACAAACAATTTCTTCATTTTTACACTTTTCAACAACACGCTTGAGTTGATTGCCGTATAATTTACGAGTGCAATTTAACTTGCATTTTACGATGTAAAATGATTGAAACCTGAAGTCACAACAACACGTTAACGACACAAACGCATGCGAAAAACGTAACTAAACTCAAATGATCTAATGGTATCGAAAGAAACAGAGACTGTAACAAAACCCTGCTCATAGTACAGTTGATATGTTCTTCAAGGATCTTACACAAACTAGTTGCTATTGAAATTTTGACAGTAGTGTGGCAGCTAGGCATTCACGTGCCACATCTGCATAAGAAAGGCATTGAAACACGAACATTATGAGGTATTATGCATTTTATATATATATATATATATATATATATATATATATATATATATATATAGAATCAGACAGAATCAAAGGATTTTACTAAACTAAAGAAATACATTTTTTGGGTGCTCAAGACGTCCAGATCCCTTTAAATCTGGCGTGCAATCCAATATTATGGAATAATATTTATTTTGAGTACGGTATTTTTCATGATAGATTCAATCTCATCAGAAATTACGGTAATGATTCCATTCTGTGTGGCACTACTTAAGTAAGTAACCAATGTGACAGGTTTAGACGGATGTTTAATATGATCATTTAATACAGAATCGAACTTAGCAATTAATTCTATTTGCTGTAAAATGTTTCCATTGCCTGAATTTCTCAGTACTTCGTGGTTGCCTCTTAATGGAAAATTTCTTTCGGCAAGGAACCATATTATGGAAAATAACCTTAATAAGACAGATCTGCATACCTTTTCTTCCACATCAGTATAATCTTGAGTAGCGTGATCCATTAATTTTGAGTTTTTTAATTCTCTGAGAAAGCTTATCCATTTGCACATTTCAATAATATGGCCAGAGGACAGTTCATAGTTTTTAGGGAATTTTTATGAGGAAGGCAGCACTCGAACTGAACAGCAACAAAATCAATACACAGCATCTTTTTTATTCGAGAATATAAAAGCTACGTTAGCTTAACTTTTTCATCATTTGAAAGATGACAGAAGCAATGGAATACGGTGAAACTGTCTCGCTATCCACAGGAAATTTTAGAGTATGTTCACTAATGTCTTGCAGACCTTCCTTAATAGCTATAATATCGAAATTATCATTTATAACATCCGGGTAGGTTCTCGGACGCCTAAGATCATTCACAATGTGATGGCCGTTACCTTCCTTAGACGATTTTCTTCCTTCTTAGTGATGTTGACCTGCTCACCTATTTCCGCTAGTGGAACAGTTTTATCAGCCACTAGTTCATGCTTGTACGAGACACGTGGTTCTTAAGCATTATCAACTGATGAAGCTTTAGTGGAACCTTAAGTCCGCCCCGACAGCTGAGTTTTAGCGTGACGGATTGCAGTCCTACGGGCCCGGGTTCGATTCCCGGGTGGGTCGGCGATTTTCTCCGCTAAGGGACTGGGTACTGTGTTGTCCTCATCATAATTTCAACCCCACCCGGCGCGCAGGTCGCCCAATGTGGCGTCGAATGTAATAAGACCTGCACCAAGGCGGCCGGACCTGCCCTGTACGCTCATTTCCATGTCAGTGTAACCTTCAGTCGAATGACCATGTAAAACAGATGGTGGGAAAAGCAGATACCAGACTCAGATTCATCTGAAGAATCTTAAGGAAATGTAACTCATCCACAAAAGAAGGGCTTATATGGCGCTTGTTCGCCCGATTCTGTTGTTCATCTATCTGCGATCCCTATCAGGTAGGACTGACAGAGGAAGTAGAGAAGATCCAACGTCACGGGATCGTTTAGCTGGTGAGAGAGCGTTACGGAGGTGCTAAACAATCTCCACTGGCAGACGTCACAAGAGAGTCGTTGTGCATCACGGAGAGAGTTACTATTGAAATTTCGGGACAGCACTTTTCAGGAGGAGTCGGCCAACATATTACTTCCCCTCACATACATCTCGCGTATTGACCACGAGGAGAAAATTCGAGAAATTAAAGCCAATTAAGAGGCTTACCGACATCATTCTTCCCACGCACTATTCGCGAGTGGAAGAGGTTTGGAGGGATCAGATGGTTCAAATGGCTCTGAGCACTATGGGACTTAACAGCTGTGGTCATCAGTCCCCTAGAACTTAGAACTACTTAAACCTAACTAACCTAAGGACATCACACACATCCATGCCCGAGGCAGGATTCGAACCTGCGACCGTAGCAGCCGCACGGTTCCGGACTGCGTGCCTAGAACCGCGAGACCACCGCGGCCGGCGGAGGGATCAGACAGTGCCACCGAAAGTACTCTCCATCACACACCATTTGATGTAGATGTAGTGACACTACATTCTTTCACACGCTGTCAGTTCTGTTTAAAAATTCATTAAATTAACCTTTTTGCCGCAACTACTCTTTTATGATGTCACACATACGTTTTCTTTTCTGGCACCCGACAGGTGGTTATAGTCCATTCTAAACTCTTGCATGAAACAAATCATAGGCACTAATAGCAACAGATATAGACACACAGGCTGCGTTCACACTTCACGCTTGACTGGGTTGCTGAAGCAAGGTACTGCGAACATACGGCCTTTTACTTGAACACCCGGGATACCTGTCAGCACTGCACGTTTTAGGGAAAAAGGCGTACCACACCGGTCGGCGACATCAATCGGTTGTGGAATTTCCACACAAGTCGGCGGTTGACTGGGAGAGACATGGAAGTCTGTATTTTCTTCGGCTCACTTGGGCAACGACTGTGCAGTGTTCATCAAAGCGCTCTGCTTTAGAGAAAAATAGAATCAACAATGAAGGTGGTCTCTACAGTGGGACTAGGGTGAATGCAGCCTATCACGAGTAGCGTTCCACAAGTAACATACTAAATTCGAATTTTTTTCTTTTAGCGTGAAACTAGACCATTCTGAGCGGTGCTAACTCCCAACTATGCGTTTTCGTGAACTTCGCTGTCTATCTGTATTTGGTTTACCGCCCTTGTTGCGGTTACGTCGTGATTCTTCTTCCTTCTACGTGTGGCAGCAGTGATGTGTATCGATATTTGCGCCTGTATCATCTTTGGTTTGGTGCATATAGTTTCCGGCTAGGCGGTCTGCAGTAGAGATGGGTCGAACTCGTTCATTCCCGTGAACTACTTCATTCATTTCACTCTTTGCCGTGAAGCGTTCAAATGAAGTAGTTCATTCGTGAAGTACGGAAGCCTGGCGAAGTTGCCCAGTTCGCCGCTCAGCCGCGGCTACGCTCGCTTCGCCTCGCTCGTACAATAAAGCTTCGTAATACTTCACAGTTTTATCAACAGATGGCGAAACTATGCAGTAACGTGCACGCAACGTTTTACGCTCTTACAGCGTCTGAGTTAACTTAAATAGAGCATGGTCAAAGGGGACAAAGGAAAGATAAACAGAGAAGCCTGTCACATATAAAGAAGGTACTACATTTAATCTTGCTCGGCATTTTCTCATGAAGCGCCCAAAAAAGTCTATCTGCCAAATGAAACCTTATTTGTTGTATTCATGGACTGAAAAATAGGGCTACCAACGAAATGCAGTCCAATTTTATGTTCCTTTTAAAATTTAACCCAAAATAGAACGAGTATGTTTAACACTGTCACAAAGTCTATATACCTACGTTAAGTAATTATCAGAAGTTTTCCTGTAGATATTATTTTTGTTGAGAATAATAACCCACCAGATTTAAAACGTAAACTGTCACCTGTAGTCATTGGTACGATTTCAGGTAAAATCCCACTTTCAGTGTTATTAACAAACCTTTTATTTTCATGTTGGCTGTGCGTGCTCACACAGATAGCCTCTTCGTTTATATCTTTAATATTCATTTGTCTGCAAGCGCTGCCAACGGTAGGCTACCCGTAAACGCGAAGTTTAACTGCACAAATAGTCACGGGTAATGATGTCAGCACTGCAGGTAGCACCGAGCGAGGTGGCGCAGTGGTTAGACACTGGACTCGCATTCGGGAGGACGACGGTTCAATCCCGCGTCCGGCCATCCTGATTTAGGTTTTCCGTGATTTCCCTAAATCACTCCAGGCAAATGCCGGGATGGTTCCTCTGAAAGGGCACGGCCGACTTCCTTCTCCATCCTTCCCTAATTCGATGAGACCGATGACCACGCTGTCTGGTCTCCTTCCCCAAAACAACCAACCAACCAACTGCAGATAGCAGCTGACGCTGCCTTCCCCTCGCCCCTCACCACCCCTACCCCTCGTAAACCTAGCGTTCCCCACAAACACCGCGCGATTCGTCGACAAGCAGCACAAGGAGGACTGAAGTGAAGGGAGGATGAGTGGCGTGAGTGAGGGAGAGGGGAAGAGAGTGAGTGAACTAGAAAAAAGTGTGGAGTGTGCTATCTGTGAAGAGTTGGAAGTACCAGTTCATTGAAATTGAATGGTTAGTTCACACTTCACTGGAGTGAAGCGTTCATTTGAACGACTCATTCACGAGCTCCCCATCACCAGTCTGCAGTAGAGTTGGGCAACACGATTCTTTTTTCCGATTCGATTCTTACGATTCAATCTCACATTGCGAATCGATTCCTACGATTCGTTCACGATTCATTCTAGTCTGCGATGGCACGATTCTTACGGAATGCAAAAAGTTCTACATCTTACTCACAGATGGCAGGACATGTTTGAAATTGTCAATGGGGTTAGAATCGAACTCTGTCATGATAAGATATGCCAGAAATAGATTTATACGTGTAATGCCTTAATTGATGAAAGGTCACATTTGATTTGATTGCATCTATTGTTTTATTTCAGTATGCCAGGAAAGAGGAGTCGATTTGTGCGACAGGTGGTGCAAAATTACGTGGTATGCCAGTTTGGTTGTGTAGCTTGAACGTATCTAACTACAGACGTCTGTTTTATAGTAACAAAATCTAGCAGCGAGGCAGACGTGGTTTGGCTCATATCATCCTATGTTTTTCTGTGCTAAGATGTCTTTCCAAGTCCACATCACCCTTGTAATTCATAATGCAGCTGACAGCCCTCCCACACAGCAAATTTAGCTTAACTTTCATTTCTTCTAAATACAAAGCATAGGTATTTTGCTTTTAATTTGTCAGAGAACTTGCCGCTGTCACTCATATTTACGTGAGAAGACGACATAATTCTAAACAGTAGGATTCAATCGCATACAGCGACATTACTTCACTAAAATTTAATATGAATCTGAACGATAACATTCGAAAATTCGAACTTGAAATTATTAATTAAAAAGCTTTTGTTTAAAGACGGTATTACACGGCGATCCGTCAAGAAAGGTAGGCCTATTGGTTAGAGGGTCTATATTCTCTCTTTTTTTTTCCCGCGAGTAATATTACAGCCCACGAACTTCGTTTATTCGTTCCGAGCTTCCTTTGTTCACACGCATCCTCCACTTGACTGCCATGTGACGGTCGTAATGATTCGGCACAACTCTGCAATCTGCATGATTCGGAAGTTGCCTTCGAAGCATAGCGTACTAAGAATCGATGAATCGTTGGAACTTGAATTCGTCACGACTCGGAAACACGCAATCGTTCTTACGATTCTTTTGAACGACGATTCGTCCGTATGACGATTCGATTCTTACGATTCTTTATTTAGAGTCGTTCAAATGAACGACTCATTCACGAATCGCCACAACTCTAGTCTGCAGGCACTCGGTCGGCTGCTGCGGACCAGGGAAGTTATCTCCGCGCGGCGCAGTCGGCTGGGTCCGCTGGCGGTCCCTGTGCAGTGTCGGAGCGTGTGTGGAGCTGTCCGATCGCTACGAGCTTCGTGGTTCACCGACCCACGACATCAAGGTTGAGTAGTGGCTTCAACTACCCAAGCCACGTCCATTCTTGTTGTGTGGTTCGCTTCGGTGGTTCGCTGTTGGGGAGGTTTTCCTGTGAGAAACACCGAGTGTTTCTACTGCTGAAATTTAGCCGCAATGCCGTGCAATTAACTGTCTTGGTCGACTACAATTTGAGTGCACCAGTGCGCATTTCTGTCTTGGGGCTGTTAGTGTTCAAGGCTTATGGTTATTTTTTTTACTTTCTTAAAATTTTGCAAAATTTTTAAATTTATGTTTCAAGCTTGAACATTGCGGCCTTCTGCCTTCAAAAGATTATGGTAATATATTTTAAAATTTTGGAACTTAATTGTGGCCTTCAGCCATTGGTATTGCACTTTGCATATGTATGTTCTATCTGCTTAGCCTTAAGGCTTTCCACATAGCCGTGATACGTTTTTCTATTTATTTGATTTGCCTCTTTAATTGCCCTTTAATCTTGTTGATTTTTAAGATTTCTTGTTGTTAAACATTCTGGCCTTCTGCCTTTAAAAGGCTATGGTAATATATTCTAAAATTTTGAAATTTAATTTTGGCCCTCAGCCAATTGTATTGCACTTTCCATTTGTTTGCTGGTTTATTTTTTAATTATTTTATTGCTATCTTAATTAGTTTATCTTGTTGATTTATTAAGATTTCTTGTTTGGAGAGTTGCATTCAGTAAAGGTCAAGGTCTGGCTATGTGCCGCTTTGGTTGTAAAGGTTATTAAATTACAATAAACGACAATTAGGAGAAACTGGCCTCAATATTTGGCACTTTCCACAATCCTATTACCTATTCTGCCCAGCGGGTTTACCAGGCATATCACATTCCTTAGCTAAGGACAAATTCTGACAATAATCATGGCAGGCCATCACATTCCTTAGCTAAGGACAAATTCTGGCAGTGATCATGGCAGGCCCCCTCAAGTTCTGGGTCCCTGTGGCTGTGGTATCCTTCAACCAGCCCTGCACAAATTTACTAAGTTGACATGGCATCAGGAAACAATCCCGGAAGAGTGGACTGTAGGCGTAATCCAACCAACACGTAAGAAACGAAGCAAGACTTCTTGTTGGAATTACGCTGGTGAATGTAACCTGTAGATTCTCTCGATTCTCTCTAGTATTATCTAAACAGGCTACTTCCATATGCAGAAGAAATTCTGGGAGAATATCGGTTTGGATTTCGACCTAATACACCAACAACAGCTCAGATATTTGTACTGAGACGAATGCATGAAAAGGCATATGACTAAATTATTGAGCTCAATAACCTCTGTGTAGACTTCAAGCAGGCTGTCGATGTTCTTGATAGGGGAGAAATGCCAAATGATTTGCTACTGGTGTGTATACCATCTAAATACGTTTCACTTACTCAAGCAGTCTAGGAATATACTAGAACCCTCTTTGTACTGCTCCTGTAGGGATATCAAGTACAACATAGACGTCTTCAAGCAATCACTCTCCCTGATCTACATAAGTGAATGGAACAGGAAGAAGCGCTTAATGAAGGGTACAGTGGAAATACCCTCTGCCGTGCACTTCACGGTGGTTGCAGAGAAATCTCATGCTCAGACTGAAAGACTCTTGAGTGTTATAATCAGCAAATACACTTACCATGGCGTACCCAGATCTTTTAAAGATGCTGCCGAGAAAATCTCTCTGAAAAGGACACATCCTATTCCCACAACGAATGTCGTTCAGCCAAACACTGACAGGAGTTCAAATCCTGATATTCCTCTCTTCTCCCTTCATCAGGATTCGAAAGACACAAGCTGAAACGAGAACCAAACGTCACCATTACTGGCATCTGATGGAATGACCCTGCTTGCATAGACAGTGTGAAACAAAATCATACTACTGGATTCAATACCGAGTGAGACAGCTAAGAAAGGTCGCTAAAAATATATCCAAAATGAGGAGATATATCAACATTCTATTTTCACTAATTTTTTTAACATATGCACATAATTTTTAATGTTTATAGCTACCAATTTATGACAACAGATTTTTAAAAATATAGTTATACGCTTTTTATATAGCATTTGAAAGAGCTCGCAAAAGGGCTTGTGAAACTTTATCGAATAGTAACAAGGTAACTACACTGAATATTCACTGTCCTACCATCAAGCAAAGTGGTTGCACAAATGTCTGCCTCTGTCAAATGTAAGCAAACATGTAATTCTAGTACAGTTCATGTTAGCTCTTCGCTTGAAACCCATCAGTCTGTGCCTCATTTTACAGCAATTGGCAGTCTCATTCTTGACTTTATTCAGAATTTCGTAGTATATAGTACACTTGAAAAAGTGGATATAATTTTCGTTTGTGGTGAATGCTGCCAAACAGTTACAGCAGCAGTGCGATTTTATGATAAAAATAGTAAATCTGTGGCAATTCTAGGCCAGTCTGCACTTAAATGACCTTGAAAAGTGCAAATGGGCTAGAAACTCCATAGCTTGGTTACCCATGACATCACAAGCCACGCCTTCATTATCAGTGATTTCATCATCATCATTATCATCATCATCATCTGACTTGCCACATCCTTCCACTCACTATCCCTGACCCCCTGTTCTCTCCAACAAATCACAGTGTAGTATCAAAATACACACACACACACACACACACACACACACACAAACTTGGCTCTTAAATCATAGTTATGATGCCTGAAATTAACTGCCTCAAAGCTATTTCCATTTTTAAAGACATGTGGCTAAATAAACAGGCAGTTAAACTTTGTGCTTGGCCATGCTTGAGGCAATACAGTAGAGCTAATCTGACCAACCTTATAACTGCAGAAAAACTCCTGTTGACTAAAACACTACGGTAAGTAGACAAGTGCACAGATACAATAGGCACTCTGAATTACTGCCAGCTGTTGGAAGAATATAATTAATTAAATTTTTGAGTGAGGCACAAAAAAAGCTTCAGATAAAATATTTTCACTTCTAAATTGTTCTTCCTTCCTTCCTAAAATAGTGTTTTGTCTGTTAGTTTGTTTTTAGGTCTGTTTTGCATGCGAATTTACTTCGACTATTTTATTATGTTTTGTTACTGTTTAGCGGTTGATTATGGAAATTCTTTCCGCAAGCGTTTTACAGATCTTTGGGAGCAAAGTTCCGGTTGGTAAATACTGCAGCATTCCTCGAGAGTTCGATGTGTATATAAGTTCTTGTACATATAGTTCAGAAAGCAATGTCAGGCTGTTAATAATATCTATTATTTTTTCTAGTGTAGAACATGATCCATAAACTTTGTCTCCCTAAAATGATGTTTGCTATTGTGAAAAAATATTAAAACGTTGGTAAAAACACTAGGTGCTGACAGTCCGTTCTGCGAAGATCAATAACATCAATACCAATATCCTTTACGTACTTTAGACATGGAGATGCCATAATAACTTTAACAGCAGAAAGCGAGATGGGGAAGTGGTAAGCTGGGCCTGAGAATATGAATAATTCCAAACAACTTTATTTTATAACGATCCAGTGAGTAATAAATACAAAAACAATACAATAATGAGTAACACCTTGAAGGATAGGTCAGTAGTGCAAATAATTACTTAAAGTTAAATACACAGAAGAAAACAAGTTAGCATAACCCTCAAATATCTACTGGAGTGGCAATGCAGAAAATCACAAAACAGTTCGACAAACTTATTAACCTTCGCATGAATAACTTAAAACAAATGACGTGGGGTAGCTGACATTTGTGATCTACTTACGTCAAATGACAAAAGTGATTGCAATTTTTTAACTTTTACTGTTAGGTACAAGGCGTCATAAATAATGCGCAAGACAAAATTAAAATTAGTAGTTACCAACATAGATTACTTAGATGTACATGTTACCAACAGTTTATCAGATTACTCACTTGCATAAATTACACTTCAGTCACCATTAGAAATATCAGTGAAAGGTATCACAATTCACCATGACGAAATCCGAATACAAAATCTTTATGGCAACAGAGTCCAATCTGACTGTAAGGCTTTAGCGGTAAAATGCAATGCTGTGGAATTACAGAAAAAAAATCTACGAATAATAAAATTCAAGAAACAATGATAGAGTCAGACATGGTAGAGGCGAAACATTTCCTAGCAATTTAATAAAAGAATTACAAGGAACCTTCCCACCAGAACTTGCAGTTGTGAAATGAAATGAAGTCCCATGCTCCTTTACAGAGCGTAGAGGAACGATGCGGGAGACCCGCACCGCCTTACTAGGCAAGGTCCTAATGGAGGGCCGGCCAGAAATTCTGCACGCGTGCGGTGCTCCTGCACATGTGCAACTTCCGGGTCACAGCGTGCACGCCGCAGCCGTCAGCGTTTATGTAGTTCATGTCTCTACGCACAGATGTCGCTCCTATGTTACACAAAGTGCGTCATCGACACCTCGTATGTACAGGGTGTTTCAAAAATGACCGGTATATTTGAAACGGCAATAAAAACTAAACGAGCAGCGATAGAAATACACCGTTTGTTGCAATATGCTTGGGACAACAGTACATTTTCAGGCAGACAAACTTTCGAAATTACAGTAGTTACAATTTTCAACAACAGATGGCGCTGCGGTCTGGGAAACTCCATAGTACGATGTTTTCCACATATCCACCATGCGTAGCAATAATATGGCGTAGTCTCTGAATGAAATTACCCGAAACCTTTGACAACGTGTCTGGCGGAATGGCTTCACATGCAGGTGAGATGTACTGCTTCAGCTGTTCAATTGTTTATGGATTCTGGCGGTACACCTGGTCTTTCAAGTGTCCCCACAGAAAGACGTCACAGGGGTTCATGTCTGGCGAATAGGGAGGCCAATCCACGCCGCCTCCTGTATGTTTCGGATAGCCCAAAGCAATCACACGATCATCGAAATATTCATTCAGGAAATTAAAGACGTCGGCCGTGCGATGTGGCTGGGCACCATCTTGCATAAACCACGAGGTGTTCGCAGTGTCGTCTAAGGCAGTTTGTACCGCCACAAATTCACGAAGAGTGTCCAGATAGCGTGATGCAGTAATCGTTTCGGATCTGAAAAATGGGCCAATGATTCCTTTGGAAGAAATGGCGGCCCAGACCAGTACTTTTTGAGGATGCAGGGACGATGGGACTGCAACATGGGGCTTTTCGGTTCCCCATATGCGCCAGTTCTGTTTATTGACGAAGCCGTCCAGGTAAAAATAAGCTTCGTCAGTAAACCAAATGCTGCCCACATGCATATCGCCGTCATCAATCCTGTGCACTATATCGTTAGCGAATGTCTCTCGTGCAGCAATGGTAGCGGCGCTGAGGGGTTGCCGCGTTTGAATTTTGTATGGATAGAGGTGTAAACTCTGGCGCACGAGACGATACGTGGACGTTGGCGTCATTTGGACCGCAGCTGCAACACGGCGAACGGAAACCCGAGGCCGCTGTTGGATCACCTGCTGCACTAGCTGCGCGTTGCCCTCTGTGGTTGCCGTACGCGGTCGCCCTACCTTTCCAGCACGTTCATCCGTCACGTTCCCAGTCCGTTGAAATTTTTCAAACAGATCCTTTATTGTATCGCTTTTCGGTCCTTTGGTTACATTAAACCTCCGTTGAAAACTTCGTCTTGTTGCAACAACACTGTGTTCTAGGCGGTGGAATTCCAATACCAGAAAAATCCTCTGTTCTAAGGAATAAACCATGTTGTCTACAGCACACTTGCACGTTGTGAACAGCACACGCTTACAGCAGAAAGACGACGTACAGAGTGGCGCACCCACAGACTGCGTTGTTTCTATATCTTTCACATCACTTGCAGCGCCATCTGTTGTTGAAAATTGTAACTACTGTAATTTCGAAAGTTTGTCCGCCTGAAAATGTACTGTTGTCCCAAGCATATTGCAACAAACGGTGTATTTCTATCGCTGCTCGTTTAGTTTTTATTGCCGTTTCAAATATACCGGTCATTTTTGAATCTCCCTGTATATACCAACCTGGGCTGTATCTGTAAGATCTGTTTCTTCATCGAGCGCAACAGAGAAAGCAACAAATTATTTAGCCTTATTTATTAGCTGCCTGTGCAGATCGCCGGCCATAGCACTGATACGTCTTGTCACTGTTTGTTTGGATAGACTGTTTACTTGAAACCTGCTAACGTTCGTGGGACATACAAGTTCTGCAGCATCAATCAGACACCCTTTCACAAACTCCCCTTCGGAAAAGGGTTTCCCAGATTGTGCAATTCTTAATGCGATTTTAAAACTTGCTCGGAGTGAAGATTTAGTGTGGTTGTCATTCTGGAAAATTGAAAACAGTACATTGTACACCGTACAGTAAAACAGACATAAATGTAACACAAGAAACTAAGAGTTCAAGAAGTATCAGTTACTTTGACGTACAGTAAAATCGAGTTGATGTGTCTCATCCATTTTGCCGTTCTTCACTGTTGAGTACACTACACTCGTCTTTGCGATATGTATTGTAATGTCTTTCAATTGAAAACTTACACTGGACGCCTATTATTCGGCGGCACAGCAAACACTGCAGTTCCCAGTCGTTTTTAAACGAGTGAGAACATAGATCTCCCGTCCTTTGCTTTTTCACAGTACTTGCCATTTCCCAGTACTCCTCTGTTAAGCTTACGGTCACCAGGGGTAAACGAGACTGGATATGTTGTGCTCTTGCTTGTACCACAGGATAGTGGAGCCGCCGCCGTTCATTTAGGACACATGTCTAATAACAGATGTCGCTGTCGCTCGCGTGCAGCACGTCTGCACACTGTGCAGCTTTTGGCCGGCCCGGTCCTCCGACCGTAATGGGGATGAATTATGATGATGATGGAGATGACGCAACACCCAGTCACTTCGAGGCAGGAAAAATCCCTGACCGCGCCGGGAATCGAACTCGGGTCCCCGTTCTCGGGAAGCGAAAACGCTACCGCGAGACCACGAGGGTTAGTCAACAAGTAAAACTTTAAAACTTCAAGTTTTAGCGGCGAGCTAGTTTTGAGTATTACACATGGGAATGCCTAAAACCTTACTCCAAAGACACACTGAACAGATAAACATGGCCAGTCAGCAGCACAAGTACCAACTTAATCAAAACGGATAAAGTAAAAGACGCGCTCCCCAAATTGCAATACGATATATTATTTTACTCAGCTGGCCAGCTACACAAATCGATGAACAAATATAATTAATAATTCACTGCCTTCAGGCGCACCAAAATGACTCATGAACATGAATGGGACTAACTGGGCACAGGTAGGATACCATATCATGAATTCATGATAATGATTCAAGTAATGCTTGCAACATAATAAACTTCATTAATACACTTGCCTCTCACACAAGCTTGCATATCGCACAACTCAAAGAACACATAAAAATTTGAGAACCAAATGAAGCAGCTTTTAAGGTCATAACAACTGCGCTGTAGTAGCATTAAACGGAATAGGGGCGTACAAACAGAAAGCAGGAAGGGGAAATCTGCAATCTATGTGCAAACGTGCAGTACCAACTTGGCGATACGCCTACTGGGAAATAACTTCCGCACGCTAGGTCTTGCCAGTGGACATCACAACGTAAACACATCCGACACACAAGCAGCGCAAATGCTAAGGTGAGGGCCCCTAGAATAGGAAATTGACAACCACGAGGCGGTGTACTACCAATTCACATTAAAACATAAACATGTCCAACACACAAATAGCGCAAGTTCCAGATTGGCAGCGCTCCTGAAATAGGAAATGACAGCGGCCAACTAAGGTACTACTACCAGTTATTTAACAATAGAACAATAATCTAACAAAAATACTCATGCCACACATCAAACAACAGACCTATTACAGGGTATAACGATCATGGGCATAGTACACTTTACACGATAATTAAACATAGAAATAAAATACAACTTGGTATCGGATGGACACATCACACAAATAAGCATCAAAAACCATCGGACGTCACATAAATCATGATAGCTGACCACTCGGTGTATTTAATCTGACATTTAAGTTCTTGCATAGCTACACAACGACCCATAGTGCACGTTTCCAAGAAGAACAACAGAAAAACAGAAGGATGCTGAGACTATGATTAGGAACCAAAGCGTTAGACGTCCACCTCTCATGAAAGAACTCTATGTACAGCAATATAAGTGTCTGTATGTGGCCGAACTGATGATAGAATACAATGCTGGTACAGGCACAAGTATTTCTGAGCACACCTTTCAGTGCACATTGTTGAACATGGGACCCAAAGCAGGTGACTCCTATGTGGTCATACAACAACATCGTCAACTACAGTTGCAGTTGATTGGTTTGTTGGTTTAAAAGGGGGGGGGGGGGGAAGGGACCAAACTGCGAAGTATTCTCGGTCCCTTGTTCGCAGTAGAACAATTACCAAGGGCAAGAAAAAAAAAAAACAAAGAAGACGTACGGCACAATAACAGGAGAAAGGAAGAACCAGAAGAACGACACAAGGACAACAATCACTACAATGGACAAAATAGGACAAGTAAACCACAGAGACGCAAGAAACAGGAAGAGGAGATTCAGAACAAGAAAGCAGATTACCATGGCTGGCTGACCATAAGAATAAAAAGGAGAAGCCAGCCACTCTGCAACACATTAAAACCTCCACCCTAAAAGCCCTATGTTGGAAGAGACAGAGGGACAAAGGACATGCGATAAAACTCACGAATAAAACTAAAGCTGCTGTTGAGGCATTGCCGCCCAACACCGAAGGTAGGGTGCTGGGAAAGTTAGAAGTCCGCTGCAGAGCGGGTAAAAATGGGCAGTCCAGCAAGAGATGAACGACCATCATTCGTGAGCCATAGCGACACCGAGGTGGGTCCTCACGACGGAAGAGGTAACCATGTGAGAGCCACGTATGGCCAATGCAAAGTCGACAAAGGACAACTGATTCCCTGCAAGAAGCCCGCAGGGAAGACTTCCACACATTCACAGTCTCCTTAATGACACAGTTTGTTGTGCATACTTTTGTGCCACTCCGTCTCCCAAAGTCGAAAAAACTTGCGGCATAAGACAGAACGCAGGTCAGTTTCATAGATGCCCATCTCCAGGAACGGTTTGGCCATCCTGTCAGCAGTTCTTTGCCTGGGATTCCGACGTGTCTTCGGGTCCACGCAAACACCACTCAATGACTGGACCATTCCAGGGCAGAGATGGACTCGTGGAAGTTCGCTACCAAAGGATGGCGAAGGTAGCATTGGTCGATAGCTTGTAAGCTGCTCAGGGAGTCAGAAC
Organism: Schistocerca piceifrons; assembly: GCF_021461385.2. Lineage (NCBI taxonomy): Eukaryota > Metazoa > Arthropoda > Insecta > Orthoptera > Acrididae > Schistocerca > Schistocerca piceifrons. The sequence continues at coordinate 116,863,715 of NC_060142.1, forward strand.
AGAGACGAAACGACTCACCAGAACAGGAACAGATGTACTGAAGTGCACGAGATATGGCCACAAGCTCTGCAGCTAGCGGGCAAGTAATGCTGTTCAATATGGCCTCAGTGGATATAGACGAAGCCAACATTATCATCAGCCATCGAGCCGTCGGTGTAAACAACTTCAGAGCCCCGGAACACGTCAAGAATCGAGAAGAAGTGACAGTGGAGAGTGGCAGGGTTAATGGAGTCTTCAGGGTCATGTAAAAGGTCCAGACAAAGCTTCGGCCGAGATGTACACCAAGGAGGTCTACGTGAATGGACCTCAAGTAGAGGTGGTACAGGGAAGGACCCAATTCAGAGAGAAGGGATCGCATGCGAACCCCAATCGTGAGCCCTGACCTGGGCCATCAATGCGGGAGATGAAATGCAAGAGGTGGGAAAAGTAGACGGTAATTCGGATGCTCAGGGGAACTACGAATGTGTGCAATGCAACTGGCGAGCAGTTGTGCACGTCGGATCCACTATGAAGGGACTCCGGCCTCCATCAGGACACTGGTCACTGGACTCGTTCTAAAAGCTCTCGTCACTAGGCGAACGCCACGGTGGTGCACTGGGTCGTGGAAACGTAACGCTGAGAGCGCCGTCGAACTGTAAATCAGTCTCCCAAGTCAAGGCAGGATTGAACAAGGACTCTGTAGAGCTACAGCAGCGTAGAGCGATCTGCACCACAGTTGTGTTGCTCAGGCAGCTGAGAGCATTGAGGTGTTGCCAGCACTCAATACGGAACCCTGTGGAAAGCCATTCTCTTGAATACAGGAGGAACTATGGGAGGCACAAACTTGCACATGGAAAGTACAGAGCGACAGGATGTTTTGGATAAAAATCGGGAGTGGCCCCCAGAGACCCCACTCATACAATGTCGCAAGGATATGATGTCGCCAGGTCGTGTCATATGCTTTATGTAAGTCAAAAAAGATGGCAACCAGATGTTGGTGTCTGGAAAAGGCTGTTTGGATGGCAGACTCGAGGGACACAAGATTATCAGTGGTAGAGCGACCGCCGGCCGCGGTGGCCGAGCGGTTCTAGGCACTACAGTCCGGAACCGCGCGACTGCTACGGTCGCAGGTTCGAATCCTGCCTCGGGCATGGATGTGTGTGATGTCCTTAGGTTAGTTAGGTTTAAGTAGTTCTAAGTCCTAGGGGACGGATGATCTCAGATGTTAAGTCCCATAGTGCTCAGAACCATTTGAACCATTTTTTTGGTAGAGCGACCCTGACAGAAGCAGCCCTGACATGGAGCCAGTAGGCCACGTGACTCCAGGAGCCAACCCAACCATCGACACAACATACATTCCAGCAGCTTACAGAGAACGTTGGTGAAGCTGATGGGCCGATAGCTATCCACATCAAGCGGATTTTTACCGGGTTTTAGTACCTGAATGATGGTGCTCTCCAGCCATTGCGATGGAAAGACCCCAAAGCACGAGATCTGGTTGAAGATGACAGGGAGATAAGTAGCTTGTAGTAAGAAGAGAGATGTGTAATCATCTGACTATGGATCCGATCTAGAACAGGAGCTGTGTCGGGGCAGTGTGTAACGGCGCTGATGAGCTCCCACTCTGTAAATGGGGAGTTACAGGGTTCACTGTGGCGTGTAGTGAACGAGAGGACTTTCCTTTCCATCCGCCATTTGAGGGTGCAAAATGCTGGGGGGTAGATCTCCGATGCAGAGGCTCGAGCATAGTACTCAGCAAAGTGCTCAGCAATCGCGTTTGCTTCAGTAGAGAGCATGCAATAGATGTTAATGCCAGGGACACCTGTTGGGGCCAGTTACCCAAAAAGACGTCTGATCTTCATCCAGATTTGGGAAGGTGACGTGTGGTACCCAATGGTCGACATGTACCCCTCCCAACACTCCTGCACTCCTGTTTCCGTCGTTTTATAAGCAGGCGAGCGCAGGCATGGAATAGCTTAAAGGCTATTAGGTGATCTAGGGAGGGGTGCCACTTATGTCGCTGTAGAGCTCCCCGACGCTCTTTAATTGCCTCAGCGACTTCTGGCGACTATAAAGGGACTGTCTTTCGCCAGCGCCACTCTAGAGAACGAGGAATCGCGTTTTCCGCGACAGAAATTGTCGTTGTAGTGACCTGCTCAATAACAACATCGATGGTACCATGTGGGGGAGATTCAGCGGTGACAGCAGAGGTGAAGGCTACCCAGTCTGCCTTGTTTAAAGCCCATCTGGGTAGGTGTCCATGGGCATGACATTGGTGGAGTGACAAGAAGATGGAGAAGTAGTCACTATCACACAGGTCATCATGTTCTCTCCAGTGAATAAATGAGAGGAGCCCTGGGCTGCAAATCGATAAATCAATGGTCGAGTAACTACCATGAGCCACACTGAAATGTGTGGCAGCTCCAGTTTTTAAGAGGCAGATGTCGAGTTGGGACAGTAAATTTTCAGCATCTCTACAACGGCCAGTAAGCATGGTGCTACCCCACAAGGGGTTATGGGCGTTAAAATCTCCCAAAAGTAGGAAAGGTTTAGGGAGTTGATCTATCAGTGCAGCCAATATGTACAGGGATACCACACCACCTGGAGGGAGATATATGTTGCAGACAGCTATTTCCTGTGTCATTCATATCCTGACAGCCACAGCTTCAAGAGGAGTTTGAAGCGGCACAGGTTCACTACATACCGAGTTCAGAACATAAATGCAAACTCCACCTGATGCACTATTATATTCGCTGCGTTTTTTGTAATATCCCCGGTGGCCACGAAGGGCAGGAGTCCGCCAGGAACCAAGTTTCCTGGAGGGCAATGCAGAAAGCAGGTGTAAAGCTTAACAGTTGCCATAGCTCAGCCAGGTGGTGGAAAAACCGCCATAATTCCACTGGAGGATGACGTGATCGTGAGACTGGGAAGGCATGAAACACTCAATGAGGTAGTCTACGCCTCAGGGTCACCTGCTGCCACCGAATTATTTCCGGAACAGGCTATATCCATTGTGTTGGAGGGTCTGGCGAGATCTAGGTCCTCAGCAAACGCCAGAATCCTCACCTCATCCTCAGACACAGAGCTTGTAGGCGGCATTGGTGTGCATGCCACCACAATTCCCTTGGTCTTGGGGGTCTTCTTTCTAGATTTCTTTCGCTGATCCTCGGCTTTCTCTGGCTGGGAGGGATTCACTGATACAGTCTCCGGGACGGACGATGATCGTGAAGCCCTATGACCAGCTGCTTTCGGGCACTTCAGCCACTGGTGGGTGTCATCTTTCCCACTAGCAGAAACCTGGGAAAGGAGTGCCGCAAGGGACCGCTTCTTAGTGAGAGGAGCCGAAGAAGACTTACGCTTCTCCACCTGAGAAGTAGGGGCTGGTGTCCCCGATGGTTGGGGGTACAGTGCTCCCGAGGTAGGTGGTGCAGGAGCAACAGGGAGGGAAGTGCCCTCCGATACCAAGGGGACAGGTGTAGTCTTCCAGCTCTGAGAGCCAGCTGGAACTAGTGGAACTGATGGGGCTAGAACTGTTCTCGTAGCGGTGGCATAAGAGGAGATCATAGCCACAGTGTGTAGGTGCTCAAATTTCCTCATGGCCTCAGTGTAGGTCAGTCGGTTCAGGGTCTTGTATTCCATGATTTTCATTTCTCGCTGTAAAATCCTGCAGTCTGGTGACCTAGGGGAATGATGGTCTCTGCAGTTGACATAAATGGGAGGTGGGGCACATGGAGTATTGGGATGGAACTGATGTCCACAATCTCGACATATGATGCTGGAAGTAAAGAGGGAAGACATATGGCTGAACTTCCAGCACTTAAAGCACAGCATTGGGGGAGGGATATATGGCTTGACATCACAGCAGTAGACCATCACCTTGATCTTCTCAGGTAATGTATCACCCTCGAAGGCCAAGATGAAGGCACCGGTGGCAACCTGATTATCCCTTGGACTCCTATGGATGCGCCGGACGAAATGAACTCCTCATCGCTCTAAGTTGGCACACAGCTCAACTGAAAAAGAAGGTCCCTGTGGAATATAATACCCTGGACCATAGTTAAGCTCTTATGAGGCTTAGTGGTAACGCAAACATCGCCCAGCTTGTCACAAGCGAGTAATGGCCATGACTGGGCAGAGGATGCTGTTTTTATCAAGATTGACCCTGACTGCATTTTGGACAAGCTGTCCACCTCCCCAACTTGTCCTCTAAATGCTCTACATAAAACTGAGGCTTCATCGAGACAAAGAAGAGCCCATCAGCTCTTGTACATATGATGTACCGGGGTGAATAAGGTTTGTTGCCATTCTTAGCCTGGCGTTCCTCCCATGGTGTAGCCACAGAGGGAAACGATTTAGGATCATACTTCCTTGCATTTTACTGAGACTTGGAACGCTTAGAGACTGCTGGCATTTGATCACCAGCAAGTGATGACGTGGTACATTTCATCGCACGTCATCCACCCTGATGCCACCCACTCCGACCAGGAGCCCTCCCCACAGGCACCATCCAGCCATAGCAAAGGCCACCTGGCAGGAGGGCCATTGCCAGGAGTCCAAATGCCCCAGGGTGACGAGCATCTACTCCTTGGCATACGTGGCGAGTTAACGGCGCAGGCATCAGCAGAGCAATCCCTGTGTAGTCAGGGGGCTTCTACCAACAAGGTACATGGCGGCCCCATCACAACGAACTGGATACCGTGCTGAATATGAGATGCAAAGAATACCATGATCCTCGTGGGCACAGAAAATGACACTGCATAGTGGGTGGAAGAAAACGCACCCAGGAAGGGGTCCTCACTCAAGACATGGAGCATGAGTGGGATTGCAATGCCACGGCGAGAAAGTGGGCTAAAGATCTCAATGCACGATGGACATGATGCACCATGTAAGGCGCCCTTCCGGAATTGGCTCGCTCTTTGGGAAAATTTTCAAAAATGGAGGTCAGACCCTACAGGGGACCATCATATGAAGGCTGAAAGGTGTGAGGCTCCTTTTAGTCGCCTCTTATGACAGGCAGGAATACCTCAGTCCTATTCGAACCCCCGGAATTGCAGTTGACACAGGATCATCGAGACTGGACAGTGTATCAGTGGAAACATGCTGCATGATCTGATGAATGACGCTTTTTATAACACAAGGTCGATGGTCGTGTACGCATATGGCAACATTCAGATAAACGGGTCCTCGAACATACACCACACTACATAGGCTTGTACGATCAGAATAATATGGCGAGGGGACATTCACTTGCGCTTCCATGGGATCGGTGGTAGTAACTGAAAGCAACATGACGGCTGCAGACTAGGTGAACGTTACTGGGTACCACGTGCGTCCGTTCATGCATGATGACTTCCCCGTTTGCGATGGAATCTTGCAGCAGGACAAGTGACCATATCACAACGCCAGACCCTTTCTACAGTTGTCTGAGGAGCATCATAATGAACACTTTACCACTAAATTCGACTGATCTGAATCTGATGGAACACCCTGGTGACGCTGTCTAAAACCATCTTCGCGCCCACAAACTGCTGGTCCATAATTTGCGGGAATTGCATGACCTGTGCGTAGACCTCTGGAGAAACATACCTCTGGAAACGTACCGAGGAACTTTCGAACACAAGCAAAGCAAAAACGCCGCTGTATTACGTTACAAAGATGGGCTGATCAGTACGTATCAAGTCGATGGACGTAGCAGAGAACGCCGGTGGAGCAGTAACGACTCCACTCGTAGAAGAGCAGAGTGATGTACAGCCTACCTGTAATTAGAGTTCAATTTCAAACCATTGTAGGACGAGAACCACTGCTCAAAATAACATCCAATTTGAACAGGATATTAGTGATGCAGGAGGAAGCGCCATGGAAGAAAAAAAATTAATGAAAATTTTAGCAATAGATGGCGCTGTAAGTGTCTTAACGTAAATGGTGTCGGGTACAGATAACTGATGAATCGCAACACGACAGCCATGGTTCGAATTGCACATTACCCAATCCGTACTGTTCAATGTACATGATTGCACAAGTTCGGCAGTCATCAATTGTGACACTGTTCGGTAAGTAAGCCCATCCACCACGGCAAGGTCGTACCACACTGGAGGAGAAAATCGGTTTTTAATTGCCTTTAGCCCCAAACTCGCATAAAAACCAAAATGACATCCTGGGACCAAAAACCGCGTAAAATGCAAAATTACATCGGCTTTTTAATAGTCCTGAGCCGGAAAGCCCCATGAGTGCAAAATACATCGGTTTCTACGTGAGCCTGGAGCAAGACATGCTCAGTATGCTGACCACCGTTTTCTGTCGCAAGGTGAAATCGAGAAATAGCAAGTTCCACAACAGATCGGAGTGTCTCGGGGGGTGACGTTCAGAAAGCGTTGCGCAATACGTGACTTCAGTTCAGCTACGTTCGCAACTGGAGCACAGAAACGCAACAGCTTTCAGATGACTCCACAGCAACAAGTCACATGGCATAAGATCAGGTGATCTGGATGGCCAGGCTGTAGGGAAATGGCGGCTGATAATTCTAGCATTTCCAAAATGCCTCTGCGGCAGCCTACCTTCGCATCTAGGGCGTTGAAGGATTCGAATGACGTTGGTGCGCAAAAGACTCTCACAGCGACGGTACAGGTTTCAGGACCCGTAGCATCTCTACGAAAAAATACGGCCCTACGATAGATAATACCGTTAACTCGTACCACAGAGTCACCTCTGCAGAATGAAGTGGTACCGGTTGCTGTGTGTGTGCGGATTTCCCGTTGCCGATATTCTGCAATTCTGCATATTAAAGTGTCCTTGTCGGTGAAAATAGGTTTGATGTGTCCACAGAATGTCCCATGACCATTCATTGTCCACTTCCATGCGGCTAGAAATGCCAGAGCGAACTTTTGTCTTGCTGGCAGGTCAGCAGAGAACAGCTCTTGAACATGGATGATTCTGTGTGGATAGCAATGCAGGATGTTTCGTAAGATTTTATGTGCAATGCTGGCGGGTATGCCCAGCGTCTGTGCAATTCAATGTGCGCTGCATGTTCGCACACTGCCGCTCGACCCCACTTGCCATACTGCTGCCCCATCTCCGACGGACGCTGGATCAATTGCTTTCTTCTCTTTGCTACACTGGACATCAAAAGAACTTGCCTCTTCGAATTTTGTAATCATTTTCTCCAGACCCTTAACAGATGTCGAAGCAATACCGTTTTCCATACCTTTGAGTGTCCGGATCTTATCCAGCACTACTAGCGTACAGTCACTGTACGTGTTAAAGAGCTTTACCAGCAGCGCGCTATCCTTCACGTTAGGTCCCTCTGAAGCAAACAGAGGAACAGCCGTGTGCCGCGCGTCTGCTTTTGTGCATATACTGACTCTTACAGCACCATCTGTTGGTCAAATTTTTATATAATATTTTTTATTCCGTGACGTTTCCCCATGCGTCAATAATATGCTGCTTAAATTGGACGTCATTCTGAGGAATGGTTGTCTTTCTACAGCGTTTGGGAACTGGAACTTTTATTATGGACCCTATATATGAGACTGCGACTCATATTCACACGGGTAGCTAACTATCTACGGCTGAACGACCTTTCTGACGTAGCGGTAATAAATGGTACGCAGAGACCTTCTTACACACTTCTGACATTGTCAGCGGCGGGGAAGGGGGGAGGGCCGATCTGTAACATTACTTTACGAACATCTATGATCTAAAGGGACTTTTAATTCTGCGTTGATAAAATCGAATAATGGAAGAGATTTCACCTAGGCATCAGCTGACAAAATTGCAGGTAGACATTGCGTAACGAGCTCTCACATAGATGTCTAATGACAACATATTGTCGCACACAAGCTAGTACAAACAGCATGTTTGCTAACAAAAATGCAAGATATTAATTGTAACTCCATCGGTAAATAGGTACAGTGTATATTTTCCAGATGAAAAATATATTGTGTTAACTGAACCATTGGTTTCGAGTAACTGTGGATGTAATAAAACTAGCTCACATAAAACATTATAGGACATACATCAGAATTTTTCTAAAGCTTTAGTTTAAAACTATGTAGTTTGATGTTAAGGATTGTTAAAAAAATTTAGAAATATTTTTAGAAAAAGTTTTTTATCTAAAGATTTTCTTATAATTTAATTCCGTATCTAAAAATGCCTTAAGGATTTATTTTATATATATATATATATATATATATAAAACACAGCAGAGGAAAAGAAATACAGTACTAAACCGACTAGCAGATTTATTTTATATATATATATATATATATATATATGTATATATATATATATAAAATAAATCCTTAAGGCATCATAATTTAATATATATATATATATATATATATATATATATATATATATATATATATATATATTTATATATGTTAAATTATGAATTTAATATATGAATAACACGTGAACACATTATTGTGGCACAGGCGTATCTAACAGTGAGCTGGTAATGCTACGTCATGGGCTCAGCTTAAGACCGATTGCAGTCCCATATGGTGTAATAATTATACATTGGTTATACTAACCATTGTAAGAGTGTTCAGCTAGATATCAGGTGACCAGATCGCACGTAGGCGTCAGGTGATGAGATTCCACTGAGACCTTGAGTGACGCGTTGTCCTGAATAAGTTCATGTACACACTGTAGCTCACAATATAAGCACGTACGTCAAACAGATTCATTATTAGTACACATATCATGAATGTGTTCTTGATGAAATATCATATTTTTGGCTGTAGATATCGAATTAATTCTGGATGTACAGGATGGGGCAAATGAAAGTGGCCCACAAAAAAATGGTTCAAATGGCTCTGAGCACTATGGGACTTAACTTCTAAGGTCATCAGCACCCTAGAACTTAGAACTACTTAAACCTAACTAACCTAAGGACATCACACACATCCATGCCCAAGGCAGGATTCGAACCTGCGACAGCAGCGGTCGCGCTGTTCCAGACTGTAGCGCCTAGAACCGCTCGGCCACCCTGGCCGGCAAAGTGGCCCACAGAACAGAGTTCTGGACACAAAAAACACAGCAGAGGAAAAGAAATACAGTACTAAACCGACTAGCAGATACTGACAATGGCCACCATTCATCTCTTGGCGCTTTTGGCCCCTGGTTAGCATGTTGATGAAGGCAGATCGAAGCTGGACTGCTGAAATTGCTGCAATCTCATCCGAAATGTTCTGATGCATTTCTTGAAGACTATGAGGGTTGTTGCGATACACCATAGACTTGAGGGCTCCACACACATAGTAATCGCACACTGACAGATCAGGTGACCTGGGTGGCCAGCTATCGCCGTGACCAGACTGATTTCTCCTAGCAACTCTGTCGGGTGTGAAGGTTGTGTAAATCTACACCAAGGTTCGGCCAGGTACATGTGCAGTTGCTCCATACTGTTGGAAGTAACTGCAGGTCTTCTCCTCCGTGAACACTGCCACAAATGGTTTTAAAATGTAGGCAATGTAGCGCGCCGAAGTCACCGAACGATGAACGAAGATGAAACCTGTAATGCGGCGTGCGGACAGTGCACACCAAACTCCAACTTTCTGATCACGCATTGGTGTTTCGCGGAAGTTATGCGGATTTTTCACTGCTCAGAGCCTCAGATTCTGTGAGTTGACATAACCACTCAGGTGAAACCAGACTTCATCAGACTAAGAACAGACCCATCTCGAGGACATTCACTGTTATCTCTGTGAACATGCACTCACAAAACTGGAGGCACTGAGGAGCTTCCGCTGGTTTTAATGCGTGAACAACAGACACTCAGCCGGCCGCTGTGGCCGAGCGGTTCTAGGCGCTTCAGTACGGAACCGCGCTGCTGATACGTTCGCAGGTTCGAATCCTGCCTCGGGCGTGGATGTGTGTAATGCCCTTAGGTTAGTGAGGTTTAAGTAGTTCTAAGTCTAGGGGACTGATAATCTGAGGTGTTAAGTCCCTCAGTGCTTAGAGCCATTCTGAATGCATGTGCATGTCCAGATCCAGTTGGAGTACTCGTCTGCACGATCGACGTGATATGCCGATCTCTTACGACTGGTGTTAGGTTGATTTGCGGAGACTCTCAAGCGGTTTCCGGTGAGCTGCAGCGACATTTTTGGTTTGCGGACACGTATCGGAATGTTTCCTTGCTTGTTCAAATGGTTTAAATTGCTCAGAGCACTATGAGACTCAACTTCTGAGGTCATGAGTCCCCTAGACTTAGAACCACTTAAACCTAAGAACATCACAAACATCCATGCCCGAGGCAGGATTCGAACTTGCGACCGTAGCAGCAGTGCGGTTCCGGATTGGAGCGCCTAGAACCGCTCGGCCACCGCGGCCGGTTCTTGGCTTGTTCAAAACAGATCCTGTCTGATGCCATTTTCAGACTAAGCGTTGCATAGCACTATTTGCTAGCACTTTGACACCATTAAACTTCTCAAGAAACAACTAACTACACTGTTACCACGCCTTTATTATCACGTAATTTTCCACAACGAACATCCGCTGCTCCACTTTGAGTATGATCGTCCCCTTTTCACTGCTCCACTTACACTGACGCAGCCCGCACTACGATCTGAAACGGTGTAGAACACGCGGCGGGCGTATACGTAATGTGCGCGTCACAGGGTGTGCTTATATGCATTTATTCACGACCATTCATATCTCTTCGTCTGGGCCACTTTTATTCGCCGCGCCCTGTATTAAAATCAATCTACATATGATACCATTAGCAGTACACAGAGAGGTTTTAAGTGGTTATAGGTCGTCGTACTGGTTGTGATTTTGTGTAAAGGAAAATTTTGCAAAGAATTGTTGAGAATGTTTATAAAATGTTCTTAAAAATTCTAAAATGATGTAAAAGGGTTTATGTAAAGGGTGACAATTGGTGAACAGTAAGAAATAAGATCGTCATAACTTCTCAACAATTTGCATTAGGGCGTTCAAACTCTGCGGTTGGAATGAAGTACGATGGAAATTAGAATGCGCATGCATGGTTCGGTTTAGCGACGAAGCCCACTTTCATTTGGATGGGTTCGTCAGTAAGCAAAATTGACATATTTGGGGGACTGGGAATCCATATTTCGCTATCGAGAAGTCTTTTCACACTCAACGGGTGACTGTGTAGAGTACAATGTCCAGTCGCGGAATAATCGGTGATGGCACGGTGACTACCGACCGGTACGTCAAGGTTTTCGAAGACGATCCCCATTATCCAAAGTGACCCTGATTTCGACACAACGTGGTTCAGGCAAGACGAAGCTTGATCGTATCGAAGCAAGAGAGCATTTGATGCCCTGGAGCAGCACTTTGGGGACCGCATTCTGGCTCTGGGGTACCCAGAGGCCTCGACTGGCCGCCGTATTCCCCGGATCTGAACACATACGACTCCTTTTTGTGGCGCTATATTAAAGACAAGGTGGATAGCAATACCCCTATAACCACTGCTGGGCTGAAAACAGTCATTCGTGACGTCATCGACAGCATCTATGTTCTGACACTTCAGCGGGTCATTCAGAATTTCGCTATTCGTCTGCTCCACATAATCGTCAATGATGGCAGGCACGTCGATCATGTCATAACCTATATCCGAATATCTGTAGTGACATTTAGATGTTGAATAAAGTAGTGTGCACGCCGTATTTTGTAACTAATTAAGTTTTTTTCATGTAGTTCAAAATCGTCAGCCTGTATATTACAGACTCATCACTATTAATACATTATGAACACAAATCTTCCTCGTGAATTAGTCTATTAGTGAGAATCGTGTCAAAAACCCTACAGTAGTTCCTCAGGCTAGTGTGAACTTACACACAGAAACTTCAGTAAGGACTTCAATTTATAGAATGTATAGAAGAATAAATTTCCTTTAATTTACGTCTATCGTCACAAACCTTTTGTTAACAGATTACCGGTTTCGGTCCATAATGACCATTATCAGATCTGCAGCAAAAAAATGGGAAAAAACATAAATACACTTGAAGATTGTCTACAGCTTAAAAACAATAAATAGACCATAATGAAAAGTATTTAATATTATTCCGTGCACAATCAAAGGTGTTTATTACTTATGTCATTATCTAGAATATTGGCACTTGAGCATATGCAAACTAATATCTCTTAACTCATCCTCTTTTCAACAATCTGACTTTTGTCGTGTTCCATTTCATCGCTTTTTATTACTGTATTGCCTCTTATACGTTACAAGCTCATTACAGGCTTCAAATATTGTATCCCCTTCATTTTACGCTGTTCGATTAACCATTGAAAACTAGTGTATGCCTACATTAGCGACATATGGTGAACTCGCAACACAATCTTGTGGCTACTGTACCGCAGCTTGTTTTGAACAGTAGTGCTACTGACAACATGACTCGTGCATATGATGTTATTTACATACACAACTGGCCATTAAAATTGATGCACCACGAAGATGACGTGCTACAGACGCGAAACTTAACCGACAGCAAGAAGATGCTGTGATATGCAAACGATTAGGTTTTTAGAACATTCACACAAGGTTGTCGCCGGTGGCGACACCTAAAACGTGCTGACTCGAGGACAGTTTCCACCCGATTTCTCATACACAGACAGCCGTTGACCGGCGTTGCCTGGTGAAACGTTGTTGTGATGCTTCGTGTAAGGAGGAGAAATGCGTACCATCACGTTTTCGACTTTGATAAAGGTCGGATTGTAGCCCATCGCGATAGCGGTTTATCGTATCGCGACATTGCTGCTCGCGTTGGTCGAGATCCAATGACTGTTAGCAGAATATAGACTCGGTGGGTTCAGGATGGTAATACGGAACGTCGTGCTGGATCCCAACGGCCTCGTATCACTGGCAGTCGAGATGACAGGCATCTTATCCGCATCGCTGTAAAGGATCGTGCAACCACGTCTCGATCCCTGAGTCAACAGATGGGGACGTTTGCAAGACAACAACCATCTGCACGAACAGTTCGACGACGTTTGCAGCACCACGGACTATCAGGTCGGAGACCATGGCTGCGGTTACCCTCGACGCTGCATCACAGACAGGAGCGCCTGGGATGCTGTATTCAACGGCGAACCTGGGTGAACGAATGGAAAAACGTCATTTTTTCGGATGAATCCAGGTTCTGTTTACAGCATCATGATGGTCGCATCCGAGTTTGGCGACATCGCGTTGAACGCACATTGGAAGCGCGTATTCGTCATCGCCATAGTGTCGTATCACCCGGCGTGATGGTATGGGGTGCCATTGGTTACACGTCTCTGTCACCTCTTGTGCGCACTGACGGCACTTTGAACAGTGGACGTTACATTTCAGATGTATTACGACCCGTGGCTCTACACTTCATTCGATCCCTGCGAAACCCTACATTTCAGCAGGATAATGCACGACCGCATGTTGCAGGTTCTGTACTGGCCTTTCTGGATACAGAAAATGTTCGACTGCTGCCCTGGCCAGCACATTCTCCAGATCTCTCACCAATTGAAAACGTCTGGTCAATGGTGGCCGAGCAACTGGCTCGTCACAAGACGCCAGTCACTACTCTTGGTGAACTGTGGTATCGTGTTGAAGCTGCATGGGCAGCTGTACGTGTACACGCCATCCAAGCTCTGACTCAATGCCCAGGCTTATCAAGGCCGTTATTACGCCCTGAGGTGGTTATTCTGGGTACTGATTTCTCAGGATCTTTGCACCCAAATTGCGTGAAAGTGTAATCACATGTCAGTTCTAGTATAATATATTTGTCCAATGAATACCCGTTTATCATCTGCATTTCTTCTTGGTGTAGCAATTTTAATGGCCAGTTGTGTACATTTGACGATGCTGGTGCTGATTTTGCATTAAACATTTGACGATGCCACTGTGGCTGCAGTACATAAGGACTCTGTTTTTGTAAAACAGGTATGGCTCTTCATACTTAAGGCGCACACACGCATATATATGTCAGTAGTATTTTTCATTATGGTCTATTTACTGTTTTTAAGCTGTAGACATTCTGCAAGTGTATTTATGGTTTTTCCCATTTTTTGCTGCAGATATGATGGTCATTATACACCGAAACCGGCAATCTATTAACAAAAAGTTTGTGACCATAGACGTAAATTAAAGGAAACTTATTGTATACAGGGTCATACGAAAAGGTACGGCCAAACTTTCAGGAAACATTCCTCACACACAAAGAAAGAAAATATGTTATGTGGACATGTGTCCGGAAACGCTTGCTTTCCATGTTAGAGCTCATTTTATTACTTCTCTTCAAAACACATTAATCATGGAATGGAAACACACAGCAACACTTTGTTACAGGAAATGTTCAAAATGTCCTCCGTTAGCGAGGATACATGCATCCACCCTCCGTCGCATGGAATCTCTGAATCGCTGATGCAGCCCTGGAGAATGGCCTATTGTATCACAGCCGTCCACAATACGAGGACGAAGAATCTCGATATTTGGTACCAGGGTTGCGTAGACAAGAGCTTTCAAATGCCCCCATAAATGGAAGTCAAGAGGGTTGAGGTCAGGAGAGCGTGGAGGCCATGGAATTGGTCCGCCTCTACCAATCCATCGGTCACCGAATCTGTTGCTGAGAAGCGCACGAACACTTCGACTGAAATGTGCAGGAGCTCCATCGTGCATGAACCACATGTCGTACTTGTAAAGGCACATGTTCTAGCAGCACAGGTAGAGTATCCCGTATGAAATCTTGATAACGTGCTCCATTGAGCGTAGGTGGAAGAACATGGGGCCCAATCAAGACATCAGCAACAATGCCTGCCCAAACGTTCACAAAAAAACTGTGTTGATGACGTGATTGCACAATTGCGTGCGGTTTCTCGTCAGTCCACACATGTTGATTGTGAAAATTTACAATTTGATCACGTTGGAATGAAGCCTCATCCGTAAAGAGAACATTTGCACTGAAATAAGGATTGACACACTGTTTGATGAACCATTCGCAGAAGTGTACCCATGGAGGCAAATCAGCTGCTGATAGTGCCTGCACACGCTGTACACGGTACGGAAACAACTGGTTCTCCCGTAGCACTCTCCATACAGTGACGTGGTCAACGTTACCTTGTACAGCAGCAACTTCTCTGACGCTGACATTAGGGTTATCGTCAACTGCACGAAGAATTGCCTCGTCCATTGCAGGTGTCCTCGTCATTCTAGGTCTTCCACAGTCGCGAGTCATAGGCTGGAATGTTCCGTGCTCCCTAAGACGCCGATCAATTGCTTCGAACGTCTTCCTGTCGGGACACCTTCGTTCTGGAAATCTGTCTGAATACAAACGTACCGCGCCACGGCTATTGCCCCGTGCTAATCCGTACATCAAATGGGCATCTGCAAACTCCGCATTTTTAAACATTGCACTGACCGCAAAACCACGTTCGTGATGAACACTAACCTGTTGATGCTACGTACTGATGTGCTTGATGCTAGTACTGTAGAGCAATGAGTCGCATGTCAACACAAGCACCGAAGTCAACATTACCTTCCTTCAATTGGGCCAACTGGCGATGATTCGAGGGAGTACAGTACATACTGGCGAAACTAAAATGAGCTCTAACATGGAGATTAAGCGTTTCCGGACACATGTCTACATAACATCTTTTCTTTATTTGTGTGTGAGGAATGTTTCCTGAAAGTTTGGCCGTACCTTTTTGTCACACCCTGTATACGGGTCACTGTTTTATTCGCGACAATGTCGCAGCTTGTGAAATGTATAGAAGAAGATATTAACGAATTTCTCTTTTTCAGAGATGCTTTTACTGGCATACACAGTCTGCATGTTGTATCCTCTGTTCCGGCAGCGTCCGTTATTTTGCTGCCCAAATACCAAAACTCATCTACTACTTTTAAAGTCTCATTTCCTAATCTAATTCCCTCAGCATTTATCACTGCTGTTGGCGTAGTGCCTGTATTAGCCTTGTCTCGCGGGTCAAGGCGGGGCTGGCGACCGTAATTAAGACTGTTTTACACTTGTAGCAGTTCCAAGAATGGAGCCGAGCCGGCAAGTAAACATTTCCCTGCTAACCAGTAGCTTAGTACGTACGTCCCATAATTCGTTTCGCGCGCCGCACAAATTTCGCGCGGTGCCAAAGCACCACGAAAGACTAAGGAAAGGACGCTTCTAATTTTATACTTTGGTTTCTCAAGCAGAGACAGATTATTTATCGCAGTATTAGTCCGATCTATGTAACATAGCATGAAGTTCCTTCGAACAGACCGAGAAAGATGGTATGGCGTTGGAGTCTTATTCCGCAGTGTTTAAAATCTCCGTTATCCTATCCGTATTGACGTATATCTACATCTACATACATATTGAGCGAGCCACCCTACAGTGCATGGCGGAGGGTACCTAGTAACAGCCGGCCGGAGTGGCCGTGCGGATCTAGGCGCTAGAGTCTGGAACCGATGTAGTGGGACGCGAAACTGAATCGTCACCCATCCACCAGTGTCAGCCCAGTTTGCAGGTGAATATAAGTTTAATTTAGTTTTGTTTATGTATTTTTTGTAATATTTGTAATGGTTGTGAATTGTCTAAAGTTTTGTACTTATTTTTTATGTTTCATGTACGGAGAGGGCGGCGCAACGAACGGAGACAGCATTTTCGCTGCCGGGACCAGAGAGAAAATTGCTGGCCACTATACGTCGCGGGTCGACAGCCAAAGAGCAACAGAAGATCCTGAAACCGAGTTGTTGCGTCGTGCTTCTAAAAATTGAAAATTAAGAATTTGTAATGTTTCTACAACAATGACGTCATAGAAAGTTTAATCATGTTGTAAATGTTCAGTTCTATCTTGTCAAGGCTCAGGTTCACGTCTATATGTAGGAAGAAAATAAACTAGTGGATGCTACTATAGTTTAAATACGTGTTCCGAGAATTTATTTATGAAGAATTATGTTACGTAATTTATTTGACAAGATTATTAATTTTTGACAACGTTCATCGCGAGTTTGAATGTCGAAAGTTTATTCAATGTGGTTCTAATATTTATTAAAGCAGATCACTTGCATTAATATAATTTCTGAGAAGAAACAAACGACATCTAAATTGAAAAACTTTGCGCAAACCAATTGGACTGAGTGACGTAATTCTGCGCATACGACTCAAATGATGATGTTTTACAGTTTCGTTCAAGAACCATTCTGAGACAATTTAAAAAGAATTTAAATAATTTTGAAGTGTGTTGTAACTGACGTAGGTGACTAAGTCTGCACATGGTCATATGTCAAAAGAAAATCATTTATACAAAACTTACGTCGTTACACTACACGGAGCGACCGCCACGGTCGCAAGTTCGAATCCTGCCTCGGGCATGGATGTGTGTGATGTCCTTAGGTTAGTTAGGTTTAAGTAGTTCTACGTTCTAGGGGACTGATGACCTCAGAAGTTAAGTCCCATAGTGCTCAGAGCCATTTGAACCAGTTTTGAACCTTGTAAGACTGCTACACATTCCCTCTCCTGTTCCATTCACAAATGCAGCGAAGGACAAACGTCTGTCTCTGTGCATCCGTACAGGTCCTGATTTCTCGTAACTTGTGTTCGTGTTCCTTACGCGATATGTACGGTGGTGGCTCTAGAATCGGTCCGCGGTCGATCGCAAATACCTGCTTTCTAAATTTTCTCAATAGTATGAAAGCTTTCACGACCGGATGACATATCTTCTGGTAAACCTTCCGGGATGTAAGGTCGTGGTCCATGAAACTCTTCAGCTCCTAACGTTTCGTCCAGAGCTGCGCTGGAGATCCTCAGAGGGGTGTTTCTCCTCTGGTGAGTCTTGCCGACTGAGAGAAACACCCCTCTGAATATGTCGAGCGCAGCTATGGACGAAACGTTAGGAGCTGAAGAGTTTCATGGACCACGACCTTACATCCCGGAAGGTTTACCAGAAGATATTTCTCAATAGTGTTTCACGAAAACAACGTCTTCTTCTCTCCAGGGATACCCGTTTGCGTCCAGGGATCATTTCCATTACGATCGCACAGGCAACTAATCAAGTAGCACCAACTGACCTTGCCTGCTCGTTCCATTCCACGTCACTTTTTAACGTTATGCATAAATACAGTCTAAAGAAAAGGCGAGGCAGCACGGAGGAATTATCCGAAAGGGACGGAAATCGGTAGATGTATGTACGTATATACAGGGTGCGGCGCTTAAATTCGGACGGATTTCAATTTGAATCTCCCGCCATATCGTAGTTCCACCGGAGGTTGCTATTGCCGTTCTTGAAAGCCAAAGGCATCTAATAAACACTCAGATGCTCAAAATGGCCGTGATGTTACGGACAAGTGCTGAGTACAAGCGAAGAGCCGCGGTTATCGAAAGTCTTAGAGCTGGGCGTCCACCCTCCGAAACAGTTCGATTCTTTGGGTACCCAAGATCAACTGTTTATGATATTGCGAGCAGTATTGTGCTTCGGAGAAGTCTGGGAAAGTTTCCGCTAACCCGGTGATGAAACCTCATTCGAGAAAACGCGTGTCAGGGGCTGCGGCATTCATCGAAGAGGCTGAGACGCTGATTTTGAAGGACCCCGGAACAATCGCTGAGGAAATTGGCGTCATTATTGAATGTCAACGAGCGAAACAATTTGTGGGATGGCAGAGGAAGACCTCATACGAGCCATTTCGTCCAAAACAGGCTCTCGCATAAAGTTTACATGTTCTGGCCCCCAATTAGCCCGGATTTGAACCCCATGACTACTATGTTTGGAACTACCAATAAGATGAAGCACCCTAGAGCCGCATCCCCTACACACCGCTATTTGCGAATATGGACAGTATAGTTTTAAAGAGTGCGTCTGATCGCTTCAGCACAAGAGCGGAGGCGGTAGTTGTGGCTGAAGGAGCTCACATCGGATAATGTTTTGAAAGATACCACTACTTATACAGGGTGAAAAGTACTTAAACCGACGAACTCTGGGAGATTGCAGGGGACATCAAAAGAAATATTTTTCCCTAACGTCATTTTTTTCGTATGAGGAGTATTTAAATCGGTAGAGGAAGATTTCTCTGGCGGCAAATGAATTAAACCAACAAACACTTTTCCATTTTTTTATGACCAAGAGACAAGACATCAACACAACCCAATTTCAATTACAGTAGATTTTGAAAAATGCCTCCATTGACACGTGAACAAAGGTTACACCGTTGGATCATGTTCTGTCTGACACGGGCAAAACCCCCAGGAGTATCCTGAATTGTTCCTGCTGCTGCTACTATTCGGGCAGCCAGATCCTCTTCTACGAGTTTCGTAAACAAGGTTGCGCATCTCTCCCCACACAAAAAAGTCCAGAGGGGACATGTTTGGGGATCGAGCAGGCCACGGTACAGGACCACCACTGCCAATCCACGTTTCTGGGAACCGTCGGTCCAGGAATCAGCGCACGCGACAACTGAAATGTGCCGGCACCCCGTCATCTTGGAACCACATGCGTTGTTTTGTAGGGAGCGAGACGTCTTCCAGCAGTTCTGGCAATGCTCTGGCGACAAAATTGTAATAGTTCCTGCCATTTAATGGCCTAGGTAGCAGATACGCCCCAATTAAACATTCCCCAACAACACCGACCCACACATTAACGAAAAACCGCACTTGATGAGCGCTAGTAACTGTCACATGTGGGTTATCCTCACTCTAAACATGCGAATTGTGCGTGTTGAAGATTCCATCACGCCCGAACGTTGCTTCATCGGTAAACAACACGGAGGATGGAAATGTAGGATGCATTTCACACTGTTCCAGATACCACTGCTAAAACTGTGCTCTGGGTGGACAATCAACTGGTTCCAAGTTGTGGACACGCTGTAAGTAACAACTGCTCTCGAAGGACTGTTCTTACATTCGTCTGATTCGTCCCTATGTTACGTGCAATTGCGCGAATGCTGATTGAAGGATTCCGCTCCACATGCTGCAAGACAGCTTCCTCAAATCACAGCGTGCTTACCGTGCGACGGCGTCCCTGTCCAGGTAATCTGCTAAATGACCTGGTCTCACGCAGACGTTGGTACACAGCAGCAAAGGTCGTATGATGCGGGATACGGCGATTAGGATATTGTTGTTGATAAACCCGCTGTGCAGCTCGTCTGTTGTTGTGCGCTACTTAGTACGCACCAAGCATGTCAGTGTACTCACTCCAGATGTATCGCTCCACTAGCAAACAGAGACAATGCACTACTACACTGGTGGACAGCAGTTGCCTACAACTGAAGAGCGTAATACGTCCTCTAACAACTGAAGATCATAACACGACCTCTAACAACTAAAGAGTGTAATACGGCCTCCACCGGTTTAAATAATCCTCATAGGAAAAAATGACATTAGGGAAAAATATTTGTTTTGATGTCCCCTACAACCTCCCAGAGTTTGCCGGTTTAAATACTTTTCACCCTGTATGTAAAAGAACTTTCATTTTCATTTGTATTTTGCTTTAATAAATTTGCTCTTAAAGATAAGTTTTGGCGGGAATTTCAAAAATTGATGGCAGTTACCAAAATGACCGGAATTTCTCTGTCCCATGGCTGTGCTAACCACGCCCGGTCCATAAATTGGTGGGAAATTCAAAATGGCGAATATCCTTTCTGTGACTCAAACTCTAGTTCCTCTGGGTGGAAAGCTTTGTAAGTAGGCTATCTAGGTTTTTATGTTGGTAACGCCACGTAGTGCTCTGTATGAAAATCGCTGACTGTGCTGTGTGCAGCCTGTGGCTGGTTTACATAGTTGGTATATTCGATGTTGTAGGGTTGGGCAGTTGGATGTGAACAGCGCGTAGCGTTGCGCGGTTGGAGGTGAGCTGCCAGCAGTGCTGGATGTGGAGAGAGAGATGTCAGAGTTTTGAGAACGGACGATCTGGACGTGCGTCCGCCAGAAAAAGGAAATTTGTAAAGATGGATGTCATGAATTGATAGATATATATATATGATGACTTTTGAACATTATTAAGGTAAATAAATGTTTTATTCTCGATCAAAATCTTTCATTTGCTAACTATTCCTATCAGCAGTTAGTGCCTTCAGTAGTTAGAAACTTTTATTTAGCTGGCAGTATTGGCGCACGCTGTATTGCAGTAGTTCGAGTAACGAAGATTTTTGTGTGGTAGGTGATTCATGAAAGGTAGAGGCTATTGTTAGTGAGGGCCATTCTTTTGTAGGGATTATTGAAAGTCAGATTGCGTCGCGCTAAAAATATTGTGTGTCAGTTTAGTGATGATCAGAATAAGTAAAGAGAAAACTGTCTGAGTATGTTGAGTTTGCTCAGCTGTTTGAAAATCTTATAACGTAAGAGTTTTTCCAAGATTGTCATACTTTACATTCTAAGGGGACGGTTCAGCTTAATCATAAAGATCGATTCTAATGACACATCTATATGCGCAATGCTACACAAGGAGCGCCTAAAATCGCAATACAGCCCAAAAACTCACAATGTCATGCAACTGGTGTTATCCTGCCGGAAAAAAATTCACAATACGACTCGAAACTAGTAGCTGATGTACTCAAAATAAATAGTAACTCTACATAGGATGATCCCTTTACCTACAAGTCGAAATAAATCTGTCTGCACCACTTGTGAATTGGCGGGAAAAAGGCTGGAGTGGAAGATACTACCTTTATTTTTGGCGGGAAAGGTGTTCAACTGACGAGATGTTGGTGTTGAACAGAGAAGAGTTTAATAGGTGTATTACCTGTAAGCATACAGCTGAGAACTGTGTCTATAGCCTCATACATGAGGAATAGAAGAATGTGATAATGGACGAGCGTAGGGGAAATACGTTTCACCAATTAATAGTAATGCAGTGTAATGGAGTGAAGAGATTATTGCCTATGCGGGAGCTGTCTTTAGCTTGAACAGAAATTCTCTGAAGTCAGAATTAGTGGACCGTGCTAATTCCTTCACTACTTGGATATCTGACCTCCTTCGAAGGCGATTCCTTTGTTAGAGAGACTTCCTTTATGCAGGAATACCAACCAGCTGACTTCGATCTAATAAAGGTGCAGCTTTAAGACCAACTACTGTATGAATACCACCACCAGCCCCTATACTGTCAACTACAAGCTTTGCCAGCCTCCCCTTCCCATACCTATTGAGGTGCAGGCCATGCCTGGTGAAACTCGATCTATTGACTGACTCAAGTGGCACCACTGCAATGTGACCCATGCCCTCCACCATCGGTGCCTTCTCCAGCCCCATGTTAACATGCCTAACAGCAGCATTAAGATGAGGTCGATCATAACGCTGGAACAGTTGTACGAAGTGCACATTAGTGCCACCAGTTTGAGTAGCTATCTTTACATGGTCACCAACTACATCATACTCCCCACCTGATCAAGACTATTCTCTGCTCCGTCCACAATCACTACCTGATCCTCTTCCGTAAAATTCCTACATAACTCCCTTATGCAGTCAGTCACCTGAGCCAACCCTGTATTGAACTTCACAATGCTGTTGACCTGGTACTCACTCCCCAACACTTCTTGCAACTGCTGGCCCTCATCTCTACCATGTGAACTACCTAGCAGCAGAACCTTCTTTCTGTTAGGCTTTGCAACTGACCTAGGCCTCCTAACTTCTGCATGTTTCCTACACCTACAGCTACTAGAGGCTCCTCTCCACTCAACTCTGACACTTGGTCAAACCAAATGCATATACGCAATGTACGACTGTCTCCATACCTCCTCGTCGTCCTAGCTACCCTCTTGCCAACCGCCAGTTCCCATCCTCCAGCACCTTTCTCCCTCCTCAACCCATCTAGTTCCTCCTTTTCGACTTGTAACTGCTCCTGAAGGGCACTGGTACGCCCGCTAAACCCGCTGGGCAGAACAGGTGATGAGGATTGTGGAAAGGGCCAAATAAGGTTGGGGTCAGTTTCACCTTAAATTGTAATTTATTATAATTTAATAACACATTTACAACCAAAGTGGCATATAGCCGAACCTTTACAACTACGATATTCAAAATGCAATTCTTTCACGGCTGACGGCCTCCAAACAAAAAAATCTTAAAAATCAGCAAGATAAAATTCAGTTAAAATAGCAGATACAATAATTATAATATATATTTGTGTCAGCTAGGCTGAAAACCTTAAGGCAAGGGTGGATAGACAAACATAAATAAGATGCAATACAAACGGCTGAAGGCCGACATTAAAATTTTCAATATTTAAAAATAAATTACCATAACATTTCAAAGGCAGAAGGCCGC
Source organism: Schistocerca piceifrons (assembly GCF_021461385.2). NCBI lineage: Eukaryota > Metazoa > Arthropoda > Insecta > Orthoptera > Acrididae > Schistocerca > Schistocerca piceifrons. The sequence goes on from NC_060142.1 coordinate 116,886,874, forward strand.
AATATTTAAGCTTGAAATGCAATTTTAAGCATAAGGTTCCAAGACTGAACGCCCACAACAAATTTTCCAAAATTTTAAAACAAACCATAAGCCTTCAATTTTAAGTAGCTAAAACCAGACTAAAAGGAAAGACAACACAACAGCAATAACCTTTCAACAAATATCCACTTGCCGGAATTCAAACTTACTTAGATAAAACGCAGTAAATCCAGGATTTTTTTTTTTGTTTTTGATCATTGGCTATGATAGGTTATAAACAGACAATTGAACATCGGTGAGAAAGACAGGAAAGACAACAGCACTCATAAGCCTCCAGGGGGTCGGTCTGCCCTTGTTCACTTAGATGAGGCATGTGGTGAGCCCAACTGCACTAGACCCGTCGGAACCCAACCAAAGGACAGTCATGGACCGACTGTTGGTTCAAATGGCTCTGAGCACTATGGGACTTAACAGCTTAGGTCATCAGTCCCCTAGAACTTAGAACTACGTAAACCTAACTAACCTAAGGACATCACACACGTCCATGCCCGAGGCAGGATTCGAACTTGCGACCGTAGCAGTCGCGCGGTTCCAGACTGAAGCGCCTTGAACACAAAATGTTACGGGCGTGATTATCCACAATCAAATAAGTGTATGTATTAAGCTGTCAAAACTACACACCGTGTTGGACAGCGACAAACGGTGAGGAAAGGACACTGCCTGAAACTACGTTAGTGGCCAGGGCAGGTAACTGGAACACTAACGGCCACAAGACAGGAAATTCCGATGGGACACTTGAATTGTAGTCAACCAATATAGCTAGTTGCACCGCATGGTCGGCAGGAGTGGCTGCGCGGTTCTAGGCGCTGCAGACTGGAACCGAGCGACCGCTACGGTCGCAGGTTCGAATCCTGCCTCGGGCATGGATGTGTGTGATGTCCTTAGGCTAGTTAGGTTTAATTAGTTCTAAGTTCTAGGCGACTGATGACCTAAGAAGTTAAGGCGCATAGTACTCAGAGCCAGTTGAACCACCGCATGGCGGCTAAATTTCAGCAATACAAACACTCAATGTTGCTCACAGGAAAACTTCCCCAACAGCGAACCACTGAAACGAACCACACAAAGTGAATGGACGAGGCTTGGGTACTTGAAACCACTACTCAACTTTGACGTCCTGGATCGGTGAACCACGTAGATCGTAGCGATTGGACAGCTCCACACACGCTCCGGCACTGCGCAGGGACTGCCAGCGGACCCAGCCGACTGCACCACGCGGAGAAAACTTCCCTGGTCCGCAGCAACCGACCGCCTGCTCTCGAAATGTCGACAACATCTAAAATAGTTGTCAGTGGAAATAATGTCAACGACACACACAACCTGACAAACACTTGCACGAAGACCTGAACGATACCCAACAGTAACTAAGCACGCATGAAGGCAAGTCGGGAGTCGATGCGCACACACACACACACACACACACACACACACACACACACAGCCAACTCGTGAACGATCGGCGAGGCAAAACGCGTCGTCCGGTAGGACGACCGACCGACGATGCACCAAGACCGTGGCCCATCTCAAGTGATGCGTGGCGGCAATGGTCGGGCGAGCCAGGTTGACGCAGACCTCACAGCTCCAACCCGACTGCACTAGTGCCGCATTACAACTCCCCGCCTTGCCGCATTACAACTCCCTGACTGGCAGGTCCGAACTGCGCTCCAGTCGCGTTCCAACTGACTGGCAGTCCGAACTCGCGACCCGAACCAGCTTACGACAGACAACGACCGGGAAGTAATAGCAGCCGAGCAAATATACTGCGAGAGGGGATACATCGATACGCGCTGCTAGAGCCGCTCACGGTCAGGCAAAGCAGCAACTCAGTGACAGTAGTAACTTAAATTAACGTAGTGAGGCGGAAGTACGTTAAAAACAGGGTGTAAAATACATGATGGCGGGAACACGAGCCACGCACGACTCAGGCACAGATCTTACGCTCTTGCTCTTCTATCAATTTATTTCTACTTCAGATACTACATTCTCAGGAGAGGATCGCGCTAGAATGCCAACTGACTTCCCCACTGCATTCCCCCCCCCCCCCCCCCCAATGAAAATAATTTGAACAAATCCCACACATTAACTCATTACACACGAGTCTGCGACAAAGCCCACACTTCTCACTCACGGTGGAATTTTAACAGTTACCGAAAAAACTAAACATCTACGTTATATAAGTTCAATTACAACAGTAGAACTATTTAAAAAACTAACAATAGTGGTCTTGAAATCGTCTCTCTGCTAAGAAAGCATCAATTTCTACTAATACTACTAACCCACAACTAATACCAATATCACCAAAACTTCACATATTTTCTTAGCTAAAACCAAAAATTCAAGCGGCCACTGGAACACTCGACGAAATTAAAATAATGAATGAAAATTTTACTGAAATGTTTCACTAGAAACAATAAGAAACGTCAGCTGAAAACTGCGGCACGAAATTTACTTAACGACTTCCAACGCACAGACAGCTCTAAAAAACACAGTGGGTGAACTTCTGGGGAAGTTTATTGAAGCTTTAGCTCGCCACAAACAGTACGAGACACCGTTGAAAACGACTAAATTTAATAATTGTATAACAGTGCACAAACAACTTTGTCAGAATTTAAGAACCGCAACAGCTGTAACGGCACGCCGGGAAATGTAAAAACACGGCTAATATTTGGATGAACGATTGAAAACTACTATTTTTAATATTCGAATACACTGGGGAGATAACTCGTCAGTACTTACCTTTACAACCGCTATAGCTGCAACCGCACGCCGCGAAATGTAAACACACTGCTGAGGCGTGAGGCTTGGACGAACGACGTGAGCACACTGACGAATAGCAGACCACTCGAATCGATTACACAGCAAGAAAGACTGAGATTAATGATAATCCACTAATAAGTTACTTTTACAGCCTATTTTAGCACAAATAAACTTAAAAATAAGCAACTGAAGACTAAAACTTTATAAAATATTGGTGAGCAATTTGAACAGCAGTTCAGCACACATGACGTCGCGCCAAAGACAACATGATGGAGCTCAGAATGGACAGAGTATGAAACATTTTACGTAAATAACCTGTGCTATCAATAATTATGGAGTATTATTGCAGTGTCTGGAGTCAGTACCAAGAAGGTATCGGCAAGGGAGATATGATCGTAGAGTATAAACAAATGCACTTCTAAGGCTCCACGGTTCTGTTGTTAAAAACGCCATAATGTTAAAGCCATATGGCTTCTGAAGTATTAGTCATGCATAATGCAACGCTCTCAATATTCGAATGCAGGACATATACAGGGTGAAAAGTATTTAAACCGACAAACTCTGGGAGGTTGTAGGGGACATCAAAACAAATATTTTTCCCTAATGTCATTTTTTCATATGAGGAGTATTTAAACCGGCAGAGGAAGATTTCTGTGACAGCAAATTAATTAAACCAACAAACACTCTGCCTCTGCCAATCCACGTTTCAGGGAACCGTCGGTCCAGGAATCGACGCACACGACGACTGAAATGTGCCGGCGCCCCGTCATGTTGGAACAACATGCGTTGTCTTGTAGGGAGCGGGACGTCTTCCAGAAATTTTGGCAATGCTCTGGCGAGGAAACTGTAATAGTGCCTGCCATTTAATGACCTAGGTAGCAGATACGGCCCAATTAAACAGTCCCCAACAACACCGGCCCACACATTAACGAAGAACCACACTTGATGAGAGCTAGTAACTGTGACATGTGGGTTACCCTCACTCCAAACATGCGAATTGTGCATGTTGAAGACTCCATCACGCCCGAACGTTGCTTCCTCGGTAAACAACACAGAGAATGGAAATGTAGGATGCATTTCACACTGTTCCAGATACCACTGCGAAAACTGTGCTCTGGATGGATAATCAACTGGTTCCAGGTTGTGGACACGCTGTAAGTGAAATGGACGTAACAGTTGCTCTCGACGGACTGTTCTTACATTCGTCTGATTCGTCCCCATGTTACGTGCAATCGCACGAGTGCTGATTGAAGGATGCCCCTTCGCATGCTCCAAGACAGCTTCCTCAAATTGCATCGTTCTTACCGTGCGACGGCGTCCCTGTCCAGGTTATCTGCTAAATGACCCGGTCTCACGACGACGTTGGTACACAGCAGCAAAGGTCGTATGATGCGGGATACGGCAATTAGGATGTTATTGTTGATAAACCCGCTGTGCAGTTCGTCCGTTGTGGTGCGCTAAGTAGTACGCACCAACCGTATCAGTTTGCTCACTCCAGGTGTATCGCTCCATTAGTAAACAGAGACAATGCACTACTACACTGGTGGACAGCAGTTGCCTATAACTGAAGAGCGTAATACGGCCTCTAACAACTGAAGAGCGTAATACGGCCTCCACCGGTTTAAATAATCATCATAGGAAAAAATGACACTAGGGAAAAATATTTGTTTTGATGTCCGCTACAACCTCCCAGAGTTTGTCGGTTTAAATGGTTCAAATGGCTCTGAGCACTATGGGACTTAACATCTACGGTCATCAGTCCCCTAGAACTTAGAACTACTTAAACCTAACTAACCTAAGGACAGCACACAACACCCAGCCATCACGAGGCAGAGAAAATCCCTGACCCCGCCGGGAATCGAACCCGGGAACCCGGGCGTGGGAAGCGAGAACGCTACCGCACGACCACGAGATGTGGGCTGTCGGTTTAAATACTTTTCACCCTGTATGTCCAACATCTGACGCACAACCACCCTGCAAGCTTTCTACCTCAATTACTGTCCGCCCCGGTAGCTGAGTGGTCAGCGTGACAGACTGTCAATCCTAAGGGCCCGGGTTCGATTCCCGGCTGGGTCGGAAATTTTCTCCGCTCAGGGACTGGGTGTTGTGTTGCCCTAATCATCATCATTTCATTCCTATCGACACGCAGGTCGCCGAAGTGGCGTCAAATCGAAAGACCTGCACCAGGCAAACGGTCTACCCGACGGGAGGCCCTAGCCACACGACATTTCCATTTATACCTCAATTACTACAGCATATCTTGCTGTTTGTCTACAAATCACGCTGCCGGTGAGATGCACTCGCTGCTAGGTAGAGAGAAGAGAAGCTCTTACAGTCCAAGTAGATAAGCGCAGCCAACACACTGTCAACTAACGAATAACGTATTACTCAAATGGCTCTGAGCACTATGGGACTTAACATCTAAGGTCATCAGTCCCCTAGAACTTAGAACTACTTAAACCTAACTAACCTAAGAACACCGCACACATCCATGCCCGAGGGAGGATTCGAACCTGCGACCGTAGCGGTCGCGCGGTTCCAGACTGAAGCGCCTAGAACCGCTCGGCCACTACGGCCGGCAACATATTACTACGGTTAAAAAAAAAAACAAAAAAACACGAAATCTACTGTTTCTAGATGTCCCGACAAGGTCGTGGGTACGTATCACAATTTGAAGATACGAACAGAAGTAGCGAAGCTCATCTGGTAACTAATTAAGGGAAATACTACGATATAAGTAAAATCGCGAAACCCTACCAAAATTACGTAAATTGAGCGAGAATACATAAGATTAGAGAAAAATACCATTAAATGTTGGGAATTGGGGTAGGTTGGGGATAACAGGTAACTCAAGAACTAGAAAAGCTTAAAAATTATGCTCTGTCTGCATTCAGTTTTAATCTTCCCCTTCGTCCTGTAAACTACATTGGTTTTCGTAACTCATACTCAAAAAAAGGTGATATAAGTATTACACAAAAGCGCTGTGTTAAAGCAGGCGAAACATATGTATCCCAATCCAGTAGAGTGTTCTCACACATGCACTCGAATTTAGATATTACGGAATTAGGATTTGTTCTCACAAGCAATGTTATTCCATACATATTAAGGACATGAAACGGTGTGTTTTAACAAGCTTAAACCATTCCCTAGCGCTTTCTGTAGGAAAGTAGACTGATAGTACATTCAGTGTGAGACCGAGCCAGGTGGCGCAGCAGTTAGCACACTGGACTTGCATTCGGGAGGACGACGGTTCAAGCCGGCATCCGGTCATCCTGATTTAGATTTTCCGTGATTTTACTACATTGCTTCAGGTAAATTCCGGGATAGTTTCTGTAAAAGGGCACGGCCAACTTCCTTCCCCATCCTTCCCTAAACCGGTAGGGCCATAATCTCGCCGTTTGGTCCCTTCTCCCGAATCAGCCAACGAATAGCGTGAGGAGGGGAGGGTAATCTACGGACGTGGTGTTAAAACGAAATTGCTACATCAGCCTGTACATCTACATCTACATATATATACTCTGCTAGCCACCAGTCGATGTGTGGCGGAGGGCACAATTCGCGCCAAAGTCATATCCCCCCGCCCATCTGTTACACACGCGGATCGCGCGAGGCGAGGGAAACACGATTGTCTGAACGCCTCAGTACGAGCTCATATTTCCCTTATCTTTGAATGGTGATCATTGCGCGATTTGAAAGTTCGTGGTAATAATATATGCTCTACGTCCTCGGTGATGATCGGATTTCGGAATTTAGTGAGCAGACCCTTCTGTTCAGCGCGCCGTCTGCCTGCAAGAGTGTCCCACTTCAAACTTTCTATGAGCTTTGTAAAGCTCTCGCGATGGCTAAATGTACCAGTCACGAATCTTGCCACACTTCTTTGGACCTTCTCAATCTCTTGAGTCAGACCCAACTTGTAAGGATCCCACACAGACGAAAAATACTCCAAGACTGGACGAAATTACGTATTGTAAGCTATTTCCTTTGTTGAAGGACAGCATCGCTTCAGGATTCTACCAATAAACCGCAATCTAGAGTTCGCCTTACCCGTTACTTGTGTAATCCGATCATTCCATTTGAGATCATTTCGAATAGTCACACCCAGATACTTGACGGACGTTACCGCTTCCAAAGACTGGGCATTTATTTTGTACTCGTAGATTAATGGGGATCTTCACCTTGTTATACGCAGTGGGTTACACTTACTAATATTGAAAGATAACTGCCAGTCATTACACCACGCATTTATTTTCTGCAAATCCTCATTGATTTGTTCACAACTTTCGTGTGATACTACTTTCCTGTAGACTACAGCATCATCGGCAAACAGTCTAAGGCCGCTGTCAATACCATCAACCAGATCGTTTATGTACACCGTAAAAAGCAGAGGACCTATTAGGCTGCCCCGGGGCACACCTGAAGTTACGCTTGTTTCTGTTGAAGTCACCCCGTTCAGCACGACATACTGTTTCCTGTCTGTTAGAAAACTTTCTATCCAACCGCATATGTCATCGGATAGACCGTAAGCGTGCACTTCTTGTAGCAAGCGACACTGGGGAACTGAGTCGAGCGCTTTTCGAAAGTCGAGAAATATGTCATCAACCTGGGGGCCGGTATCTAGAGCCTGTTGTATATCATGCACAAAGAGGACCAGCTGTGTCTCGCATGAGCGCTGTTTCCTAAAACCGTGCAGATGAGCTTCTCAGAGTCTAGAAAGGTCATTATGTGTGAACACAAAATGTGTTCCACGATTCTACAACAAATCGATGTCAGTGAAATTGGCCGGTAATTACGTGCATCCGACTTTCTACCCTTTTTTATAGATTGCTATGACCTGGGCCTTCTTACAGTCCCGTGGAACCTTCCGCTGTTCCAATGATCTCTGTACATGAGCAAAATTATCTAACATCAGACGACGACTTTTGTGTGCAAGACGAATGCTACCTAGGGACGTTGCGATGCTACTGTAAATAGCAATAAAGGTACGTTGTCCAAGGCGCGACGCACACTAGCGACTGCGACGGGTCGCTACGTGACGTCAGAAGTTGTCCGCTGGCGCATGCGCAGTTCGAGTTTGGGATGCGACGCGCGACTGTTGCGGCAGCTGTCGCAGCACTGCACCAGTGAGCAGTGTTGCGACGGAAGTCGCACGACACAAAGCAAAGACGTACGGCTGCGAGAAAGATGTCGAGCCAGTCAAGGAAAACTGAAATGAGCCACTCACAGGATGCGATGCTCTGTGAGCTGGTCTCGCAACAGCCTTGCCTTTACGATTTGAAGAACCCTAAATATAGAGACACTATGTTCAGAGACAAAATTTGGGAAGAATTTGGTGCACAGTTGAAACTGGCAGGTGAGTGAAATATATAATATTTTCCCATTAATGCAAATTTTTCAGGCCTGTTATGAAAATCAGTATAATCCATGCAGATGTAGAATTAGAATGATGAAAATGAACTTGAAGGTCAATTTTCGCATTACTCTATTTTGTGACGCTAAAAATTGAAAACGGCAAATACATTATAAAATGAACAATCTAAAGTACAACGAGAAAGTTACATTTTACAATACCTTCTCTTTGAAAGTAAACGGTAGATTGGTGTCTTGATGATACCTTCTAGTTGTGAAAAACCACCACCAGATTGTTGTACAGCTTTCTGTAATCAATAGATGTTCGTTTTTGAGGAAGGCGTTTCTCAACAGATTGCACAAACAGTATGCTGCAATAAGTAATTTGTCACATTCACTTAAATTCATTGCTAGAAGATGGTGCTCAAAAAACTTGTGCCAAAAGTGCACTACTGTTTTACAAGGCCCTTCTGGTCTGACACAGTTCACAATTGAAATTCGTCTTTTGTAAATCCTGGAGTCATCTTTTGAGTGCAGCTTGACAAGATTAAATGTTGATGTCATTCATAACGATGTATGCTGTCAGAATACAAGAATATGGAAGTTCATTTCGATGGGAATAAAGATTCAGTCGGCTATGAAAGTTGCCTTAGCTTGTTCCAAAAGTTTCTGCATGGGAGAAACTGACAAGTATAATTTGGGGAAATTTTGTGAACAAGCATGGACATTATTTCTTCCACATTTCTGCCAGTGTATACTGTAGACGTTCAGAATCAAAATTCTAGAGATGTTTAAGGTGTAACCCCATCTTGTCAAGAACTTTAAACAATGCAATGAAGCTAGCGTGCGCTTATTGTTAATAAACTTATCTTTCATTGGAATTTTAGGTGAAATGTGCAAAAACAGATGGAGGAATATTCGGGACTCGTATCAGAGAAATAAACGAGATAGAAAGCTTGGAACAGGTTCAGATGCCTCAGCAAAACCAAGAAAATGGGTTCTGCTTGATCACTTGGCTTTAAGAAACCTATGTTTGGTGGCATTTTAAATGAAATTGTCAAGAGCATATGGAGAAATATTAGTAACTCACACCGGAGGAATATGACATAAAATGGTTTCATTAGGTCCAAATGTGTCAGCGAAACAAAACAAATGCATTCGCTATCGTGTGATGACCACACGATTCTCGTTGCGCGTCGACAGAACTGGCGGCTAGTCGCGACGCTCCCGGAGATATATGAGCCCAAATCTCGGAAACGGAGATCGATATCAATCTGATCTCAACTTAAAAAATAATTTCGATATGTTAGCTTCTTTTCATCGGCAACGATGTATGACCTAACGTGAACCATACGTAAAGTAGCCAGCGACCACATTTTTCACTGTACACAATTCAAATTTTATGCACTAGGTTACTTGTAAATTAAGTATCGGGATAACTGTGACGAATATCGGAAAAATAGACACCTCATTATCAAGCTGTGATGTGAAACTGTAAGATACGAAAACATCAATTTTTTGTGCCTTTTACTTTCCGCACAATTGATAGAGAAGTAATATACAGCGAAAAAAACATGCAAAACCGGAAGAGATACTTTTCAATTTTTTAAAGTAAAAGGAGAATCTGTATCGAAAAACTAGCTCTGGGAGCCGATGTAACTTTGTTGCATTAACATACAGTATTTTTTACAGCAAGAAAATCGGAATTCTTATTTTTCTTATGTATTTGAATCCGCCGCCGCCGACCGGAGCTTGGGAAACGGCGACGACTCCAGTCGCGTTGCGGCCGTGTCGCCGTCTGCCAGGGTGGGGAAAGAGGAGGGGGCAGCGTCGCAGTCGCAGCCAACTGTCGCGTCTTGCACAACGTAACTTAAGACTGTTACATTTCCTTCGGCTACTGATCGTGATGCTCACTCCCTCGTAAGAAGTCGCTGTTTCTTCGTGTGCATTTTCATGCAGCAGGGCGTGGGTGGTAACTCAATGTACCAGCTAACGAAAATATTCCTGTCTTTTTTCTTCGCTCTATTTTCTAGTGAGGCATGGCCACATCCATCAAATTCTCATCTACTACTAACAAGCACGTCAGACATGGGACATTGATTGAGGGTACGTACGTTTCTGACTAAAACACAAAAGACGTATAAAATCTGTCTGTTTCCTAAGAGATAGAAGAGCAGTCTCCCAACTTCTTTCTAGATCATTTATATGCAGTTCGAGCGGCGGATATACAGTGACGATACCTTTATAGTGAGCAGCAGCTCAGTCACTTCCTAGGACACCAGAATAGCGTAGAAGGAAGTAGTTTTATCATCTTAAAGGATGTCACAGTACTGACTGGGGTAGAAGACTTGCAGGGTGATTGTATGTCAGATGTTGAACATATGTCCTGCATTGGAGTATGAAGAACGTTGCATTCCGCACGACAAATACTTCGGAAACGATATGGCTTATACATTACAGCTTTTTTTAAATGCAACACAATGTACTCTTAGGAATGACTTTGTTTATGCTGTATGATCATTTCTCTCTTGCCGGTATCTTCTTGATACTGACTCCAGACACTGGAATAATACTCCGGAACTGATAGCACAGTTGATTTACATACAATCACCATTTGCCCGCTGCTAGATCATGTATAAAACACACGTTTCTTCTTAACCATCTGCTACATCACCACAACATTCTCAAGCCTACTATACAGGGTGGTCCACTGATAGTGATCGGGCCAAATATCTCACGAAATAAGCGTCAAACGAAAAAACTACAAAGAACGAAACTCGTCTAGCTTGAAGGGGGAAACCAGATGGCGCTATGGTTGGCCCGCTAGACGGCGCTGCCATAGGTCAAACGGATATCAACTGAGTTTTTTTTTAAAGAGGAACCCCCATTTATTATTACGTATTCGTGTAGTACGTAAAGAAATATGAAGGTTTTAGTTTGACCACTTTTTTCGCTTTGTGATAGATGGCGCTGTAATAGTCACAAACGTATAAGTACGTGGTATCACGTAACATTCCGCCAGTACGGACGGTATGTGCTTCGTGATACATTACCCGTATTCAAATGGACCGTTTGCCAATTGCGGGAAAGGTCGATATCGTGTTGATGTACGGCTATTGTGACAGAAATGCCCAATGGGCGTGAGCTATGTATGCTGCTCGGTATCCTGGACATCATCCAAGCGTCCGGACCGTTCGCCGGGTAGTTACGTTATTTAAGGAAACAGGGAGTGTTCAGCCACATGCGAAACGTCAACCACGACCTGCAACAAATGATGATGCCCAAGTAGGTGTTTTAGCTGCTGTCGCGGCTAATCCGCACGTCAGTAGCAGACAAATTGCGCGAGAATAGGGAATCTCAAAAACGTCGGTGTTGACAATGCTAAATCAACATACATTGCACCCGTGCCATATTTCTATGCACCAGGAATGGCATGGCGACGATTCTGAACGTCGTGTACAGTTCTGCCACTGGGCACAAGAGAAATAACAGGACGATGACAGATTTTTTGGACGCGTTCTATCTAGCGACGAAGCGTCATTCACCAACAGTGGTAACGAAAACGTGCATTATATGCGCTATTGGGCAACGGAAAATCCACGATGGCTGCGTCAAGGGGAACATCAGCGACCTTGGCAGGCATTATGGGAGGAAGGATAAGTGTCCCCCGTTTTATCGATGGCAATCTAAATGGTGCAATGTATGCTGATTTCCTACGTAATGTTCTACCGATGTTACTACAAGATGTTTCACTGCATGACAGGATGGCTATGTGCTTCCAACATGATTGATGTCCGGCGCATAGCTCGCGTGCGGTTGAAGCGGTATTGAATAGCATATTTCATGACTGGTGGATTGGTCGTCGAAGCACCATACCGTGGCCCTCACGTTCACCGGATCTGACGTCCCCGGATTTCTTTCTGTGGGGAAAGTTGAAGGACATTTGCTTTCGTGATCCAGAAACAACGCCTGACAACATGCGTCAGCGCATTGTCAATCCATGTGGGAACATTACGGAACGCGAACTACTCGCTGTTGAGAGGAATGTCGTTACACGTATTGCCAAATGCATTGAGGTTGACAGACATCATTTTGAGCATTTATTGAATTAATGTGGTATTTACAGGTGATCACGCTGTAACAGCATGCGTTCTCAGAAATGATAAGTTCACAAAGGTACATGTATCACATTGGAACAACCGAAATAAAATGTTCAAACGTACCTACGTTCTGTATTTTAATTTAAAAAACCTACCTGTTACCAACTGTTCGTCTAAAATTGTGAGCCATATGTTTGTGACTAATACAGCGCCACCTATCACAAAGCGAAAAAAGTGGTCCAACTAAAACATTCATATTTCTTTACATACTACACGAATATGTAATAAAAAATGGGGGTTCCAATTTTTAAAAAACGCAGTTGATCTCCGTTTGGCCTATGGCAGCGGCATCTAGCGGGCCAACCATACCGCCATCTGGTTTCCCCCTTCAAGCTAGACAAGTTTCGTTCTTTGTAATTTTTTCGTTTGACGCTTATTTCGTGAGATATTTGGCCCGGTCACGATCAATGGACCACCCTGTATACCGAAAAGGGGTGCTAACCTCAACATGGACGAATCTGGAGAGATCTTGTGCACTTGGATGGGTACTGTGAGTAAGATTGGTGCAGAACAATCTTCGCTGAACAGCAGTTACAGACTCACCTCGTTCTGTTCCTTCACGAGACGTGGAATGTAGCGGGCATAGTACCCTTCTACTTTTGGCGACCGTGTTGCAGGGAGAGTTGCTCACGGACAATGTGGGGAGATCTTTCAGTCTTCGCCTTTATCCTATGAGTGCGAGAATACTCTGCGCCTCCCATCCACATAGGGAAAGATTGACAATCGTAATCGTAAATTTCGCACTGTGATCGATGTGCTAGAAATGTGTATATAACCTACCTGCATCGTTATAATACGCTGTCTCGTATATTTTGGTGTACATGACCGGATGGACGTACTGCACAGTCATTTTTCTACGTTCGCAGTTTAGTATATGGTACATGCAAAGTAGAGGAGCGGAGGTTTAGCGATGACACAGGAACTGGGAAGCATTCCGCTGTGTAATTGGATGGCGTTGAAATTACGGAAAAATTGGTAAAACTGGTAAAATTGATCATGCTAGCAACTGTGGTGCTTATTACAGTACATCGCCCCGTACTGAAGGTGTATTTTCCATCCCATCCGTCCACTGGTACACTGTTGATTACCACAAAATCGCCGGCCGGTGTGGACGAGTGGTTCTAGGCGCTTCAGTCTGGAACCGCGCGACCGCTACGGTCGCAGGTTCGAATCCTGCCTCGGGCATGGATATGTGTGATGTCCTTAGGTTAGTTAGGTTTAAGTAGTTCTAAGTTATAGGGGACTGATGACCTCAGAAGTTAAGTCCCACAGTGCTCAGAGCTATTTGAACCATTTTTTTACCACAAAATCATTGCCTGACACCACTTATTGGAGACAGATAGAGCCTTGGTGGAACTGTGGTCATCTACCGCTGGTCACTGTGGAACACGGGATTAAATATAGAGGTTGTCACAGCTGTTTGGTGATGTTCCTAAATGCTGCGGACTCATCCTTTTTCCATATACAGCGACGCCCGCCACATTTTTGTTTTTCACCAATAAGATAACAGAACTTATTTTTATTTCTACTACTCTGTGCGCATTGTGTATAGAACCTTTTGGAGACCGTCAACACCGGAACAGTAATAATGTACGTGTCTAATATGATGTAATGCCATTTCCTCGGACGAGAAATAAAAATCAAAAATTAGCTTCCAGTACCCCAAAGATTTCCTCCCAAGTTCCAAATTTCCAGAAAAGTGAATAAGCGAACGAAGTTCCATTTATCACTATTATTAGATCAATAAAAAGTAATTAAATCAGGAATCTAAGACTTGACAATTTAGCAGTCTACGAAAGAAAGATTAAATTTCAGTAAAATTAAAATCAAAGTCATAATAAATCGCAAAATTAGCATAAATTGACATTCGCAAAGTAGAACGAACGATCCCAAAGAATACTCCGAAGCAGGTCGTATATTTGGACGCTCGTACATGTAGGCGCGCTTATATTGTTTTTGAGGTTGAATAATTACGGTCTATTATGACGCAGCAATACGATCTTCTGACTTCAAATATCACGGCATTAGAATTCGAACGGAGGGCTTTTACCTACTAGAATAAAGTGAACTTTTAACTAGATAATTGAACTAAACATTACTTAGACAGTGATTTAGGCCACGAACACTGATAGACAATTTTCACGCCTAATAGCCAGTGGTTTATTGAACTTGAGTGATAGGTCTGAAGCATCTAATTTAAATCCCCCCAACACCCGGGAAAGTTTTCTTGTTAAGGCTCGGTTAGGAAGTGACTGATATTGTGCAATAAAACACCCTCTCTTGCCAAGTCGTGCATTTGTGATTTAAAATTCTATCAAATTATTGACATGAAACTCCCCAGTAATAATTACGCGCAGCGATAATATTTGACTGTAGCGCTCGGCGCTTGTGTAGAATCTTTGACTCAAATAACAAGCCCACTGTTACGATTTCTTAGATACTTGAAATTACGACCAGCTTGTAGGGAATTTGTTGTGGATGTGACTGTATTGGTTTTATCATTAATATTTCATCATTAATCAGTTAAACATCGATTACGAACGATTAATTACGATTCTTGGTGAAGTAAATATCTCCCGCACGTCGACATTTCGGTTCAGCACTGTTATTTTGTGTAACGTCGTCTTCGTAACATAATAACGATCTCAACACTCTACGGACTGTCGGCGAGTTTTAGCCGAGGCCAAGTACAAATCAAACCAAATCATCAAGAAGAAGAGCCGTTATAATGAGGAGTTAGTATTTGTGGCCTCTTTGAGACGGAACACCTGAATATCTATTTCCTGTCTCTGTCACATAAGAATCATCTATTAAGAGTGATAGCCTGCTGGATATGCTCTTCTTTCCTGCACAAGCGACGAAACTTCACACACACGTAGATCCGAGGAAGTGAGTTATGGAGCAATTACGGTTTATGTCAGCATGCTGATGGCATTTGTTTTCCGATAAATCTGAAGAGAGACTTGACAAAATGTTATAGGGTGGTGTTGGCAGAATCCATTACAAGGAGTGGTATGGCTGGTTAAAGTTTGGTTTCGGATAGTTATTACTTTCTTTTTTACCTACTCGGGATCATACAAAATAATGAAGAGGAATGCTCTCGAACGTAATAAATGACTGTATTGATGCTGATCTGTATCGGTATTTCACACTTCTGCAATGAATGTGATTCTCTCGAACATCACAAATTGTTATTTGAATACAGGAAATGCTCTCAAATTATACCGATTTTTCTCATAAAAGTAGTAGAAACCGACTGTATCTATTCATCATGACGTTTCTTTATTATTATCATCACAACTGTGTGTTTAAAAATATATATTACTGCAAGCCCTGTCTTGTTTCGTACTTCATAACCTCTAATTCTAAAATAGCAACCATTTCAATTATAGCCTGTTTTGAAACCTAGAAACGACAGTGCTCTTTCGGGAGATGTTACTAGATTGAATGAAAGAGGCTGTTCTGAGATGACTAAATTGCTTATGAAACTACGACGCAAGAATCTGCCGCTATTGCGAATGATGGTCTGCTGGGTGTTGTTCTCTTATTCAGGTACAGGTGACAAGTATTACACTCCGGTCGGCAGAGGCAAGTTATGGAGCAAATATCTCAGATGTCAGCACGCCTACATTATTTGTTCTCGAGCTACTGGTGAAATCTCATGGGGTTCTCTTCTAGGCGATGTTGGGAGGTTCTGTTACAAGGCATGATCCCATGAACCTGTCATAGTGTACAAAACAACGTCCTCTTGAATTATAGCTTGTTGTTTCCGAAAGTAAAATGATTGTGTTTTTTCTGAGATGTGAACATATAGCGCGAAAGTTTGTGTTCTATAATGCTATTTCACGTGTCTGAAATGTGTGGAATGCATGAATGACACTAGGTAAGTTTCTCCATCAAAGTGAGAGAAGTCGCTCGACTTACATGTTTCATTAGACTCTTTTGTTTTTTTTTCTTCTTTGGAGTTTGTTGTTGTTGTGGTCTTCAGTCCTGAGACTGGTTTGATGCAGCTCTCCATGCTACTCTATCCTGTGCAAGTTTCTTCATTTCCCAGTACCTACTGCAGCCTACATCCTTCTGAATCTGCTTAGTGTATTCATCTCTTGGTCTCCCTCTACGATTTTTACCCTCCACGCTGCCCTCCAGTACCAAATTGGTGATCCCTTGATGCCTCAGAACATGTCCTACCAACCGATCCCTTCTTCTAGTCAAGTTGTGCCACAAAATCCTCTTCTCCCCAATTCTATTCAATACGTCCTCGTTAGTTATGTGATCTACCCATGTAATCTTCAGCATTCTTCTGTAGCACCACATTTCGAAAGCTTCTATTCTCTTCTTGTCTAAACTATTTATCGTCCATGTTTCACTTCCATACATGGCTACACTCCATACAAATACTTTCAGAAACGACTTCCTGACACTTAAATCAATACTCGATGTTAACAAATTTCTCTTCTTCAGAAACGCTTTCCTTGACATTGCCAGTCTACATTTTATATCCTCTACTTCGACCGTCATCAGTTATTTTGCTCCCCAAATAGCAAAACTCCTTTACTACTTTAAGTGTCTCATTTCCTAATCTAATTCCCTCGGCATCACCTAACTTAATTCGACTACATTCCATTATCGTCGTTTTGCTTTTGTTGATGTTCATCTTATACCCTCCTTTCAAGATACTGTCCATTCCGTTCAACTGTTCTTCCATATCCCTTGCTGTCTCTGACAGAATTACAATGTCATCGGCAACCCTCAAAGTTTTTATTACTTCTCCATGGATTTTAATACCTACTCTGAACTTTTCTTTTGTTTCCTTCACTACTTGCTCAATATACAGATTGATTAACATCGGGGAGAGGCTACAACCCTGCCTCACTCCCTTCCCAACCACTGCTTCCCTTTCATGTCCCTCGACTCTTATAATTGTCATCTGGTTTTTGTACAAATTGTAAATAGCCTTACGTTCCCTGTATTTTACCCCTGCCACCTTCAGAATTTGAAAGAGAGTATTCCAGTCAACAATGTCAAAAGCTTTCTCTAAGTCTACAAATGCTAGAAACGTAGGTTTGCCCTTCCTTAATCTAGCTTCTAAGATAAGTCGTAGGGTCAGTATTGCCTCACGTGTTCCAACATTTCTACGGAATCCAAACTGATCTTCCCCGAGGCCAGCTTCTACCAGTTTTTCCATTCGTCTGTAAAGAATTCGCGTTAGTATTTTGCAGCTGTGACTTATTAAACTGATAGTTCGGTAATTTTCACATCTGTCAACACCTGCTTTCTTTGGGATTGGAATTACTACATTCTTCTTGAAGTCTGAGGGAATTTCGCCTGTCTCATACATCTTACTCACCAGATGGTAGAGTTTTGTTAGGCCTGGCTCTCCCAAGGCTGTCAGTAGTTCTAATGGAATGTTGTCTACTGCCGGGGCCTTGTTTCGACTTAGGTCTTTCAGTGCTCTGTCAAACTCTTCACGCAGTATCATATCTCCCATTTCATCTTCATCTACCTCCTCTTCCATTTCCATAATACTGTCCTCAAGAACATCGCCCCTGTATAGACCCTCTATATACTCCTTCCGCCTTTCTGCTTTCCCTTCTTTGCTTAGAACTGGGTTGCTATCTGAGCTCTTGATATTCATGCAAGTGGTTCTCTTTTCTCCAAAGGTCTCTTTAATTTTCCTGTAGGCAGTATCTGTGTTACCCCTCTTAAGTCTCTACATCATTACATTTGTCCTCTAGCCATCCCCGCTTAGCCATTTTGCACTTCCTGTCGATTTCATTTTTGAGACGTTTGTATTCCTTTTTGCCTGCTTCATTTCCTGCATTTTTGTATTTTCTCCTTTCATCAAGTAAATTCACTATCTCTTCTGTTACCCAAGGATTTCTACTATCCCTCGTCTTTTTACCTACTTGATCCTCTGCTGCCTTCACTATTTCATTCCTCAAAGCTACCCATTCTTCTTCTACTGTATTTCTTTCCCCCATTCCTGTCAATTGTTCTCTTATGCTCTCCCTGAAACTCTGTACAACCTGTGGTTCTTTCAGTTTATCCAGGTCCCATCTCCTTAAATTCCCTCCTTTTTGCAGTTTCTTCAGTTTTAATCTACAGTTCATAACCAATAGATTGTGGTCAGAGTCCACATCTGCCCCTGGAAATGTCTTACAATTTAAAACCTGGTTCCTAAATCTCTGTTTTACCATTACATAATCTATCTGAAACCTTTTAGAATCTCCAGGGTTCTTCCATGTATACAACCTTCTTTCATGATTCTTGAACCAAGTGTTAGATATGATTAAGTTATGCTCTGTGCAAAATTCTACCAGGCAGCTTCCTCTTTCATTTCTTACCCCCAATCCATATTCACCTACTACGTTTCCTTCTCTTCCTTTTCCTACTGTCGAATTCCAGTCACCCATGACTATTAAATTTTCGTCTCTCTTCACTACCTGAATAATTTCTTTTATCTCATCATACATTTCCTCAATTTCTTCATCATCTGCAGAGCTAGTTAGCATATAAACTTGTACTACTGTAGTAGGCGTGGACTTCGTGTCTATCTTGGCCACAACAATGCGTTCACTATGCTGTTTGTAGTAGCTTACCCGCACTCCTATTTTCCTATTCATTGTTAAAGCTGCTCCTGCATTACGCCTATTTGATGGCGTATTTATGATCCTGTATTCGCCTGACCAAAAGTCTTGTTCCTCCTGCCACCGAACTTCACTAATTCCCACTATATCTAACTTTAACCTATCCATTTCCCTTTTTAAATTTTCTAACCTACCTGCCCGATTAAGGGATCTGACATTCCACGCTCCGATCCGTAGAACGCCAGTTTTCTTTCTCCTGATGACGACGTCCTCTTGAGTAGTCCCCGCTCGGAGATCCGAATGGGGGACTATTTTACCTCCGGAATATTTTACCCAAGAGGACGCCATCATGATTTAACCATACAGTAAAGCTGCATGCCCTCGGGAAAAATTACGGCTGTAATTTCCCCTTGCTTTCAGCCGAAGTTTCTAAATAACGAGGACATTCTGCAATTATCGGTACTTTTTACAGCAAAATAGCGGAAGTTCTTTCGATTTTATGCAGGGTGGACATGTATAGGAGATATGAGATAAGTTAATGTATCGCTATAAAATTCTGAGCTCTGCAGTTTGGTCATCTGTAATTGCTGGCAGTGCTGCACATTTTTTTCACGTCACTGGGTGTCACAAAATAACAGGGGACAGAGAGAGAGACAGAGAGAGAGAGAGATGTGTGAACTGTATCTTGCAGTCAAATGTAAAAATACTATACCGATTTTGCTCATAAAACTAAAAGAAAATGGACTGCGCCTATTGTCGTGGAAACAAGGCTTTCATTGCCGCCACGTTTGCACTTTTAGACAAACAATACACTGTCGTCTTTGTTAGTGGTAGCCGTCATTTACCTCGCTATGTTCTGCGGCCCACTGGAGCTGCAGCCCGTTATGTGTGCGTATCTCTTTTCAGCATCGATAGCTCTGGCCACCCAGACACGTGCTCCACAGGGGATGCAGCCTGAGATCCCAGCTGGCCATAGACTAGACTACTCTGCTTGTTGGGGTGGCAGCGGCAGTGGCAGCGGCCATCATTCTGGAGAAAACCCCAGAATTTCGTTGTTGTTCCACGACCTGAAAAATACATTCACTGAACAAGGCATTCCATTTGACGCTGGTGGTACACCACGTGCGCCATCGGTGACAGATTTTACGAACATACCAGAATATTGCTTCTACACACATCAAAAAAGTTTTGTATCACCTCGGTTCCGAGAGTTCCGGAGCTAGTACAGTAAATTGGAATAGAGGTCAACATAAACATCATTTCCGCCCTTTTTATTGCTCGTGAAAACCACACATTGCATGTTGTACCACCATACAGCGAGACCTTCAGAGGTGGTGGCCCAGATTGCTGTACACGTCGGTACATATAATATCCCGTAGCACGTCCTCTTACATTGATGCATGCCTGTATTCATCGTCGCATACTATCCACAAGCACATCAAGGCACTGTTGGTCCAGATTGTCCCACTCCTCAACGCCGATTCGGCGTAGATCTCTCAGAGTGGTGGGTGGATCACGTCGTCCATACACAGCCCTTTTCAATCTATCCCAGGCATGTTTGATAGGGTTCATGTCTGGAGAACAGGCTGGCCACTCTAGTCGAGCAATGTCGTTACCCTGAAGGAGTGATTCACAAGATGTGCACGATGGGGGCGCGAATTGTCGTTCATGAAGACGAATGCCTCGGCAATATGCTGCAAATATGGTTGCACTATCCGTCGGGGAATGATACACGGCAAGTACGGTAAATGAAATTTGGTTTTGGACAGTCATATCAATATTCCTAATAGTACCAGATTGCAGGACAGGTGAGCGTTGCATGCGCACTGGTAGGCCAACAAATTTAATTATCGTCGAAATTTATGTCCACTGTAAGGTACAGAGATCGTCGGCATGTATTTGTGAAAATATTATATTATTTCAGAGGTTTCAAATCAGTAAAAGATTTCAAAAAAGTGCTGTCTTATTGCTATGTAATCACAATAAGTTTTGGTACAGTCATTGCTTGCGAAACTGAAGATAAAAATTAACAATATTCAGGGCCAACATTTTAATTTGAGTCATCTGTTTTGCAGTCGAATAGCATAAGTAAATTGCACTGAAAACGCTCCGTTTCCGACAGCGGACTGCACTGTTTTCCGCGTTCCCCCACCCCTCCTTCGGGCGACACGCCTTATGTATCCCCCCCATCCCCCCCTGGCTCATCCTATTATTTTCGTGATCAGCCATCCACGATCCTCTGCTGTACAGTTTTAATTCTTTCTGCCTTTCTTCTCTTTGTTGCTTTTGTTGCTGTGCTCCGTTTTCCATGTTTCTTTATTATTGACCTTGGGGATTTTCTTCCCCTGGAATTTTTATCTTGTGCTTCGAGTGGCTAATGGATGCTTTCACTGTGCTCTGTGTGTTTATGAAACAAGGGACCGGTGACCTATGCAGTTTGGTCCCTTTAATCCTCAAACCAACCAACCAACCAACCAACCCCCACTGCTAGTGCTGCCACCTGCCGTCTGTGCGTGGTTATTGCACGTTGACGTAGGACATAGGTGGTAGTCCCATTACTGTAACTGGACGCTACATCTGCATTGCGTAAGGGTTGTCTCACTATTTTCACAAGACAGTTATCGTAGAAAGTACTCAGAGCTATTTCGGAAGACTGTCTATCCTTACCGCAACGATTTTATAGACGTCCTAGATATTCCCTAAACTGCCTAAGGAAAATGCCAGGACGACACGGACAACTTTCAGTCCTATGATTACATACGCCGAGCTGGTACTGCGTCTCTAATGACCCCTCCGTAGACAGTAAGTTAAACCCTAATCTTCCTTCAAATAAATATTGTGCTTCATATCAACCTTTCTTCTGCAACGTAGATTATTTGGTGTAATAATGACTAAATGAATCTAATACCTGGATCAGACAAAATAATAGAATTTCTTGCTGCTATATGATGGGTTTGCTAAAAGTTGGTCGGCCGATGTGGCCGCGCGGTTCTAGGCGCTGCAGTCTGGAACCGCGAGACCGCTACGGTCGCAGGTTCGAATCCTGCCTCGGGCATGGATGTGTGTGATGTCCTTAGGTTAGTTAGGTTTACCTAGTTCTAAGTTCTAGGGGACTAATGACCTCAGAAGTTGAGTCCCATAGTGCTCAGAGCCATTTGAACCATTTGCTAAAAGTTGTTTTTTCGGGGTGAAAACACAGCTTCTGTGAATATTCGCGTAATTTAAGCACTGGATTGTAGAAGGCTGTTAAGTATACAAATCACATGTAGCAACACACGTACAGATCTGCTCACATAGTACGCCAGACCTGTATTAATATACGACTGAAATGGTCACTCGGTCCCAGTAGAAGGTTGCCTTTCTAACGGCTCCTAGGAGCAACAAAAAATTTGAGTTTCAAAGTTTCTTATAATTATTGGCCGAATTTAAAAAATTAAAATGCTGTCATAATCAACTCATTAAGAGTATAATCTTAGATTAAAAATTTAACAGAGTAAGTCAAGTATTAAAGTTAGAAATGGAGCACAATGTATGTCTGGAGGAAGCATAACACGCAGAGCACAAATTACTCAGATTGCATTCATACGGTATTTGAGAACGAGAGCGTTTATCGACCTCCAACAAAGTTTACACACTATTTCAAACCTTATCGAAAATCGTTTTCGTTGATACCCTCCCCCCCGCCCACACACACACACACAAAATAATGAATGCAAAAAGGTTATCACGTCCCACATTTTCGCTGTCCGTGCAGAAAAACTTGAGCATCAGGTGTGGTGTTTTAATTCGTTACTAGTCTACTAACTCTATTCGCAACACTTTTTGCAAACAGTGACCACATACACCACTGACTGTAATTTTAAAATTATATCATCGTACGACATATAGTCCAGTAGGTATTAACTCATAAACATTGAAATGTGGGAAAAACTAGCTTTTCTGAAAACGGAGAAAAGACATTTGGAGCTCCTTTATTCGTTGGAGCTCGATTCTTTACAGAATCTGGTGGCAGATGGGGGAGGATGCTGGTAACAACTAAACTCATAAAACATCAAGACGTAGCCTGTCACGTTGCAAAACTTAGTATTTTAATCATCATTTCAACAACGAATCAAATGCAATAAATTGTCGGTCACGTCGTGTTTGCTACAGTTCTACATACCTTACGAATTCCGCCACCATGCAAACCCGACGTAAGTCCTTCGTTATTTCCGGAGTTTCTGAAGTGGGACATCTGCAATGAACTGACAAAATCTTTAGAAAGGGGGAAAGTTCGATCCCTTAACCCTTTGTTTGACAGTGGTCACTGCGCGAAACTACCTTCCTCAGCTTACCATTTATGTGTTATCGGAACCGTGATGTTAACCGATCGCTATTGACCCCTGGCGGCCAACTCCAGTTCCCGTGTGGAATTGGTCACATTTCCGGAGTTGAGACTACTGCTGTGGCTTATCAAATAGCTCTGAGCACTATGGGACTCAACTGCTGTGGTCATCAGTCCCCTAGAACTTAGAACTGCTTAAACCTAACTAACCTAAGGACATCACACACATCCATGCCCGAGGCAGGATTCGAACCTGCGACCGTAGCAGTCGCACGGTTCCGGACTGCGCGCCTAGAACCGCGAGACCACCGCGGCCGGCTGTGGCTTATCCATCTCCTGTGGGGACACGTTACATTCTAGGGCTGTCGGTAAAATATCAATACAGCAATGTTTCTTCCAAAAAAAAAAAAAAAAAAAAAAAAATATATATATATATATATATATATATATATATATATATATATATATATATCGGCGAAATAATTTCCGCCGGTATAGCGATATTGAAATAGCATTATCGAGTTTCGATATTTTTATAAGTTATTTTTTACTGCGAATAGGTCATCTTCCAGTATGCTTTCATCTGTTCGCTATTTTTTTTTCTGTGTTCAGACCATTTTCAAACACTCTTTTTAGCTACCTTGCCTTGGAATCCTTCCATTTTCAATACTTTTTCTCGAAAGGCATCTCTGTTATTGACATCTTCTGTTTCTGTTTTGTTTCTTTCTAAATCCTTTTTATTTCGTTAACCCATCTTGTTGTGGACTTCTTAATCCACATATATTTGAAAATCTTATTAGTTAATCCACTGTCTTGCATTTGAATAAATGACACGTTTGAAATATTTTGTATATTTCAGCATTACTTCATAGCTTCCAACCTTCTGCTGTGTCTTGTGGTCTTGATATTTTCCCTGAATTCGCCTTTCTAGTACTTATAATTTATTTAAATTATAATGGTTTGTTTATGTGGCCATCTTCCGCAGCAGCTGTTAACCTCTGTTATTATAGGTTATCTGTCTTGAGCTGACTGCAATGTAATTAAAAAGTAATACACCAGGCGCGTTACGCTTTTATTTAAAAAGCATCTTCTGTGGTATTCTTTAAATTGATTACACACGTTTGTACATTAATTTTTTGATTATTTTAGATTAAAAACAGCGTTTTCTTTATGAAGTTGGTCTGCAAGCTACTCACGGTGTTTCTTTACATAGTCTGCTTCTTCCCCTCTTGCTAGCAGTGGTTGGTGTCGACAGGCTTCATTTAACATCTACAGTTTTGGGCATTTTGCGTTATTTACTACGCTGCGCTGTTTATAATTGACTTTCTTAACTGTTTTTCATTCTTCACTGCCACAATGTTTATGCCTATTCGTTTGCTTTCTTTCACGTTGTGAGTGTCGCCAACCTATGAAACGATCTTGTGTGTGTATGTGTATGTGTGTGTGTGTGTGTGTGTGTGTGTGTGAGAGAGAGAGAGAGAGAGAGAGAGAGAGAGAGAGAGTTAGTGAAATTGTCTTGTATGAAGGTAGAGACGTGAAAGGGGTGTATTTTTGTTCCTTCCAGGGGGGGGGGGGGGGGAGAGGTACGACAGGGATGGCCTGGACAGTGATTATGGGAAAAATCTGGGAGGAAATGGTAGTGGTAAACGGAGCCTGTGGCTATATTTGTACTTTTAATGTTATATTAAGTGGTCAATTAGTTTAAAGAGTGTGTCGTTTACCAAGCTGATCTGATCATTTATGAGTTGTTTCTTTTCTGTTATGGTTTTTTGGATCTGGAAATTTTCTTGTAAGGTGAGGATGTGTTTTTTTTGTTGTTTATCCTTATGATTTCCATGTCTGTGTCTCTGGTTGTAATTTTATGTTGGTGTAAGTGTTCCGCAAAAGTTGAATGATTTGTCCTATACTTCCATGCTCTTACATTTTCTTTGTATCTGGTGTCAAATGTCCTCCTGGTTTGACCTATGTATCCTCCATCACATGTATAAACATACTCGAAAAAGGTCAGCACACAATTAGACGAAAAATACGTAGAAAATCTCATAGTTGAATCAGAAAGCATTCTCCCACAGGAAAACGGAAACGAAAAAAACTTAGGTAAACATTGGTCTGTCAAAAGAGCTAGTGTAGTAATGAAATCAAAAACATAATAACACAGATGAAAGAAAACAGAAGAAACCGAAACAATCACAGACTCTATAACACTGACAAAACTTAGAAACTACATGACCACAACACCATCATCACGAAGGCAGATAAAGGAAACACAGTGGTTCTCATGGATAAACAGCAATACATAGATAAGACACAAGAGTTCATCACAAAAAATAAAATTATAAAATTAAAATCAGATCCAACAAACAGATTCCAAACGAAGCTGAGAAACAATATAAAAGACATTGAACATACAATAAAAACCAATGAAAAAGGAAAACTGATACACCTTCCCTCAGATGCCAACCAAAGCTACACAAGAAATATCTCCCTGTCAGAGCTATTGTGAATTATAGAAATTCTCCCACTTACCCACTTGCAAGATACATGTTGAAAATCTTATCAGAAAACTACAAATTACAAGAGGACAGCACTATAAGAAACACCACACAATTGATTCAAATACATACACGTTCCACACACAGCCACGCTCCTGTCATTTGATGTACAGAATATGCATTCCAGTATACCAATAACTGGAACAATAAACATTATAGAACAAAATCTTACGACACACAGTACATCAAAGAAACAGTCAGGCATCTAGAGCTGATAGCAGAACAGAATTATTTTCAGTTCAACAATGAATTCTATTTACAAAGTGAAGGATTACTAATGGGATCTCCAGTGTCCGGAAAAAAACAACATAGAAAGCATATTTATGAACCATGTAGAATAGATTATATTTAACAAAATAGAACCAAACAGGTACAACGTCTTTTACTGGATTAGACATATGGATGATATCTTGTGCCTGATAGATGAACCAAACAATAAAATTGACCAGTTACACAGAGGCTTAAATTTCTTGGACATCACCATAAAGTGTAAAAACAACCAAGCGACATTTGCCATATACCGAAAACCGACAAAACAGACACAATTATACATGAGACATCACAACACCCCAATTCTCAAAAGCAGACAGCACTTAGATACATGCTCCACAGACTAAACACAGTACCATTAGATACAGACAATTACAAAAAGTAAATGAATACTATAATACAAATAGCCACAAACAATAGATACAAAGATAACTTAGTAACAAAACTGAACAATAAAATCAAGAAACAGAAAAGAACAAACATTCAACTGTCACCAACACAGGGACAAAATCACACACAGACAAATACACAAAAAACATGAATAGAAACAACACAGTGTGTGAAAGGAACAGAAAGTAAAAGATAGAATACAATGACATACAACCACAAATACACACACAGAATATACAATATTTTCAAAAAACAAGGCATGAAAATAGCGCACCAAACCAACTCAATTCAGAAACACTTCTCAAAAACAATAGGAGAAACTGATCTGTACCAGAAATCTGAAATATACCAACTGAAATGCAGTACATGTGATGGAAGATACATAGATCAAACCAGGAAGACATTTGACACCAGATACAAAGAACAAGTAAGAGCATGGAAGCATAGGACAAATCATTCAACTTTTGCAGAACATTTACACCAGCACCAACATAAAATTACAACCAGAGACACAGACATGGAAATCATAAGGATAAACAACAAAAAAACACATCCTCACGTTACAAAAAAAAGTACCACATCCAAAAAACCATAACAGATCAGCTTGGCAAACGACACACTCTTCAAACTGATTGACCACTTAATATAACATTAAAACTACAAATATAACCACAGGCTCCATTTACCACTGCCATTTCCTCCCAGATCTGTCCATAATCACTGTCCAGGCCATCCCTGTTGTTCCTACGCCCCACCCCCCTTGGGAAAAAAAGAAAAAAGAGGAAAACACCCCTCTCACCTACACACACACACACACACACACACACACACACACACAAGATCGTTTCAGTTTCATAGGTTGGTAACACCCACAACGTTAACGATAACAAACGAACAAACGTATAGGCATAAACACTGTGGCAGTGACGAATGAAAAACAGTTAAGAAAGTCAATTATAAATAGCGCAGCGCAGGAAATAACTCAAAATGCCAAAAACTGCAGATGTTAAATGAAGCCTGTCTACACCAACCACTGCTAGCAAGAGGGGAAGGTGCAGACTATGTACCCGGCCGCAGTGGCCGTGCGGTTCTAGGCTAGGGTGACCAAACGTCCCGGAAAACCGGGATTGTCCCGGTTTTCGTCCCTGTGTTCCGGTGTCCCGAAAATTTGTTTCGGGACGCTCGAAAATCCCGGAATTCAGTTTTTAAATACATTTCGTGAAACTTTCTCAAATTTTTGGGATTTCGCTATATTAAAGGAAATACAACACAAGAAATTAATATATTTTAGCTTATTTGTCTAAAACCTCCATTGTCCCATACTAGTAATCACAGTATCAGTATTGGTACACTCAGGCAATAATTAACTTTGAGCGGTACTTTGGCCAACAAGTAGTAAGTTGTATTATTGTAACAGAGCTATGAAACCGTCTGATTGTCGCGCCACTTACTCACACACTCATTGTCCGAACAGGGTAGTAGTTGATGTTTTGTCAGACAAACTGCAATAGTTTTTTCTCATATTAGTGGTACTATTGCTGCAGTACTGTGAAACGCAATGCCGAAACGTGACTGCAAGTTCAGTGACTGTTATTCCAAGGAATGGAATTTCATTAAGAAAGGTCGTTTTCTTAACGAAGCAGAGTGTTCCGTATGTAACAGTTTTATTAGTATAAGTCATGGTGGGCGTTCCGACATAGTTGACCACATCAGGTCAAAGAAACACAATAACAGATACAGTGCACCGAGTTGCAGTAAAACTCTTCAAAATTATTTTGTGAAACATCAGTCAAGTGAAGTGGCGAAAGTTCGAGCAGCCGAGCTTCCACTAGCCTACCACACGGTAAAACATCACCAAACTTACAGATCTAGTGATTGTACTAATAAGCTTAACAGCATTATGTTTGATGATTCTTCCATTGCAAAAAAGTTTAGTTCAGCGAGAACTAAAGTGTCAGCCTTAGTGAAAGGAGTTATTGTAAAGGAAAGCCTTGAATACATCAAAAAGTCTTCTTTCTACGGGATATCCACTGATGCCAGCAATCATAAGGCCACTAAAATATTTCCGTTTGTTGTTCAGTTTTTCGATATCAATCAGGGAATTCAGACCAAACTTTTGAAGGTAAGTTCCCTACCTAATGAAATATCTGACGAGATTTCAAGATTTTGTATGAATACTATCGAAATGTTTGATCTTGAGAAAAATAAATGTTTGGCATTTTGTGGAGACAACACCAACACAAACTTTGGTGGTTTAAAAAGACAAGGCAAATGCAACGTATTTACCAAATTAAAGGCAACATTGCATGAAAACATTGAAGGCATAGGGTGCCCTGCACATGTTTTACACAATAGCGTGCAGACATCTGCTGACAGTTTAAGCTGTGATGTTGAAACTATCGTCACGAAGGTATACTCACACTTTTACATATATACTGTTAGAACAGAGAGGCTTAAGGAGTTCTGTGATTATGTGGGAACTTAATATATGAATGTAATGTGTCACTCGAAAACTCGCTGGTTATCACTGTTTCCAGCTGTTGAAAGAATAACCCGCGTGTTTGAACCGTTAAAAGATTTTTTCCTAAATGAAGACAAAGCCCCCAAAATATTGGTTCAGTTTTTCAGTAACCATTTAAGTGAAGCTTCTTATGGTTCATTCACAGCTGCACTTTGCAGCATGGGATAAAGGAAATTGAGGGAAGCACGAAAAGTGTAATAGAGGTAAATGACATTTTGAAAAATACTCTGGACACTGTTACTAAGAGGAGAGAACAGCAGTTCATTTCTTTTAATGTTAAATCTGCCCTTAAAAGAGCAGAAGTATCAGAAGCAGCGGAAAGGAGTTTTAGAGAAGAAGTTAACAAGTTTTATGACACTTGCGTAGAATATCTCAGCAAGTGGAGGGCCTCATATTTACCCTCATCGCCGGTGTTTGATTGGATGTTACTGAAGAGAGTGCCAAAATGGGAAAGTATTGAAGGGACAGTTTCTTATTTAAAGAGTAAAGAGATTGAAATCGATGATTCCACTCTCTTTTATCAGTTCGGCATACTGACAAATTTTGTTGAAGAAAGTCTTCACAAGTGGAATGATGAAAAAAAAAAAAACACCATTGGAATGTCATGAGAAGTGGGTGAGTTTTTTTAAAAGCTGTGACTGTCTTCAGCATTACTCTGAGTTGGTAATAATTGCAAGGTATTTATTTGTAATCCGAGCCCATAATGCCAATGTGGAAAGAATATTTTCATTCATGAATATCGAGTGGACTGATGAAAGAAACAGAATGGAGGTGGACTCTCTTGACGCAATCCTGCAGATCCTGTACAACTACAAAATGGATTGTGCCGAGTTTTAACACAGTCTCTCAAAGAACAAAGACATGATCAAGAAGGCTGGAGGCAGTGAAAAATACCCTTTTCTCCAAGGACAGTCAATTCCATCTACAAGTGCTCAGTAATATTAAAGCTCATGTTAATATTAATTGATTAAAAGTTGAATGGCTGCAAAATTTTGTAAAACCGTAATACATTTCTTTATTACTGTATACGTTTCTTAAATGTCATTAATTATACAGATAATCTAGATTATATCAATCTTTTGTATCATCTTATTAGTTATAATGATCGGGTTAACAAAATGTATCAACAAAACATTAATATTTGAAGTTAAGAAACCTGGGTACATGTGGAATGAGGTGTCCATTGGCACCCGGGTGAATGTGTCCCGGTTTTCACCGAAAATAATTTGGTCACCCTATTCTAGGCGCTACGGTTGCAGGTTCGAATCCTGCCTCGGGCATGGATGTGTGTGATGTCCTTAGGTTAGTTAGGTTTAAGTAGTTCTCAGTTCTAGGCGACTGATGACCTCAGAGCCATTTGAACCATTTTTGCAGACTATGTAAAGAAACACCGTAAGTAGCTTGCACATCAACTTCATAAAGAAAACGTTGTTTTTAACCCATAAGAATCAAAAAACAATTATACAAACGTGTGTGTCCAATTTAAAGAATACCACAGAAGACGCTTTGTAAATAAAAGCGAAACGCGCCTGGTGTATTTCTTTTTAATTACATTGCAGTCAGCTCAAGACAGATGACCTATAATAACAGATATCTAATTTATAGTTAAATACCACTCATTCGCTTGCGTTTAGTCATTCTGGCTTCACTACTGTCTATCGAAGTCTGCAGTTGAATTGTTTTTGGGAAATTGAACAATTGTATCTGCCACATTTGTGATGTGGAATAATAAACAAATTTGTTGCATGTAACCTAATAGTAGTTCTTCTTTCATGTGATTATCCAGATTCCATTATCCAATTGTTACTGCTTCGAAAGTACAACGAAGCCTGAGCGTGAGTGAACGGGCAGCCTGAACTCACTAAAGTTCTTGGCAGAGTATCGGTTTGCTCGATAGCTGAGGGTCCTTAATACAATGCTGGCTCCAGACTAGAGTTGTCATATCTAGCTGGGGCCTCGTCGGGACACACTAATATGTGGGTGTTGAAATGACGTAAAATTTATTTAACGTAATTACTTTTTATTAGAACGCAATTACATGGAGATTGTTGCGTCAGAAGTTGCTGGTACACCATGTTTTTCGGAAGATTTCACCCTTTTCAGCAAGTCTTTTTTTCCTTTTACGTATTTATAAAACTCCATGCAAGTCAGCTTGTAGTTAAAACTAGCACTGGAAGAATGATTCCACTGCACCTGGCAGCAGACGATTTCTTTCATCACTCCACTAACTAGGCCGAAATCAGCGAAAATATTCTTTCCACAGTGGCGTTTCGTTCGGGAATAAAAAACAACGACATGCATAGCTTCAGCAGTTGGTATTTGCGTTCAGGGTTTTCGATTTCCTTGAGGAAGTAAATCTACCTTTCCTCTATGGAATGTTTAGACTTCCTTTCTTCCTTGAAGTTACTGCAAGCAATCGCCTTTTGTTTTGTTCTTCAATTTTTTATTATTCCTTTACCGGTTTCGAACCGCCTTGCGATTCATCAACAGATGGTACATATATTAATTGTCTGCAGCGGTGTGGGAGTCATGTAACTGTGGCAATAGTATAAACGAAACATGTCAGCACTGAGTGTGGCGAGAATTATTCACATTATGAGAGAGATTTTGTTGCTTTACTTACAGTGATCAGTAAAGCAACAAAATCTCATAATGTGAATAATTTTGGCCACATCCAGTGCTTAACATGTTTCGTTTATACATCTTGCCACAGCTACATGACTACCACACAGCTGCAGACAATTAATGTATCTTATGATCAATCGCTAGGCGGATTAAGACCGGTAATAGAATAATAAAAAATTGAAGAACAAAACAAAAGACGGCTGGTTGCGGAAATTACAAACAACCTTTGTCAAGAAAAGTTTTCATATCAAGGAACGCAAAAAAGAAAGGTCCGCGACAACAACTTTTGACAGATACAAGTAGCAGTAACAGGAATTCAGCCCTCGAGCGGGCGCGCTAGCCACGAATAACATTGTTTTGCACTGCCCCTTTGTTGTTTCACATTTACGAGCTCGCTTTATTTCCTTCATTATTGCTTCACCTAACAGACTGGTAAGCTGTTCTGTTATACGTCCAAGTCAGCAGCAGTAATACAAAGTGAACAGCGAACCATGTGAGAAAAAATTTGCGATCTGTACAAGAAAATGACTCAAATTACGAGCTAGCAGCAGAAGCCCCTAATGAGAAAGTTGCCTAAGAGGTAATTAATAATCGAATAAGTGTTTGGCGGGAATATGATGCCGCTGTGCTGTTTAATGTTCCGAGTGGTTCATTACTTCAAATGGCTCTAAGCACTATGGGACTTAACTTCTGAGGTCATCAGTCCACTAGACTTAGTACTACTTAAACCAAACTAACCTAAGGACATCACACACATCCTTGCCCGAGGCAGGATTCGAGCCTGTGACCGTAGCAGAAGCGCGGTTCCGGACTGAAGTACCTAGAACCGCTCGGCCACAGCGGCCGGCCGGTCATAACTGTCCAGTAAAACTTGTACGCGCAACAAAATTTATTTTATTATTTCATAATTAAAAACCCGTGGTTTAGCTCATATAATATAAGTTTGCTTAATCAAATTAATATTAAACAGTAATGTTGCTCATAGATGTTGACTTTGGTAGCATAAACACAGCTATCATTTACGTATGTATAAAGTACGCAGCGCGGTCGCTCATGCTATGAAAACAGTGCACCTGCTCGAGGATTAACCTCGAAAAGTAACCAAAAAAGTCGGTTTAACCTGGACCTATTCGAAGCATTCATTGCAAGTAATATTCTTCTTCACAAACTTACAAACCCTATCCTCTAAGGCTCTCTGCGCAAATATTGCTTCAATCAAAATGTATCAGATGAATTAACATTGATAAAAATTACATACAGACAATTTAGCTATATATCCTGGAAGAAATGCGCAGTGAGCTCAAGGACAACATTAACTGATTTCAGATGACGAATCGACCTACACTTGTCGCCGTTACATTGCAAATTTAAAACAAGAGCCTTCTTCTTATTTAGAGCTCTGCAAAGAACTTCAAACGACAAATCATTCTGCGATCGCCGGATTTCTGAACGAGGGTACTGGAAAAATATTTCCAGAATCTTCTGCAGATGGAAGTGTGTTTGTGTTTCTCTCGAATGTTGCTTCCTATACGATCAAAGTAGGAAAAGCCCTCCCAAGTATTTCATCCAAATTTGATTCATATGACGTGCTTTGATGACGGAGTACGTCGCCTTGCTCAAGAAGTACGATTCGAGTTTGGGAACGTAATAAAACTGATTTCATCTACAAAGAAAGTTATTCTTAAGGCACCTGCTCGTATCGAGATATAAAAAGAAAAACTACCTAATGTGCCCTTACCTCCCGAACCAGCTGTAATTCGTTGGGGTACGTGGGTCGAAACTGTGTTGTTTTACAGTGAACTTTTGAAGGTCATCAAAGGCGTATTAATCGACTTGGTAACATAAAGGTATTTATCCTTTACCTGCCTATCAAGTACGCCGCGTGCCCCATCGTGCTATTTGCCAGGGTAAGGAGGCATGATCCCACTATTAAAAATAAACATTTCTGTGATTAGTACTCATCCCATTACTTCTGAGTATAAAAAAGCTTGAAACTCAAGTATGAAACTTCCTGGCAGATTAAAACTGTGTGCCGGACCGAGACTCGAACTCGCGACCTTTGCCTTGAGGAGGGGGCGTGAGTCATGCGTGGGTAGCTCTGATGGTAGCGCACTTGCCAGCGAAAGGCAGAGGTTCCGAGTTCGAGTCTCGGTCCAGCACGCAGTTTTAATCTGCCAGGAAGATTCATATCAGCGCACACTCCTCTGCAGAGTGAAAATCTCATTCTTGAAACTCAATGTTTGTCATTGAATGAATCTATTCAGTTAATGAATAAAATTAGCCTTCTGAACTCCTCATTGCCATAGGTATTCTTGACAAAAATTAAAGAAAAATTTGAAAACATTTTGAATAATAACCCAGTCTTTGTACCGTAGTCCCAAATTGATAGTTTTATTAATGGGACAGGTGAACTTTTTTCTCAGAAACAATTCAAACACTGCCCATTTACCTCAGATGACGTAGAACGGTGCTTTCCTGCTTATAAAAATTATTGAGCGATCGAAGACTCAATCCTACTACCGAGCATTTGAGACCACTTGATCGTTAATGTTTACAATAGTAGCAAAATGTAAACAAATTTGCAAACGACACTTTAGCCCGATAATATTAATTAAACGTTAATCTTGTTAAAAAAGTTCCTGATCGTATGTTGTTTTTTAAATATAATATTATGGAGTTCTTGAACGTGTCCCTCTGCGTGCGGTACATCTCGAAGTTGGACCTGTGGATATCGATTGTTTCGCTGCGACTAATTCGCATCGCATTCGCTTGTTACCGACAACAATAGCAAGAAACACGGAATGAGTCTTCTTAGAGAAATTTTTTATAAACTTATCTCGAAAAGGATCCTACCTAAGCTTTATGACAAAGTATAAGATCGTGAGATCAGCATTCTAAATGTCTAGAATTTTCGCGTGTCCATCGTTCTATCTCGCAATCGATATGGTTCGAGAGATTTCGCACGCAGTAACTACTGGAGTTTTTCTTATTTGATCATTCATACACTACTGGCCATTAAAATTGCTACACCAAGAAGAAATGCAGATGATAAACGGGTATTCATTGGACAAATATATTATACTACAACTGACATGTGGTTACATTTTCACGCAATTTGGATGCATAGATCCTGAGAAATCAGTACCCAGAACAACCGCCTCTGGCCGTTATAACGGCCTTGATACGCCTGGGCATTGAGTCAAACAGAGCCCGGATGGCGTGTACAGGTACAGCAGCCCATGCAGCTTCAACACGATACCACAGTTCATCAAGAGTAGTGACTGGCGTATTGTGACGAGCCAGTTCCTCGGCCACCATTGACCAGGCGTTTTCAATTGGTGAGAGATCTGGAGAATGTGCTAGCCAGGGCAGCACTCAAACATTTTCTGTATCCAGAAAGGCCCGTACAGGACCTGCAACATGCGGTCGTGCATTATCCTGCTGAAATGTAGGGTTTCGCAGGGATCGAATGAAGGGTAGTGACACGGGTCGTAACACATCTGAAATGTAACGTCCACTGTTCAAAGTGCCGTCAATGCGAACAAGAGGTCACCGAGACGTGTAACCAATGGCACCCCATATCATCACGCTAGGTGATAACGCCAGTATGGCGATGACGATTACACGCTTCCAATTTGCGTTCGCCGCAATGCCGCCAAACACGGACGCAACCATCATGATGCTGTAAACAAAACCTGGATTCATCCGAAAAAATGACGTTTTGCCATCACCCAGGTTCGTCGTTGAGTACACCATCGCAGGCGCTCCTGTCTGTAATGCAGCGTCAACGGTAACCGTAGCCATGATCTCCGAGCTGATAGTCCGTGCTGCTGCAAACGTCGTCGAACTGTTCGTGCAGATGATTGTTGTCTTGCAAACGTCCCCAAATGTTGACTCAGGGATCGAGACGTGGCTGCACGATCCGTTATAGCCATGCGGATAAGATGCCTGTCATCTCGACTGCTAGTGGTACGAGGCCGTTGGGATCCAGCACGGAGTTCCGAATTACCCTCCTGAACCCACCGATTCCATATTCTGCTAACAGTCATTGGATCTCGACCAACGCGAGCGGCAATGTCGCGATACGATAAACCGCAATCGCGATAGGCTACAATCCGACCTTTATCGAAGTCGGAAACGTGATGGTACGCATTTCTCCTCCTTACACGAGGCATCACAACAACGTTTCACCAGGCAACGCCGGTCAACTGCTGTTTGTGTATGAGAAATCGGTTGGAAACTTTCCTCATGTCAGCATGTTGTAGGTGTCGCCACCGGCGTCAACCTTGTGCGAATGCTCTGAAAAGCTCATCATTTGCATATCACAGCATCTTCTTCCTGTCGGTTAAATTTCGCGTCTGTAGCACGTCATCTTCGTGGTGTAGCAATTTAATGGCCAGTAGTGTATTTTGAGCTAGACCGGATGGGAAACTTCAAAGTATGTCCTCGTCACTCGGGCTAAGCTCCAAATATGTCAAAACTGTAGTGTTAAATTTTCAGCTCCAGACGGCTGAGTTGGCAGCCCCGTCTACTTCGCAGTTCCGTGTGCAGCCGCCTCGACCCGCGAGACAGCCAGCCAGCGCATGCGCAGTGCTTTTCAGACGGGGCAGCAGCGCAGGCATCTGGTAATGAGCGCAGCCATTACTGCAGAATCTGGCCGCGCTGGTTTTTTGTCAGCCCGATCGCTGAAGCCCTCCCTAATCTGGGCGCGCGCTTTACATAGAATTCCGGGCCAGTGCCCGCGTGTTTGCGCACAGGCCTCATTCCGTCAAGCGGTGGCGGGGCTGCACTCGCAGTGAGTGAAAGCTGTCCCCACACAGAACGTCACAGTGAACGCGTAGATGGTCCGAATTCTGTGACGTTACAACGTCCAGTTTCACGCTGCGGAGCATTCACAAGAGTGAACGGCAGAATGCGATAGTCAGATATTTGCTTCGTGGAGAGGAACGTGGCAAATGAGATGCTTACCACTGCACAAGCAGAACTTACATATTAAATTGCATAGTTTGCAGTTAAGGCTCATATTTGGTGGTGACTGTATTATAAGTTATACATGCTCTGAAAATATGCTGTTTCAGAGTCCTGGAACATTGAGGTTCTTCTGAAAAATGTGCTATTTTTTGGACAGTTTGTTAAACAAAATGACAGAAATCATTGGACAAAGGATTTATGTGTTTGGTGATTTTTTTGTATTATAACTTATGTGCTTTGAAAGTACACCAGTTAAAGACACCAGCACATTGAAGATTTATCAAGAATGCATTGGTTTCAGTACAGTTATTTTATAACTAATGTCAGTTGATAATGTACCAATGGATAAAGCCTTCATTACATTGTAAAATCAAAAACACATGTATGTACAAAAATTTTCAATTGTAGTGAATTAGGTTGATGCGTGGATTGTCAAGCATTTCACATCCTGCTTTCTGCAGCTGTTTTCCTATTTATAATCATGTTTACTATACGCTTCTCAGATTGTGTTACAAAGAAGTATGTTGTGGAATGTTCTATGTTATCTTCTACCTATATACTAATGATAAATCTGTAAAAATGCTGCATCTGTTTGTCTGTTTTAACACACTT
Source organism: Schistocerca piceifrons (assembly GCF_021461385.2). NCBI lineage: Eukaryota > Metazoa > Arthropoda > Insecta > Orthoptera > Acrididae > Schistocerca > Schistocerca piceifrons. The sequence continues at coordinate 116,924,025 of NC_060142.1, forward strand.
CTCCAAAAGTATGAGACTAATTTTCATGGAGTTCTCACGGGTAACTTGAGCATAGGCTGGGGCACTGTATAGGTTTTTTTCATCAAAATCAGATCATAGAAAAAAAAGATATCGTTATTAAACGTTTTATCCATACTAATATTATAATTGGAAAAGAAACTGCGTCTGTTACGTTGTCACGAGTAACCCACTGAATTGATTCTGATGAAATTTTGTATAGAGATATGTTGAACCCTGAAGAAGAATATAAATTAGTTTAGAAAGTGTGTAGTATGATATTCTTACTGCTTTGAAGAATATTACAGGAATTACGGAAAATAATTACACTTTGATAAAATTGTTTACTCTTTCACTTTGATTTTTATCACATTTGTGAAAATGCTTTTATCGGTTAATATGTGCTACGTGACAGGATTCAATGTAATGAATACATGGCTTATAAAATCTCCGACGTGTTTAACCCACACTTCCACTCTAGTTGTTGCACAGTGTAGACGTTGTATATCTGTAACTACTTCAGCAGCATGGTGAATAGATGTCCGCTCCTGACCGTGCCCCTCTCTGTACGCACTATAGTCCGATCCACGAACGATGGCGGTTCCCGCACTTCGAGACACGGACGCGGACTGCATTGTTGACGATTCCAAGCGACAGTTACTAGACAGTGGTACGAAAGAACTTACAGCAGCCAACACTGCCAGCCATGGCTGCGCCGTAATGGAAAACTTAAGTTACCTCTGGGAGCTAATAAAATAAATTAAAATTTTCCTACCGACTGGCTCACCCTTTACACTCCTCCCCCTTCCATGGGAGCGGAGAACGTATGTGATTTCGCTCAATGTAATTATTATTTAAATGTAAACAATTTTAGTTTGCGAAACATAGTAGATGTTATCTGACTGTTAATGACTGCTACAGAAGACGGCAGAGGCCTTAAACTATGGGAGGGTGTAGTGACTTTAAAGACCTCCTAGGGGTCGCTAAGGGACTTACACACGTCAACAATATTATGTGTGTACAAGAATCATCATAAAACATCAAAACATCATAAAACAACAAATTTACATTAATGAAATACACTCCTGGAAATTGAAATAAGAACACCGTGAATTCATTGCCCCAGGAAGGGGAAACTTTATTGACACATTCCTGGGGTCAGATACATCACATGATCACACTGACAGAACCACAGGCACATAGACACAGGCAACAGAGCATGCACAATGTCGGCACTAGTACAGTGTATATCCACCTTTCGCAGCAATGCAGGCTGCTATTCTCCCATGGAGACGATCGTAGAGATGCTGGATGTAGTCCTGTGGAATGGCTTGCCATGCCATTTCCACCTGGCGCCTCAGTTGGACCAGCGTTCGTGCTGGACGTGCAGACCGCGTGAGACGACGCTTCATCCAGTCCCAAACATGCTCAATGGGGGACAGATCCGGAGATCTTGCTGGCCAGGGTAGTTGACTTACGCCTTCTAGAGCACGTTGGGTGGCACGGGATACATGCGGACGTGCATTGTCCTGTTGGAACAGCAAGTTCCCTTGCCGGTCTAGGAATGGTAGAACGATGGGTTCGATGACGGTTTGGATGTACCGTGCACTATTCAGTGTCCCCTCGACGATCACCAGTGGTGTACGGCCAGTGTAGGAGATCGCTCCCCACACCATGATGCCGGGTGTTGGCCCTGTGTGCCTCGGTCCTGATTGTGGCGCTCACCTGCACGGCGCCAAACACGCATACGACCATCATTGGCACCAAGGCAGAAGCGACTCTCATCGCTGAAGACGACACGTCTCCATTCGTCCCTCCATTCACGCCTGTCGCGACACCACTGGAGGCGGGCTGCACGATGTTGGGGCGTGAGCGGAAGACGGCCTAACGGTGTGCGGGACCGTAGCCCAGCTTCATGGAGACGGTTGCGAATGGTCCTCGCCGATACCCCAGGAGCAACAGTGTCCCTAATTTGCTGGGAAGTGGCGGTGCGGTCCCCTACGGCACTGCGTAGGATCCTACGGTCTTGGCGTGCATCCGTGCGTCGCTGCGGTCCGGTCCCAGGTCGACGGGCACGTGCACCTTCCGCCGACCACTGGCGACAACATCGATGTACTGTGGAGACCTCACGCCCCACGTGTTGAGCAATTCGGCGGTACGTCCACCCGGCCTCCCGCATGCCCACTATCCGCCCTCGCTCAAAGTCCGTCAACTGCACATACGGTTCACGTCCACGCTGTCGCGGCATGCTACCAGTGTTAAAGACTGCGATGGAGCTCCGTATGCCACGGCAAACTGGCTGACACTGACGGCGGCGGTGCACAAATGCTGCGCAGCTAGCGCCATTCGACGGCCAACACCGCGGTTCCTGGTGTGTCCGCTGTGCCGTGCGTGTGATCATTGCTTGTACAGCCCTCTCGCAGTGTCCGGAGCAAGTATGGTGGGTCTGACACACCGGTGTCAATGTGTTCTATTTTCCATTTCCAGGAGTGTAGAAATTTATAACAGTCTCTGACGTAAAGATGATATCCTTCAAAAAAACTGTTGTGACTGTGAATCCCAGCCACAACAACTTTATTGCCTATATATTCGACGGTCGCTTGAGTCTGGCTGCAGCTTACCTCTGAAGATGTCACCCACAGTTGGAGACGAAACATTAGGAGAAAATTCTATGCACTGAACATGGCCTACCAGTCCAGATGTTTTATGTGGAGGATTTTCACATTTGTCCCACTAATACAAAATTAAAGCCAAAGGATAAACAAATGTAATGCATTGTATTGTATTGCATGTTAACCGGTGACCTAGAAACGACGGAGAGGCTCCGTCCCCGCCGCAGCTGCAGTGGTCCACAACCCCACGACGACTACCGCAGTCCACTTCACCCCTCCGCCGCCCCACACCGAACCCAGGGTTATTGTGCGGTTCGGCACCCGGTGGACCCCCCAGGGAACGTCTCACACCAGACGAGTGTAAACCCTATGTTTGTGTGGTAGAGAATTGGTGGTGTACGTGTACATAAAGAACTTGTTTGCGCAACAATCGCCGACATAGTGCAGCTGAGGCGGAATAAAGGGAACCAGCCCGCATTCGCCGTGACAGATAGAAAACCGTCTAAAAACCATCCACAGACTGGCCGGCTCACCGGACCTCGGCAGAAGTACACCGGGCGGATTCGTGCCGGGGACCAGGCGCTCCTTACCACTCTGGAAAGCCGTGCGTTAGACCGCTCGGCCAACCGGGTGGGCAATGTAATACATACTACTGACTATTTTGTTGAGGTGAAATTTTCTCTGTGGATAAACGTAACTTTCGTATGTCATGTAACAACAGCAAATATTAGGACTACAATTTCAGTTAACTTTTTGTGAGTTGGGTTACTGAAATGTTAACCATATGTCCTGACAAGTAGTCACCTTTACAGACGAGAACATATTTCTTGGTTGCATTTACGCAGTTCATTTGTTACTTGCGACTAATAACAGTGTAACATCTATGGTGATAAATTTCAGAACTAGCAGAAGTTGCAGAAATCGCGTAACTCGCAGAAATAGCATTGATGGAGTGTGGAGGAATACAAGTTACGAATTCGTTAGTTGTGATAAATAACAACTAACAATTGCAGTTACTGAAAAGTAGCATTCACAGAAATCAGTGACATCGGAAAGTCGCACTTTTGCCCATGCCTTGCTTCACGGTCCACTGTGTTTCGAAGAACACTGATGTATGAGAGACAAAGTCGCAGTGTGAAGATGTCTATATCTACAACGTTTTGCGGGCTGCTTGTAGTCCGCTTTCTGTAGCCTTTAGAGTATCGTCTAATGCACTGCTTTCCACACGTAACCTGGTAGTTTCACGCTTGACTGTTGCGTAATCATCTTCAATGTCATGGAGCTCGGATACCCAATTGTGATGGTAGGACTTCCGCTTGCTCCTTTCGTTGTCTGACACGGAAACATTAAATTATCTACTCCGTATCGAATGACTCTTTACACCGGACATACTGCGACCATTAACGCAATGTGTCAGGCTAGCATTCTGTAAACCTACAGTCAAAGCGGCTTGAACGAGGGAATCTGCGCCCAAAATTGGTTGAGCAGTTTCAGTTAATATCAATGTCCACATGCAGCGATCAGCGATTTGGATGTAGTGATTCCGACATCAAACACCAAAGTCTTGTGACCATACGTCCATGTTATGTAATCATTGACGATCATTAAAGGGACCTTACTTGCCTGCAATGCACCAGCAGAATATGTGGTCGACAGTGTACTAACGTCCTATCCAATGTTGATTAAAAACACTAAGCCTGGAGGATAGCTCCTTTGACTTGGTAGAGTGTTGTCGTGTTGGAAACGACAGTGTCGATGTCGTACTGCAGCTGGCAGCGCATTGAAAATTCCTAGGTAGCTGTGTATCATAAAGCATTGATGGGTCCTCTGTGGTAGGTGCTGTAAAGGGATATTGCGATCTGTTCAGTCTAAACAAGATCACATTTGGTGTTTGGGTGCGAACATGGTTTTTTGCACTTCATAGCCATATAATCAAAACATCTGTGAAACCGGCAAACGTCTCCAGAATGAAATTTTCACTCTGCAATGGAGTGTGCGCTGATATGAAACTTCCTGGCAACTCAAAACAAAACACGCACGACCCATCCTCACTGTTTTAATTCCACCAGTATATCGACTCCTACCTTCCTGTTTGGGTAGCTCAGTTGATAGAGCACTTACCCGCATAAGGCAAAGGTCCCAAGTTCGAGACTCGGTCCAGCAAACAGTTCTGATTTGCCAGGAAGTTTCAGCAAATGTCTGCCCAAGAAAACTCAGGACTACAAGCATGGGGCGTAAGGGCATAGTGTGTACGTGCGCTATCTGCGGTTCCATGTGTCTAACTGCTTAGCTAAGCTCTCGACAGTAGCATGCAGAGTTCAGTGCTCCTGGGGTGCGCTCAACAGTCATTGATAGAGGCGTTGACTCGTTGGACTGGTCCAGAATGGACAAGCTGCCTTTGTTAGGAACGATGGTTGTTGCATAGGCCATTGTGGCATACGAGTCGAGCAAGTGTGCGCTCTGTCGGCTAATTGGAGCAACTTGCATAACGGCTATCTGTTATGAGCAATTAAGCTTAGCCAAACTTGTGGTAGCAATTGTTGTTGGCAGATGTGTAATATTTGCAAATTGTCCAAAATGACACTGACATCAATCATTACATGCAAATGTCTCCAGAGTTCAAATGGTGTCTAGTCACTAAACCTCTTGTGATAAAGGATCTGCGTGAGCATTTGATCCACTGGTTTTGTGCAACATATCAGCGCCATTTTGACAGCCTTGTGGGCATGTTGGAGAGGGTAATGTAAAATAATATCTGACGCCAAAGTAGTCGCTAACTGATCGAGGTTACTGATGACTAAAGTGAACTGTTCCAGGTCGTCGGAGATATGTTGTTGGGTGAAAATGTTGCAGACTATGTATCTGGCAGGGCCTGTAATTGTAAATGCGATGTGGAAGGATCACGGGAGCTGACGTGCGCAAAATCTGTTGCTCTTACAGGGTGTTTCAAAAATGACCGGTATATTTGAAACGCCAATAAAAACTAAACAAGCAGCGATAGAAATACACCGTTTGTTGCAATATGCTTGGGACAAGAGTACATTTTCAGGCAGACAAACTTTCGAAATTACAGTAGTTACAATTTTCAACAACAGATGGCGCTGCGGTCTGGGAAACTCAATAGTACGATATTTTCCACATATCCACCATGCGTAGCAATAATATGGCGTAGTCTCTGAATGAAATTACCCGAAACCTTTGACAACGTGTCTGGTGGAATGGCTTCACATGCAGATGAGATGTACTGCTTCAGCTGTTCAATTGTTTCTGGATTCTGGCGGTACACCTGGTCTTTCAAGTGTCCCCACAGAAAGAAGTCACAGGGGTTCATGTCTGGCGAATAGGGAGGCCAATCCACGCCGCCTCCTATATGTTTCGGATAGCCCAAAGCAATCACACGATCATCGAAATATTCATTCAGGAAATTAAAGACGTCGGCCGTGCGATGTGGCCGGGCACCATCTTGCATAAACCACGAGGTGTTCGCAGTGTCGTCTAAGGCAGTTAGTACCGCCACAAATTCACGAAGAATGTCCAGATAGCGTGATGCAGTAATCGTTTCGGATCTGAAAAATGGGACAATGATTCCTTTGGAAGAAATGGCGGCCCAGACCAGTACTTTTTGAGGATGCAGGGACGATGGGACTGCAACATGGGGCTTTTCGGTTCCCCATATGCGCCAGTTCTGTTTATTGACGAAGCCGTCCAGGTAAAAATAAGCTTCGTCAGTAAACTAAATGCTGCCCACATGCATATCGCCGTCATCAATCCTGTGCACTATATCGTTAGCGAATGTCTCTCGTGCAGCAATGGTAGCGGCGCTGAGGGGTTGCCGCGTTTGAATTTTGTGTGGATAGAGGTGTAAACTCTGGCGCATGAGACGATACGTGGACGTTGGCGTCATTTGGACCGCAGCTGCAACACGGCGAACGCAAACCCGAGGCCGCTGTTGAATCACCTGCTGCACTAGCTGCGCGTTGCCCTCTGTGGTTGCCGTACGCGGTCGCCCTACCTTTCCAGCACGTTCATTCGTGCCGGCCGGAGTGGCCAAGCGGTTACAGGCGCTACAGTCTGGAACCGCACGACCGCTACGGTCGCAGGTTCGAATCCTGCCTCGGGCATGGATGTGTGTGATGTCCTTAGGTTAGTTAGGTTTAAGTAGTTCTACGTTCTAGGGGACTTATGACCACAGCAGTTGAGTCCCATAGTGCTCAGAGCCATTTGAACCATTCGTTCATCCGTCACGTTCCCAGTCCGTTGAAATTTTTCAAACAGATCCTTTATTGTATCGCTTTTCGGTCCTTTTGTTACATTAAACCTCCGTTGAAAACTTCGTCTTGTTGCAACAACACTGTGTTCTAGGCGGTGGAATTCCAACACCAGAAAAATCCTCTGTTCTAAGGAATAAACCATGTTGTCTACAGCACACTTGCACGTTGTGAACAGCACACGCTCACAGCAGAAAGACGACGTACAGAATGGCGCACCCACAGACTGCGTTGTCTTCTATATCTTTCACATCACGTGCAGCGCCATCTGTTGTTGAAAATTGTAACTACTGTAATTTCGAAAGTTTGTCCGCCTGAAAATGTACTGTTGTCCCAAGCATATTGCAACAAACGGTGTATTTCTATCGCTGCTCGTTTAGTTTTTATTGCCGTTTCAAATATACCGGTCATTTTTGAAACACCCTGTATATGTGGTACCAATACGGGTGGAGGGATCAGTCCTGCAGCGCGTTTGCGTTGGGGTTAATGTTACTTAACACTGCAGTAGCGCTTGTGTGAAGCATTGGTCTGTGTTTACACCACAGTAGCTGCCGATGGCACGGCCAGCATAGATATCAGCATTTTGTTCCAAGTCAATACGACTTGCGATGCAGAATCCTGTGGTCGAAATACAGCATACGGGCGTTGCAGAATCTCAGTCTTATGTTTAATATCCTGGATGGCGCCGCCGATGGCTTGCAGTAGCTTATTTATGTCGGCCAAAACTGGAACGTATCGATGCGAATCACAGAAAATAACCTATCCACAAGAACACAATTTCTTCTCCAGAGTCACCAATTATCTATGAGCACTACCAACTGCATATAAAACACATACACGAATTATCAGTATGATAATATACACTTCCATTACACACAGTCAAAAATCGCAATGTGAACAGTTTAGCAAGGCAACAACAAAAGAAAGAGCAAAGAGCATAAAATGTTATAGAAACACTGCAGTTGCTGCAAATCTATTCGTTGATTATTTCACTCCCACACTTTGACTACAAAATCAATGAGTCACAACTGGAATCAGTCAACTCATACAAATATCTGGATGTAACAATTTGTAGGCATATGGAGCTCAGACATAGGTGAGGCAGTTGGCACACTTACTTACTTATTTCATTCACGCATCATCTCAAAATGAGTTGTCACAATAACATAATAAAAATCAATAGCTAAAAATACAGATATACACGAAATACGTACACTCTGTATGATATAGGACAGGTGGTAAGCCATGGTCATGATTAAGGAACCATCTCAGCATTTGCCTAAAGCCTGAAGTGATCTAGGAAAACTCAAATCAGGATGACCAGGCAGAGTGAACGTCATCCTCCCACATACGTCCTCAGTGCCTTAGCAGCTCCACTACCTCATTCACCTGGCCCCTATTATAGAACGTTCTTTGATTTACACACAATTTGCTTCTGATAAACTATAAAATAAAAGCACAGTCTTGCATCGCTGCACAAATTGAGGACACGCACTGATGAATTCTGGGCCACGGAGATGCTGCTACGTCCCTTGCGATAACTCCAGCCTGTCCTGACGACCAATTCCTCCGCCACCAACGTTCAAGTATGTGCCACTTTTCTCCTGCCTTCCCTCTGTCCACCTGACAAATACTGCATCATTAAGACATTACTACCGTGCACTATATATAGATCCTGACACATGTCTTTCTTGCAAAAGCGGTAAACTCTGATCATGTATCGAAATGTGACAGGGTGCTGTAGTCAAACCCTTTCATTGTTACAGACTACTCTCAGCCCCTCACATAATCTTTAATCGTGTCATATGCATTAGTTATGAAAAATGTTTTAGCTGTCTTTTTAAACAGACATATTTTAATAATTTCTTCGGATAAGATACTATACAGTTAAATGAATTGATGAATTCTTCTCGGTTTATCAGCCAAGTGGTGGCGTCGTCTTGATGCAACGTTTCAAAGAGTTTCGTACCCATCACATCATCTTCTGGCGAAGTGTCGGGATACTACTCTCTCGGATCCTTTTTGACTTTCCTCTCTGTGAGGAAGTTCAAGTGGAAGTTTATGGCCTGTTGGCCTTTACTCCCCCAAGAATCTTGATGAAACTTGTTTCTTGGACTATTTGATTATATCTGGAACTGGCAAGGAGTGCCGATAATCTGTTTCTTGTTCTTGTCGATGTGCGCTTTTTCTTTTTCTTCTTACTGGTGACCGAGGACTGTTCCTCGGTGTTGGCTTGATACGTAACGTATCCTGTCTTCAGCTGTTCTCCGTAAACCAGAGAAATGGTTGTACAATGCATCTGCAGGGTAGTGAAGATAGGGTAGGAATTAATGAGCTCATAATCCTCCCTGGAAAGTCCTGTAAGGCCTTCTGGATAGCTAACTGCTCGGTGTGGGAGTGGTGGTTTTGGATGGTTTGGTGGGACAAAAGGATAGGGATTTTCGTGTTGGGGGTATGAACCGTCGCGAAGCGAACTAGCAATCTTCTTCAGTACAGCACTTGCGCTGTACATGTCCGGAAGCGGGTGGAATGGGACTTCTCCCCACTCTTCTTCCTCTTGTGCAGCTGCTTCGGTGTCCTTGCCCTGTATCGCCTCCCCTTCGGCAGGCTTTTCAGTTTGCGTGGCCACCGTTGCGAACTGCTTCTCTCGCGCAGGAGGCGTCTGGGTGGCGGTGTCTTCTCTGGTGGCGGAGTCTTCTTTGGCTGAGCGAAGTTCCTGCGTCAGCACAGCAATCTGAACGTCGAGCCTCGTCCAGTTCCGCCAACATGGCTCCCCTTTCTTCCGCCATGGCGGATTTGAAGGCGGACATGGCTTCTTGTACAGCGTCCTTTAGACGCCTGGAGACGACGTCTTCTGTACAAAAGACCACCTCTTCATGTGTGGTGGCCACTTGCTTCTGCGTCGTCTTCTTATCCGGTCCGCGCCAATTCTTCTTGTAGCCGGAGGAACGGGTGTTTGTCGCGTGTGCCCCGCCACAGTTGACGCAGGTACAAGGACTATCCTTCTCCTTCTTACAGTCGCGTGCGTCATGTGCTTGCGCACACTTCAAACACGCGACTGCGCCGCTGCAGTGCTTGGCGACGCGGCCAAGCTTTTGGCAGCGAAAGCACTGCGCTACAGCCGGGGTGGCCGAGCGGTTCTAGGCGCTACAGTCTGGAACCGCGCGACCGCTACGGTCGCAGGTTCGAATCCTGCCTCGTTCGTGAATGTGTGTGATGTCCTTAGGTTAGTTAGGATTAAGTAGTTCTAAGTTCTAGGGGACTGATGACCTCAGAAGTTAAGTCCCATAGTACTCAGAGCCTTTTTGAACAGTTTTCTTCTTCCTGTTGCCGGACGTTCCTGCTAGCATGAGCAGAAACTCCGCTAGGGCTGCAGCTTTGCGTCCCCTTCCGCGTCCCTACATCTCGAGCAGCAATGGCGACAACAGCGATCTGTACCTCGCCGCAGCCTGAGCGGGAATACTGCTGCTGCTGCTGTCATCTGTTACTTTCCCCTCTTTGGGGAAGTGTGAGGGGGAGTTTGTAGCCTCTCGGCTTTTACTCCCATGTGTACGTGTGTGTGTGATTATATCTGTAGTTTTTTGGTGTCTGTGAAATGTGATGACTGTTCTGTTTGTGTCTGGTATTTGCCTGAGGTTGGCGAGATGTTTGGTGTTATATGGGAAGGAGCAGGATTTGGGACTGGATATTGGGATTTTCTCTTCGACTTAATCGTCGAAAATCGACATGGGGCGCTTGTGCTTGTCGCGGGACATGCCATACCGACCTAGGGAGTGGATGAGGACGATTCCTGATCTGGAAGAACACTCATAGAAGGCCCTTGCCAGATCCTGGAAACGCTCTCTCAGGAGTGGGATTTCAGCTGCGGCCTGCAGATCATCTATGGGGAATCCAAGAGGTAAATGAAATGCCCTCCTGAGGGCGCGGTTCTGCAGCCTCTGGAGTTTGTCCAGGTGCTGCTTTGCCGCGTATCCCCAGACAGGGCACGCATATTCCATTACTGGCCGGATCAGGGCCTGGTACACATTTACTGCTACTGGGCAGGGTAGGGAGCTGGTTGTGTTCAGGATTGAGTATAGGATGGACATTCTGGCGCAGACCTTCCTGTGGACCTCGTCTATGTGGGGTTTCCACGTAAGACGAGAGTCCAAGGTTACGCCAAGGTACTTGGCGGTTCTGCGCCAGGGGAGTTGGGTTCCGTTTAGGTGAAGGTGGGGGGGGGGGGGGGGGGGGACGTTGAGGGGGTTCGCGCCTTCCGAGCCTGCGGGTAATCAGCATAGCCTGCGCCTTCTCAGAGTTGATGGTGATGCGCCAGTGACAGGCCCAAGTTTCCGTGTCATCTAAAACCTTTTGTAGCCTACGGATGACAAGGTCCTTGTTCGCATTTCTCGTGTAGAAGGCTGTGTCGTCTGCGTACTGTGCAGTGTGCACCTGGGGGACTGTTGGTGTGTCCGCAGTGTACAGACTGCACAAGACGGGCCCCAGGACCGATCCCTGTGGCACCCGATCACGAATACGCCTTTTGGTGGAAGTGGCAGTTTCTACTTTGACGGAGAAAGTTCTATTCGTGAGGTAGCTTTTGGTCAGCTTAACTATACTCCCGGGAAACACTTGTGTGTACAACTTGTAGAGTATCCCTCTATTCCATACTGAATCAAAGGCTTTGGCTACGTCTAGTAGCACTATCCCGCAGTAGCCTCTGTGGTCTAGCCCTCTGTGGCTGCTTCCACCACTCTCATGACCTGCTGTGGGGCAGAGTGGTTCTGCCGGAACCCTAACTGGAAATCCGGCAGAAGTTGCTCTCTGGTAATATGTTCTTGTATGGGTCTTAGCAGGAGGCGCTCATAGATCTTGCTTAGAGTTGCCAAGAGACTAATCGGCCTGTAGTGCTGCGGGAATAGAGGGTCTTTCCCTGGTTTGTGTTTCGCGACCACATCCGCATGTTTCCAGCAAGCTGGGAACTCCCGGGCACGAGTAATCTCGTTGAGGACGTTCGCGAGGTGTGTGATCGCTGTGGGTGGGAGATTTTTGACTAGCTAATTAGTGACACTGTTGTGTCCTGGCGCCTTTTTTTCTAGGGAGGGACCTAATTACTTTTGCCACGTCTTCGTGGGCAAAAAGTGTGGGTTCGTCCTCTGGGTCCTCCTCAGCATTGAGGAAGACAGCCAGTTGACGACTGACTGCCTCTTCATGCTCTTCATCCTGGGGTTCTGCTGCTTGGAACTGCTTCTCGAAGGAGTCGGCGAGGGCGTCGGCCTTCCCAGCATGGCTGTAGACCAGACCCCGCTCGCCGTGCAGTGGCGGCATCCTAGCGCGTCTTTTTGTGAACTGTTTGGTTGCTTGCCATAGTGTATGATCGTCTACTTAGAGTGCTGTGAGGCGGTTTTGCATTGATGGTTTCTGTGGTCATTGAATGCTACCTTCAGTTCTCTCTATAGACGATTGAGCAGCCTCCTGGTGGCCTGATTTCTGGTGATCTTCCACTCTTTTGCCACTCTGTTCTTATGTCGAATTTGAGCTAGCAAGTGTTCCGGGAGCTGTATTTGCGGCGGTGGGCCGTCCCTTTGTGGAGGGGTGGCCTCTTCCGCTGCCTGCGAGATGGTGCCCGTTAAGTCTTGTAGCGCTTGTTCTACTGTTTCGGCAGTAGGTGGCGGAGCGCGAGCGATGTCAGAGGCGACAGTTTCTTGGTATCGCTCCCGGGATGCTGTGTTCTGCATATCTATATAGCTGCTTGGGCGTCGTCCGCTACGGTAGGCCTGCCAATCACGTACCGCGTCGGTAGCGGGGGGGGGGGGGGGGGGGGGGGAGGGGAGGGGCCGCGTCGAGAGCCGGTGGCTATCCAATCTGTCTGCGGACGCCGCTGCCTTCAGATCGGAGCATTCCTAACCTATTTTGTCAATTGTGGGATTCCACGCTGCACTGAGCTGAAAACCGCTATCCCTGTTTACTAAATTGTTGTGCAGACGTATCTCCACTGCCTCTTTGAAGATCGAGTCCCAGAAACCGTTGGCGCTGCACAGCTTCTTCGATTTTTCGAATTCGAAGGTGTGTCCCTCGATAATGCTATGTTCTGCTACAGCTGACTTGTTTGTCTGTCCCAGTCGTAAGGTCCTGATGTGTTCAGTACAGCGTTGGGAGATACATCGTTGTGTCTGCCCGATATATTCCATTCCACATTCGCACTCAATACTGTAAATACCCGGCGCCAGCAACCCCTAGCTGGTCTTTGGTTGAGCCAAGTATGTCTTTGACTTTTTTCGGTGCGCGAAAGATGGTCGTTATTTCGTGCTTCTTTAATATTCTAGCGATCTTGGCTGTTGGCGGTCCAGCAAACGGCAGAAACGCCACACGTTTTGCTTCGTCTTCTTCTGGATTCTCCTCCCGCCTCTTGTCTGCACGCAAGGCCTGTCTTATTTGTGTCTCGGTGTAACCATTCTTATGGAGGGATTCCCGCAGATGTGCTAACTCACGCGGCAAACTCTCGCTGTCACAGATCGACCTGGCTCTTTGTACTAAGGTGTTGAGTACTGAGTTACGCTGTGCTGGATGGTGGCAGCTCCGAGCATTGAGATATAAGTCCGTGTGCGTCTTCTTCCTGTACACCGAGTGTCCCAACGCACCGTCCGGATTTTTCTTGGTCAAAATATCCAAGACGTGATAGTACGCTAAGAGGAGAGCATTTTGCCATGTCGTTATTATGTAAAACATCATTATCTACCGTGTTATTCCAATAACTACAGACTTTCAGTGAAAGAACTTTAAGGGCCATCGATAACGGGTGAAACGAGAAATGCTGTGGTTTTTGGAACAATACAGGGTGTTACAAAAAGGTACGGCAAAACTTTCAGGAAACATTCCTCACACACAAATAAAGAAAAGATGTTATGTGGACATGTGTCCGGAAACGCTTAATTTCCATGTTAGAGCTAATTTTATTACTTCTCTTCAAATCACATTAATCATGGAATGGAAACACACAGCAACAGAACGTACCAGCGTGACTTCAAACACTTTGTTACAGGAAATGTTCAAAATGTCCTCCGTTAGCGAGGATACATGCATCCATCCTCCGTCGCATGGAATCCCTGATGCGCTGATGCAGCCCTGGAGAATGGCGTATTGTATCACAGCCGTCCACAATACGAGCACGAAGAGTCTCTACATTTGGTACTGGGGTTGCGTAGACAAGAGCTTTCAAATGCCCCTGCCAATTAAAGTCAAGAGGGTTGAGGTCAGGAGAGCGTGGAGCCCATGGAATTGGTCCGCCTCTACCAATCCATCGGTCACCGAATCTGTTGTTGTGAAGCGTACAAACACTTCGACTGAAATGTGCAGGAGCTCCATCGTGCATGAACCACATGTTGTGTCGTACTTGTAAAGGCACATGTTCTAGCAGCATAGGTACAGTATCCCGTATGAAATCACGGCGGTGAATCGAGGAAGTACAGTACATACTGACGAAACTAAAATGAGCTCTAACATGGAAATTAAGCGTTTCTGGACACATGTCCACATAACATCTTTTCTTTATTTGTGTGTGAGGAATGTTTCCTGAAAGTTTGGCCGTACCTTTTTGTAACACCCTGTACATGTGAACACTTAACACGTTTTCTTGTACCGAAAATGTGCTTTGTCATAAGCTGCTGACTTTACTTTTCCTCAGTTAACAAACTTAATAAACTATTGTTTCAGAATTCTCTCGCAATTGTGTCTGCACGACATGTTAGTGAGGTGACACAGTGTAAACCCCATTTTGGCAAAAAAAATCAAACTTTGACTTGGCAACCAGAGAAATATGCAGGTTTTACTCAAAATTCGCCGCCGATGAGGCTTCCCTGAAAGTTGCAAATGGTTAACAAGCCAGTCGAAAATAAATTGCTGCATTTTCGCCGGAATTCTTTTTAGATACTAACGAAAGCTGAGGTGACAATAGATCTGTTTGAATGGTCACCATGCAAGTGTGGATGTGAAGGAGCCCCATTTAACATTTACGTTAAATTTTAGAACGTCATTTCCCCTACAGCACTCGGCATTTCCCCTGAGCGACCCCCCACCAGTGGCGCTCTCGCCCCGGCTATCCAGCCGATTGCACATCTAACGGCCACAACATTTTGCGCGCACTTTACTACTTGTAGTTATTATTCTTATGGTCCTCTTCTGCAGTTTAAAATTGTGTCCATGTTTCATACCTTCAATTCCCAGAAAAGAATACCATAGTTGAGAATTGAGTGTATGCAGGGATTGTACGTCACCACAACACAATTGCTGTTACAAACTCATGATAAAACCCTAAGTACATAAAAAGCTGATGACATTGTTTTTCCCGGTATCTTGTGTGCTCATTCCACGTTAACTGAGAATCAATATTCATCCCTAAAAACTTTGTGCTTGTCGCCAAGTTAATATCATCTACACATAATGTGATAGAGCTGTTTTCCCTCTTTATGCTGAAGTGCACACTTTTGGTTTACTTTACGCACCATGTCCACAGTATGTAAGGCACCTTGGTTCAATTCCTAGCTGGATTGGAGATTTTATCCACTCAGGGACTGACGCTGTCATCATTGATGTGCAAGTCACCAATGTGGCATCAAATAAAACGATTTGCACTAGGCAGCCAAGCAACCCCATATGGCATCTCTTGGCCAGAAATGCCATACGATCATTTCATTTCATGCTCAGTTTCAGATTATTATGTATTGCCCAACCATAAACATCTTTGAGGATTTCATTTTCTTTTTGTAATACAAGCTCTGGTAGTTTATCGGTGCCTATGATGTTGCTGTTATTAATGAAGAGAACTTTTTATCCATGTCTTATATTATGTAGAAAGTCATTGATAGATTGTACATTGAGAACAGACCTAGGCCTAATACTTTACCCTGAGGGACAGATATTTTTATGTGTTTCTTGTCTGACAGTTGTTTTACTAAAAACTTATCAGTAAATGCTGGACTATCTCTATCTTTTCCAGGTAAGACTCGAACCACTATTCCTCTTATACCTAACACTTGTAGCTACTTCAACAGTCTTTTATGGTCAACAGTATCAAAAGCCTTGGACAAGTCTTAGAATATGCTGGAAACACAGTTGTCCTTGTCAAGAGCTTCAAGTACCACTTTCTCGAACTCAATAATGGCCAGTATTGCACATCTCCCACTTTGGAAGCAAATCTGCGCTTCAACAAGCAGTTTGTATCTATTCATGTAGTAACTCATTGTTTATCCTTCATAACAGATTCAGATATTTTTTAGAAGCACGAGAGTAGTGAAAGTGGCCTGTAGTTTTTAGTACTTTCTGCATTACTTTTCCTTAACAAGGATACAATGCGAATTTGCTTTAGGAACTCTGGAAAAATAACTGGAACTGAAGGACTCATTTATTATGTTTGTTAATGGGGCTTGTACGCTGTTATGCACCCTGTCAGAACAGAGACTGGAACATCATCTAAATTTGCAGGCCTATTATTTTCTAATTTCTGTTTTATTTTCCTAACTTCAAGTTCTGTTGTGAGGAAACAATATAATTGCACTTGTTGTGTAGATCACTGTAGGTGCCACGTGTGTTTTAGGAAGATTCTGTTGCAACTTCTCTGCAATAAAAGAGAAATATTAAAAAGATACCATTACCTGAGGGTTCTGTAGTATCCTACCCTTATCTTTGATCTGTGTGTTATTAAACTTGCAATGGTCTTTTCCAATTTCTTGTCTTTATGATATCCCACATCACTCTGCTTTTATCTTCTGCCTTAAATATTATTGTGTTGCAAGCAGTATCCTCCTGTATATTTTTTATACCTGTGGTGGTAATCCAGGAATCATGGATTGGTGCAGTGCTTCTTATAAAGACCTGAAAAATTTAAGTGTCTGTGAGGACCTTCTAATACTGGGACTTATCCATTTATTTTCCATAGCTGGTGCTGTAGAAGTGGCTACTTTTGTAAATGCCCACTCAAAAATTAATTTAAAAAATGTGCAGAATCTACATTGTTTTCCATATATGCTTCATCCCAGGTTTTATTTACCAATGATCTAGAAAAAGTACATATCTTATTTTCTGAGAAGATCTTCTTGTAGATCTGCAGTTTTGTGGGCTTTACTTTATATTTTGACAGCAATGATCAGAAAGGCCAAGATATAGATACTTGACAATTTTTTCCCATCGCCATCTGTAAATACATTGTCTACGACTGATGCCGAAACTTTTATATCCTAATAGCACTGTTTACCATTTGTGCAGTGTTATTAGTGCTCAAAATGTTTAGGAAATAATTACTAATTTCATCCTCAACTCCTGTGTTAATATTCATGTCTCCACATATCATAATGTTAATTTTGGGTGCTGAGACACTTCAGGACTATGGTAAATTTGTTAAAGAAACCATCCATGTTACTGCTAGGTGAGCAATATACAGACAGAATAATTAACTTCTTATAGGTGTCTAGCTTTGTTAGTTCAACAGCCACCAATTCAGAATGTTTATCCACACTAATTGTTATTAGATCATCTCTAGCTTTAAAACATGTGCCACTTCTGATGTAAAGATATAACCCCCTTCCCTTTAACATAGTTCTACAGTGCAACTAGCACATTCAAATGAGGTAACACTATACACTGCAATTCGTTATCTCTACACCAATGCTCTCTAAAACATACCAATACATTGTTCGAACAGTGTAATTTACCTTGAACTTGGCACCCTTTTTTTTAATGGACTGCACACTTTGATGAATAATTAATTCCAAGCAAATTTCCATGGTGTTTGTGTACTTTGATATGGAACACTCTGTCTTCTGGGAACAAAATGAGGAAATCTCTAAACTGTTTGAGATACGTAAAAGGGAGGAGAGCCTGTTGTCATGGTTCAATCTAAAAATGGCCTAGTCATCCTGTGCATGGCAACAGGTATTTGAACATGTGTGGCACCACACCCACCCACCTACTATACTCTAATTAACTCCACCAACCTTGCTTTCCCAAGCCTGTTTAGGTGCAGACCATATCTATCTTGGCTCCACCTACCAATAGTCCCCCCCCCCCTTTCCAGCGTCAATACAACGTGTGTCTGGTCAGCAGTCATCAGTGCCATCTCCAGCTCTGCAACAATTAATCAAACAGCACTGCTCAGAGGAGGCCAATCGTGCCGCTGGAACAGCCCGACTGTGCTCGTCTTGGTGGCACGAGTTAGAGAACCTATCTTACTCAGGTCACCGCCTGTTTTGTATGCCCCATACCTATCCAAGAGTCTCCTTTCTGAAATCCATGCACAAAAGCGCTAAGCCTTCAATCGCCTACTCTAGCCCAGCAATCAGTTTAAAAATGCTGGTGACCTGATACTTCTCCCATAACTTCTCCTGTAATTGGGGGCCTACACATGTGCCATGACTGCTACCAAGCAACAGTCCTCCCTTCTTCCTAACATTTGTGCTCTTCTTATCCTTCCCACTCATGGACAAAGTCTGCTACACATTTCCTACTCCTACACCATCTAGAGGTTCTTATCCCCTCAACTCTGCTAGCTGTAGTAGATGTCTTGCCTTTCTACCAACTGCCAGATCCCAAACACACCACTCACCACTACCTTCCTTCATCGTCACTAGCTCTCTTCTAGCTTGGTCCAAATATGCCCAAAGGGCACAGATCTTCCTTTCCTGCTCCTCTGTCAGTCTATTCCTGCTGCATATTCTGCATTTCCAAGAGAGGACCTCAATGACCTCCACAGAATTCTACCCTCTATGTGGACCCAATGAAACCACTTACTGTTTCCTGTGACAGCACCCACACTGTCCACTTGTGGTCATAAAAATATCTAAAAAATACTTAAATATACAAAACAAAAGGAGTGTTATATATTATGTTTAATTTAATATACGTAAAAAGAATGTAACCTCCGACAATATGTTGGGTTTGCTACCAGCATGAGCTATGTTACATCAGACATATGCAAACAAAAACATTAGACAGAAATCACTCCTAACAGAAACTCAAAATATGAGATATTTGTTAAACATAATGCAGAGATGACATTTACTTCAGTATGTAAATAAAAGTCAAGCTTAAATAAAAAATATCAGAATATCGCTGTACAGGCAAAGCTTCATCAGTTCATTGATAGGATAATGTAAAAATGGATTAGTCTGCAAAGGAAACAGCTTAAAAAACACTTAAGCTTTCCATCTTAAATATTGCTGAAGTGTGAGGGGCCCATACTAAGCAGGGATAACAGGGGATGTTGAATGTAGGCTATTCAAAGAAGGGCACCACAGATAGTCACAGGTTTGTTTAACTCAAGGGGTAGTGTCACAGAAATGCTGAAAATTCTCAAATGGCTGACACTAAAACAGATGACAATTATCATGTTGAATCCTGTTCATTCTGTTTCGAGTGCCAGTATTAGGCCAAGAATCTGGATATATCTTTCAACCCCCTGAACATCACATCTGAAGAGACTGTGATGACAAGGTTAGACTAATTACAGTGCACTCAGGAGCATTCTTCTGTGGCTTCCATATGTAATTGGAATGGCAACAATGCCTAACATGTCCTAGAATTGTAAGTACCATCTGAAATGCACTTCTCAGTGATTTGCAGAGTATGTATGTATAGGGGTCCTAGAACTTCTACAGGAGGTGGAACATATCATGAGGGTTGAGAATTGCATAGAAACCCACGGCTGCAAATGGTGTCAGGTGCTGTACCCGAGAGCACGGGGGAGGGGGAGGGGGGGGGGGAGGGGGAAGGAGGGAGGGGGGGGGGGGCAGCATGAGAATTTCCTCATTCAAGTGCTAGCCAGAATATGAGGAGCATCAAACATTGTACAGTTGGTAAACTTGCAGACATGCACATGGAATGGCTGAATACAATGGATGAGTTGCTGGATGCATTTATAGAGAACACTTCCCAGATGGACATTAACTGCACCACAGTTTTTTGGCACATATGTTTTGATATTCCTGCAAGTACAGATATTAAGAAGTGGCAGGGCTAGTGAGGGCAGGCTACGGTTGGTGTATTTGGCCATTAAGGAATAAAGTGTGTCGGTTGCCACAGAGACTACTCCGAGCACCAAGAGACGAGTCATTACCTCAGACCTACGATTGTCTCATAGCAGTGAACAGGCTGTTTTGGATGCTGAGTCCTTACACATCTGTCATCTCTGAAGGATGCTGTTACTGCAGCCTGATGAGCATTCTGCATGTGTGCATTTCACAAGATGGTTTCTGCAACAAAGTGGCCACATTGTGCCTTCCCAAGCTTATGTGTTGTTCACTGATGAAGTCACATTCACTGGGGATGGCATATTCAGTCATCACAATGAGCAGCTGTGGACACCAGGAAACTCCCACAGTGTGCGGCACCACACAGCACAGCATCCCATCGCAGCTAATGTGTGGGCAGGTTTTCGTTGCAACTGCTTAGTTAGGTTGTGCCTCTACCATCACATTTGATTTCAATGAATTGTCAGACCTTTCTTGAATATTTCTTCCCAGCATACTTGAACATGTTGCAGCAACTTTGAGGTATGGCTGGGGCACCTGCTTATTTTGGACTGGCTCTTTGCAAGCATTTGAACAGGTCATTCCCTCATCAATGGATTGCATGTGGTGGACCTGTTCCCCGGCCCCCTCGCTCACCAGATTTATCGAGGCTTGATTTATTCTTTTGGGTTGGTTGGTTGGTTGTTGTGGGGGAGGAGACCAAACTGCAAGGTCATCGGTCTCATCGGATTAGGGAAGGATGGGGAAGGAAGTCAGCCGTGCCCTTTCAAAGGAACCATCCTGGCATTTGCCTGAAGCGATTTAGGGAAATCGCCGAAAACCTAAATCAAGAATCCCGGACGCAGGATTGAACCGTCGTCCTCCTGAATGCGAGTCCAGTGTGCTAACCACTGTGCCACCTCACTCAGTCTATTCTGTTGGGTGCCATGAAATCTCTCATGTATCCTGCGAAATCTGAAGTGGATATCGTTGCGAGAACTGTCTGCATAGCTGCTGCAATCAAAGTAGTATGTCCGCAAGTCAATGATCTGTCGGTCTCAAGCATGCATGGCATCCGAGCATCTGTTGTAACATTACAGCTGTACTCATGTCATACACCATGTGTAATCTTTCCAATCTTTGACATATTTTACCACTATCCTATAATGTTTGTTGCCATTGGTTGCTATGCAATTCTCAATCCTTATGATGTGCCCCAGCTCCCCTAGAAATTTGTCGCAACATTTTTGAACCACCCTGTAGATGCAGAGCACTTTAGTGCACCCTACCATGTATAGTCCTCTAAGGCAAAATGGCAATCTTTGCACATTTGCTGACTGAAGTATCTGCTTTGAAAGATTCCGTTTATATTGTAGCATCTGAAGCAGATGTCTTCTAATTTCGTAGACTTACATTCGACAGACAATTTAAGGGACCTCAATTATGTATTTGAAATGGAATGCGGGTGACTGAATTCCAGTGACTTTTTCAGAAGTTAATGTTGCCTTCCAGCAGCCATTCCTGCTGCAACATCAATTACTATCGATATGCGAGATGCAATTAAATGTTTGATGCCAAACATATCCTAACCTTTGTATAAAATCTGTATCACTCACTCTGCTGGATATGGCACCAAAAGATATAGCTGCCTTTCTTTTTAATGTCTGTACACTGACTGCTGCTCTATACTTTCAAGCTCATGATCCGTGATGTTCAGTATTTGAATAATTCTGTCTCTACCGGCACACTGAAGAAGGAAGGAAGCTTAGAGTTTGGGTAAGGACATCAGCTTCATCTCTTACAAAGGCCTTCAGAGATAAGAGAAACTCTGAAAAAATTAATTAGGATGGCCAGATGCAGATTTGAAATGGAAAACTTGAGCCATTATCCTTCCAAATGCAAGACCAGTGTCTAATCACATAGCCACTTGGCTCAGTAAACATAAGCAGTATCTACATGAGTATACTCTTGGCTCAAAATGTGTTTCACTGACAGAACTCAGTACAACATTTTGAGTGGTGAATGTCCAAAACAAAAGAAATTATCATCAGATGTGCCCCAAGGAAATGAAATAGTACTCCTAGTTTTCTCAATACACATCAATGGTTTGTCAGATACATTCATCAACACCCTCAGACTGTTTATTATGATGCTGTAGTCTACAGTGTAATAATTGCCAAAGGAAGGTTGTAAAGAAATACGAAAAGACTTGGGCAAAATTTTCATTTTGAGTAGTGATGGGAAGTTCTGTTTGAATGTAAGTACAAGATAATGCCCATAACAAAGTGGAAGAACTTGATTAAATATTTATGGGTAATATTATGTTGTGGTATGAACATGTAGCAATAAGGAAGATGAACAGAAGGCTTAGGTTCATAGGAAGGTTTTGTGAAAGGGTAGTACCCCTATATAAGAAATCAGTGTGAGATGCTTGTGCAACCAATTCTAAGAGTACTGCAGCCTGCAAAATAATGACACTTTTTTTTTACAGAAGAATGGAAATACTGTAGAATCCAATTCTGACAAAGATCAGTTTGGGTTCTGGAGAAATGTAGAACATGTGAGCCAACACTGAACCTACAACTTATCTAGAAGATAAGGTAAAGAAAGGCAACCTACATTTGTAGCATTTGTAGATTCAGAGAAAGCTTTTGGATATGCTGAGTGGAATACACTCTTTGAAATTCTGAAGGCAATGTTTTGAAATTCTAAAGGTAACAGATATAAAAGACAATGAAAAAAAGGTACTTATAACTTGTATAAAAAAACTTGACTTAAGTTATACAAGTCAAAGAACGTGAAAGGGAAGCAGGAGTGGAGAAGAGAGTGAGATATAGTTGTAGACTATCCCCAATCTCATTCAGTCTGTAAATTGAGCAAGCAGTAAAGGAAAGGAAGTAGAAGTTTGGAAAAGGAATTCAAATTCAGGAAATGATATACAAACTTTGAGGTTTGCTGATGACAGTGCAATCCTATAAGAAACAGAAAAGGGCTTGAGAGAGCAGTTGCATGGACTCAATAATGCCTTGAAAGGAGGTTATAAAATTGACATTGGTGAAAGTAAAAACAAGGGTAATGGAGTGTGGTCAAATTACATCAGGCTATGCTGAGGGAATTAGAGTTGAAAATGAGACGCAGAAAGTAGATTAGTCTTGCTATCTACACAGCAAAAAGCTAATGATGGCTGAAATAGAGAGGATATAAAATACAGACTGACTATAGTGCACAATAAACAGTTAAGACCTTTTTAAATGTGGTGATACAGAAGAATGCTGAAGATTAGATGGATAGATTTAGTAATTAATGAGAAGATACTGAATCCTTTTGGTTAAAACTGAAATTTATGGCACAACTTGGCTAAAAGGAGGATCGGTTGATAAGGCACATCCTGAGACACCAAAGAATCATCAATTTGATACTGGAGAGAAGTGTGAGAGGTAAAAATTGTAGAGGGAGACCAAGGAATGAATACAGTAAAAAGGTTCAAACTTGAACTAGGTGCAGAGATGCAGAGGCTTGCTCATGAAAGACTATTAATGGAGAGCTGCATCAAGCCAGTGTTCTGACTGAAGACCACAACAAAAGTAATAACAGTTACTACTATAACTATTCCAGCATCTGTAGGTCTTATATGAATGCATGACAGCAGACACTGAATGAATTCATAGAAGAAAAGCAAAGCAAAAGCGTTTTCAAATGTAGGTTAGAGATGTTCCTTCTTAACAGCTCAACTATACTGTAGTGGAATACTCAAATAGAAATAACTATTTTTTTTTTTTAAAGATGGCCAGTGTGTAGCCACTTAAATACTTTTTTATTTAATAATGGAAAGGCCAGGATGGAATAACAATATATACCAGAATGAAAACTGCTTATATCACAGAACAAAAAGGCGAATATGTCCTGGGAAGAATTAGAAATGTAACAGAAGAGAACTAGTTTTATCTGGCAACTTCAAAGACATTTAAACCAAAGCATTTGTGCTTTTAATCCATCCCCACCAGGAAACTTTTTTAACTGTTAAGGATTATTTAGGAATAAAGGAGATGATTCATCAAAAGGCAGAAGCACTGCATCATCGACACATACACAAACAAAAGGTACAGAGCTACACACACACACACACACACACACACACACACACACACACACATGCTCATGCCTGTCTCTTTAGATTGTGCTCAGGCAACTGTCATCTCTTTCATAGCCCGCAGTGAGTGACTGTGGTGAGCTGGGAGTGTCGAGTGGGGTGGGGTGAGGGATGGAAAGAGGCGGGAGGCAGCAAGGGGGGACTTGGGGGGAAGCATCTAGAGACTGGCGGGAGAGTGGGGTGCTATCTGTGGGCTAGCTAGGGATGCAGGTAGCAGATGACTGGGCAAGCGATTTCATAGAATAGGGCATGAGATAACACCATGCAGCTAGCCGAAGTGGGGACACAAATTGTGCAGGGATATTGGGACAGGGGCACACACACATACTACTGGGTGGGGGGTGGGAGGCAGAAAGTTACCTTAGATTTAGGCCAACAAGGTTATGGGAGCAAAGGATGTGCTGTAAGGATAGCTCCCATCTGCGCGGCTCTGAAAAGCTGGTGGTGGTCGGGAGGATCCACATGCTGTGAAGAGGCAATTGAAATCTCGTATGTTGTGTCACTGGGTGGTCCACCTTGTTTTTGGCAACAGTTTGGTAGTGGCTATTCATTCTAGTTCACCACTGGCTGGTTGTCCTGCCAATGTAAAATGCTGTGCAGTGGTTGCAGCAGAGCTGGTCTATAACATGGGTGCTTTCACACGTGCCTCATTCTCTGACAGGGTAGGATAAGCCTGCAATGGGACTGGAGTAGATGGTGCTGGGTGGGTGGATTTGGAAGGTCTTGCACCTGGGTCTTCCACAGGGGATGGACTAGGATATTGTGGAGGGTAGGATGTTCCTAATTTCAAGGCTTGATGACAGACAGTCATGGCCCTGACAAAGGATATGATTCAGTCGTTTCAGTCTGGGGTGACGAAGGGGTCACTTCTTTGTGGTTGGTTCTCGGTATGGATGTGAGGATCAGGTGTGTGTGTGTGTGTGTGTGTGTGTGTGTTTGTGTGTGTGTGTGTGTGTGTGTGTGTTTGTGTGTGTGTGTGTGTGTGTGAGAGAGAGAGAGAGAGAGAGAGAGAGAGAGAGAGAGAGAGAGAGAGAGAGAGAGAGAGAGGATATGGCACCAGAGGTCTGTTTGTGAATTAGGTATGGAGAGTATTGCCTGTCTGTGAAGGCCTTTGTGAAGCCTTCGGCAAACTGGGCGAGAAAGTTCTCACCACAATAGTCGTATCTACCGCAGGTGGCCAGGCTGTATGGGAAAGATATTTTGCTGTGGGAAGGGTGGCACCTGTCAAAGTGCAGGTACATTGGTGATCGCTGAATTTGATATGGACTGAAGTGTAGATGGAGCCATCTGAGAGGAGGAGGAGGAGATCAACATCTAGGAAGATGGCACGATGGGTGGAGGAGGACCTGGTGAAGTGGGTGGAAAGAGGGTTTTGAGCTTGTGGATAAATGTGGATAAGGTGTCCCAGCCTTGGGTCCAGATTATAAAGAGCCAATCCATGGGTTTGGAATTTTTGGAAGCAAGGAATGTTTCCTCTAGGTGGCCCATGAAGAGGTTGGCATAGGAGAGTGACATGTGGGTGCCCATGACTGAGCTATGAATTTATTTGTATACCTTCCCTTCAAAGATGAAGTAGTTATGGATTAGGATGTAGTTGGTTAGGTGCACACGGAATGAAGTGATGGGTTTGGAACATGCAGCGCATTGGAAGAAATAGTGTTCAAGCATGTCAAGGCATTGGGTATGAGGGATGTTGGTGTATAGGGAGGTTGCATCAACACAGGTGAGTAGAGATATGGGAGGTAAGGGTGTGGGGATGGTGGAGAGCTGGTGCAGGATGTGGTTGGTATCTTTAATGTTGGAGGCCAGGTGTGGACAATTGGTTGGAGATGTTGATCAACAAGGGCTGAGATCCTTTCGGTGCGAGCACTGTCACCAGCCACAATGGGGCAACTAGGATTCCTGTTATTCAGGGTGAAGTGAAATTTGCACACTCGGGCTTCGCAGCGCAGCTCCTCACATTCCAGCAATAAAAAAATGTCTCTCACAAAATTTCGGCCGGCAATTACATCCATCAGGAAAAGGCCGTTAAAGAGTGGCAATCTGGCAACGCTGTAACCATATGTATGGCAACTACCTCTGTCCACACATTTAAGTTGTGCTGCACAGTTGGTGCAGTGGATAGAGTTTTCAGTTAGCATGCAGGAGGTCAAGGGTTCAATCCTGGCTTGGAGCGCCTTTTTTTTTTTTATTTGCTAATTTCATTCTGACATTTCATACTGTAATATCCACCATTTCTTAGGTCACATGTATCCTAAATTTACAACATTTTGTAACACTAAATATAACAAATACGTGGTTAGACAAATAAGAAATAGACAGTTCAAACAAATGACCTGTCATGGGACAGAATAACTACAAAAACAATAAATTGTCATTTATACTACATGTAATGTGAGTGTTCAGATGTTGCACATCAGCAACCAGTGGTGATTATAATGTCCATATTAATGACCACATGACCTACACAACAGAATACGTTGTCCTCAGAAAAACAGATGCTCAAAGCGACCTCCTGAACGTCCAAACATTGCGCAACCTGCCAGATCATACAGCTCTGGACCCTTCGCAGAAACGCTGTGTCCACAGTAACAAGAGCAGAATGAGCACGCACTACCAATTCCTCCACATTTGTTGGCAGAGTAGAGTACACATGCTCCTTCAGGTGTCCCCACAGGAAGAAATCCAGGGGATTTAGGTGAGATGAACGCAGTGGCCACACAACGGGACCTCCAAGGCCAAGCCATTTCCCTAGAAATGTTCTGTCCAAATACTGTCGCACATTAATTCCAGAGTGTGGAGGTGCACCATCTTGCTGGACCATATCCTCTGTCAAACATGTAGTGGAACATCTTCCAGTGCATCAGGCAGATAGTTTGATAGGAATGGATGGTGCATTGATGCAGCCAACTGGTCAGGCAACATGTAGGGGCCCAAACACCTGTTGCCCAATATTCCGGTCCTGGCTCTGTCAAGTGATGATGGAAGGAGAGAACCTGACTCCCGAAGGCGCAGCTCCAGATGATGAAACACATTTTTGTCTGGATGGCGTTGACAAGGATATCTAGCAGCATACTCACGAGTGGCAACACCAGCCCAGTTATCAAATGCACCAGGGGCCAGAAGCATATCCACATATTTATTGTTTGTGTATGCCATATATCTGCCACATTGATGTAGAGGTTTACAATGTGAAAATTCGATGCATGTACGCATGTACATTGGAGTCTGTGATGAGCGCGTTACTCTGCTCACAACTAGTCCATGTCTGGTGGACAGTGCATACAGTATAAACATGCAGTCAGCCCTTCACACTGTTGTACCTAATGTGCATTACACCTCTGACAGATATTGTTCTGCATGGTTCATCCTGGCACTGCTAACTGTGAAATGTTTGGTTTCAAATTATACTGTTTCTCTAATGGTAGTAGATATGATGTTTCCACAATCCCATCAATAGAATAATAATAATAGTAATAAAATAATAATAATAATAATAATAATAGTAATAATAATGCATTGAGATATGTACTAAACAGCATGCAGTTACCAGATTCAACGTTGAAAGGCATAATTAGTGGGACCATGGTGATAACACATACAAATAGTAACAGAGTTTGGACATTATTTGCAAAGCATGTTGCTAATCCTACTGGTAACTAATGAAATGTAATGGACCCGAATGAGGCAAGAATAATAGTTGGTACTAATCAATGGGACCATTAGAGGAGGGTACGAAGAAAACAGGTTTCAGATCTAGTAGATAAAGTAGTGCAAATAAATTCATGCTCGCAATGTGCAAAGGTCTTCTTTCAAAGCTGACCAATTTTCCATTTCGACGATTGTAGTATGTAAGTACAAATGTTTTCTAGAGGACCCACTGCAATCGCTGTTGACGATTAAGATGCCAGATACTGTACCACCTGGACTACATTTACCAAATAAAGAACATATGCCTCAACCCAGGATCAAACCACTGACCACCTGCATTCTAACCCAAAACTCCTTCCCCATCACCAGCTGTACAGCATGACTAATATCTGCTGACAAATATGGTTACCATACATATGGTTACAGTGTTGCCAGATTGCCACTCTTTAACGTTGTTTGCAGCCCGTGGTCTAGTGGCTAGTGTTGCTGCCTCTGAATCACAGAGTCCCAGGTTCGATTCCCGGCCGAGGACAGGGTGTTTGTGTTGTCCTAATCATTTCATAATCATCATCATCATTCGTCACAGTGACTAAATTAGACTGTCTGAAAATTGGACTGTGAAGAAATTGGGACTTTGTATGGGCACTGATGACTGTGCAGCTGAGCGCCCTACATGCCAAATATCATCATTTGCCAGATGTACTCGCTGGCCGAAATTTTGAGGGAGACATTTTTTTATCGCTGGCATGTGAGGAGTCGCGTTGCGAAGCCCAAGTGCACGAATTTCACTTCGCCCTGTATATTGTTTGCTATGGCTACCAAATTCTGTATTTTGCGCACAGGATGAGGGCTTCAGCCTGTTAATTGAAAGATGCCAAGAAAGGGTGCCAACATCTTGCAGCTAAGAAAGCCAGCTGTGCCGGGGAAGTAGGGTTAGCCCATAAAAAGGCACAAATACACCAAGATGTTTTGATTTAAATGTCACTGAAGCTGTCACAAAAAATGAGTTATTGGCATGTAAAATCCAAATGAAGCTAGATTTTAGAAAGCGAGCTTTCAATTTTATTCTAAGAATGCATTTTTTATTTATTTGATTCATTTTAAACTGTTTCTGCACACTCAATTCATGTAAGAAGGAATTTTATGTGCTACATTTAGCTCAACTTTAAACAGTCACATCTCAAGAACAGATAAAGATTATTGGATAAAAAAAATCATGTTGACTTTACCCATTCACCTATCTTCATGAAAAGTTACAAGTTTAAAATATCAACGTGGTATGCTTCAAAAACATGCCAGAAAAATGTGTTTTTTGCACACAAGCTCCAAACAAACCAAGATTTGAAGATCTGATATACCAATGAACCAAATTTTAACCATCAGTCTTGCTCCAGTCTGGAGTTATTTAAGGGTGACTGTTTTTGGATGTAAAATCTGAACGAGGATGACTGTTTTTGCATGTGCAATGCGAATGGTGCGCATACAAATTATGCCATCAGCTGATCTTTAATTTCAGCCCACTTAAAATCATTTGTAAAAGGAATTAATCTGTCTGCACAATTTGCCTGCTTTGTCATTCAAATCTTGCTTAATACATCATAATACAGCTACAGTAAAAAGATGTTTGGATGGCTATACAAATGGCCACTGGCCCAGGCTAAACCAAAACCTATGTTCTTAGCTCAAATAGGAATCAAGTACCAAGAGCTTGGCCACTGAAATGATAATGGGTGCTTGTTCTATGTTTGTCCTCATGATGTATTTTTCATAATTTTTATTGTGGATATGATTTCAAGAACTAACTATGGTTTATCTGAAACCCTGCTGGATAAATTTAGACACGTGGTGTCTGTAGAAGGCTGTGAGACAATTTTGCTGCCTCTATCTCATGTCTCATGACGTCATCATGAGAATAAGACAAGGCTAATGAGCATCTACGCAACCCCATGAATACATAAATGGAATAGAAGAAAATCACTATTGTTGGTGCGAGGTATCCTCTAGTAGTGGATGCAGAGTATATATCTGGATATAGGGTTATCAGAGGATAATTTTTCAGGCACTGTAACTCGAACCGCTCACACATTAAAAATCAGAAATATGATTCCATTTGAGTAAAGTCAACTGAATGAAAAAGTTACTTGATGAAAAGTTGGATTAAACCACTCAATGAAAGCACAACAGAATTACTTAACTTTTGTAATGTCTGAGCAAAGCATGAAGAACACATCTGTGTACATCATTACTTTGCAGTTAACATACAAGTGTTTGGCAGAGGGTTTACACAACCAATTTCAGACTATTTCCTGACCGTTCCTCTCTCAAACAGCAGACGGGAAAAACGGACACCTTAATCTTTCTGTGCGAGCTCTGATTTCTCTTTATTATGTTGGTCATTTTTCGCTATGTAGATGAATAAGATATTTTTGCTGTCGGCAGAGAAATATGGTGATCAAAAATTTGTGAAAAGCTCTGCAATGAGAAATATCTTTTTTCAATGACTGTAAGTCTAGCTTGTGTGTCACATGAGTGAACTCTCTCCCCTATTTTGCAATAATACTGAATAAGCTGCCCTTCCTTGAACATTTTTGGTCTCCTCTGTCAGTTCCTTATGGAAGTATATAATACTGCACAATAATACCTTACAGAGGACAGGAAAGTGTAGTGTAGGCAGCCTCTTTAGTGGAGTTGTTACATCTTCCAAGTGTTCTGCCAATAAAACCCTATATTCGGTGTGGCTTCCCCACAACATTTTATATGCACCGGTTCCAATATAATTTTTCATCATTGTAATCCCTAGGTAGTTTTATGAATCTATAACTTTTAAATATATACTATTCTTCATGTAATTGAAATTTAAACGATTCTTTATAGTACTCATGTCGACCATCTCACACTTTTTATTGTTCAGGGTCAACTGTCAGTTTTCATACCATACGGATGTTTTGTCTATATAATTTTGCAATTCGTGTTGATCTTCTTATGACTTTAATAGATGGTAAACAACAGCGTCATCTGCAAATAATCTAAGAGGGCTGTTCACATTGTTTCCCTAATCATGTGCATACTCGTAGATTATAAACAGCAGAGGTGCTATAACACACCCTTGGGGAACATCACAGATCAGTTCTGATTCACTCTATGACTTCCTGCCAATTACTACAAACAGTGGCCTTTATGATAGGAAAGCATGAATCAAGTTGCACAACTGAGACGATACTCCCTAGACATACAGTTTAACTACAAGCAGCTTTTGCGGCAGTGTCAAAAGCTATATAAAAATATGGAGTCAGCTTGAGATGTCTTGTCATTAGCTCACATTACTTTGTGTGAATAACAGGTCTACTGCATTTCATAAGAATGATATTTGCTGAATCCTTACTTCAAGTTTATGTCAGTGATATGAGTCTATAATTAAGTGGATTGTTTCTATTTCCGTTTTCTTTATATTGGCGTGACCTATGCAACTTTCCAATCATTCATAGAGGAAGCGGTTGTAGAAGATTGTGAAATATGGAGCTATTACATCAGCATACTCCAAAAGGTACCTAATTTTATACAATTGTACCTTTGTTAAATGGTTGAAGTTGCTTTGCTCCACTGAGGGTGTCTTCTTTTAAGTTACTTTTCTTGATATGAATTCTGGAATATTTAATGCATCATCTTTTGTGAAAAAATTTCAGAAAATTGTGTTTAGTAATGCTGCTTTAATGGTGCTGTCATCAGTAACTATACGGCACAGTGGAGGTACTGATTGTTTGTTGCACTACTCTGGTTTACATACGATTAGAATCTCTTTGGATTTTATGCCAGATTTTTAGACAAAGTTTCATTATGGAAACTGTTAAAAGCAAATACATGATGGTGTTACAGATATATCTTAGGCACAGATCCAGTTCTCTGTTCTGGGGCAGGAAGGTGGGATGTCACAGTCTTTTACTTTGTTTCCCTCCTCCACATCCCCCATATGTAAATCACAACCACACCTACATTTAATGTAGCACTGATGCCTAGGAGTTTAATAATAATAAGACTAAAATACATACTACATGGTTTTAACATAACATAAGAATTTCTTTACATCAATGGTTAGTACAGAGCTTTCACTTTTTTTTGGCTGGGGAGGGGGGGAGGGGGGGAGGGGGGGGGTCATGAATCCCCATGTTTCTGAATGAAAGTCCTTCCTGCCACAAATATTCTCTGAAAGCCGTCTACTTTGCTTTTGTTCACTTTATGTTAAAAAATAATATAATGCTTTGCACGCTGCATCATTCAGTAAGAAGGCTCTTCTGATGCACAAAATACTTTTAAGGTTAAAGGGAGGAGCAACAAGATAAAGTCTTGCAAACTGATTTTCGGCACAGTATTAATTAATAATTTACAGTTATGACGCAGATGTACTTTTTTTAGGAATAGGCATACTAAAACCCAATATGTTTTTCTCTTATCCTGCCCCCGAAACAAGGGACATCTCACCCACAGGGATCATATCCCAGCTGAGTAAACATGCTCAGTTTCTGTGGCTGCTTTGCAACCTGAACTATCTGGATGCTTTGCTCCGCCACCAGCTTCTCTGAACTATGCAGTTAGGAGTTATCCTTACAACACATCCTCTCCTCGTGTGCTCATCCTGGCCTCAAGTTTCAAGTAACTCACTGTCCTCACACAATTCAACCAATAGTTTCACCTTCCTCCATACTGTCACTGCCTCCAAATTCATGCCACCGCCTCCCCCCCCCCCCCCCCCCCCTCCAATCGCCACAGTGCGCAAAGCTCCCCACCGGGCCCTACAATCATGTGTTGCATTCCTACCCCATATACCTGCCACTCTTCCCTCCTGCATTCCTAGCCAGCAAACTGACTGCCTCCTCTGAGTTGTTAGCCATCCACCCTCACCCTCAGTCCCTCTCCCTCTACCCACTCCACTCACACTACCCCCACTAGAAACAGTCCACCTGCAGAATTGGTGCCATATGTAAGACACAGGCATTTGTATACATAGCTAAGGGAGAGAGAGAGAGAGAGAGAGAGAGAGAGAGAGAGAGAGAGAGAGAGAGAGAGAGAGAGAGAGAGCATTTCATACTAGGTCACCAAAGGATAACTCCAAAAGCTAGCAAGTTTTCTCTTGTGTGTACCTATTGACAACTCAATGCTTCTGCTTTTCAGTGAGTGGTCTCCTCTAATCAAGGCAAGAAACTCATATCCAACAATAGAAATTGAAAGTGCATGTGAGATTGTATGAGCAAAACTCAGTATCAAGGATGGACAAAAAATTAAAATAGTGTCCGTCCATCAACCACCAGACTCACCTGCCAATGTAACTGAAAACTTTAAGAGAAAACCTCACTTCACTTGTGCAGAAGTTCCCTAATCACACAATAATCACTGAAGGAGACTTTAACCACCTGACAGTCAGTTGGGATGATTATGATTTTGCTAGTGGTGGGTGAGACAAGACATTCTGTGAAATGTTACTAAATGTCTCCTCTGAAAACTTACCCAGAACAGATAGTTCGAACCAAATTCACAATTAAAATATTTTAGATCTAATGGCAACAAACAGACCTGACCTCTTTGAGGAAGTCCCCATTGAAACTGGTATCGGTGACCATGAGGCAGTTTCAGTAATGTTCAGCGAACTAGATAAGAGAAGCGTAAGTGTCACATCTCAATGAGGAACTTGAAACTTTTAGCTCAGGACAAGAGCATTTAGTCAATCTCTTTTACCTACCACACACTTTTCTATCTCTGTTAGCAGTAAAATTTTCTGACTGCCCATCAGTTTCACAGCAATGATGATTTATAAATTAGGGAGCTAACTTCGCTTTATGAAATTTATAAAAAAAGTTACAGCAACCTCAAGCATTTAACAATTATTACTTACCAAAACATTATGTTAAAATTTCATGAAAAGCTAGTGAAAACTCATACCGCAGACAATCCATCATGAAGGCTGTAACACCCATTAGTGAGCAGTAGGGACCAGGTTGACTACCTCTGAGGTAGAGGAACTATTATGGCTCAGGTTGAAAAGAATAGTTAACCATGCACTGGACAGATAATACGTTCCAAGTAGAATAGTTCATGATGAGACAGATCCTCCGCAGTATACAGTCACTGGAAATAAACTTCTAAAGAAACAGAGAAAACTGTACCATGATAGGTACAACACAAAGTATAAGCCTATAGATGGAGAGATGCTGAATGAAACATGTTTGGCAGTCAAGAAAGCAGTGCATGCAGCCTTCATTGATTACCATACCAGAATATTGTTGAAAGATCTTTCATAAAACCCAAATAAATTCTGTTCGTGTGTAAAAACTGTTAATGGCATCACAGTTAGTGTCCAGTCACTCACAGACAATGTAGGAACTAAAACTGAGAGTAGCAAAGCAAAAGTGGAAATGTTTAACTCTGTTTTCAAATGTTCCTTTATCAAAGGAAAACCCAAAAGAATTGCCCCAATTTAATCCTTGTACCACTGAAAAGATGAATGAAAAAATTATTAGCATCAGTGGTGTTCAGAAATAGCTGAAATCATTAAAATTGAACAAAGCTCCAGAGCCCGATGGAATCCCTATCAGATTCTATACTGAATTTATGGCTGAGCTAGCCCCTCTTCTAACTATAATTTATTGTAGATCCCTCAAAAAAAAGTGTGCTCAGTAGCTGGAAGAAAACATAGGTCACACATATCTACAAGAAGGATAGCAGAAGTGATCCACAAAACTATCATCCAATATCCCTGACATTAATTTGTTGTAGAATCATAGAACATATTTTTGATCCCAAACACAATGAGGTATCTTGAACAGAACAACCTCATCCATGCCAGCCAACACAGATTTCAAAAACATCACTCATATGAAACCCAACTCCCACTTTTCTCACATAACTTTCTGAAAGCCGAGAATCAAGTCAGTCACGAAGATTCAGTATTTCTCGATTTCTGAAAAGAATTTGACTTGTACCACACCTATACCTACTATCATAAGTACAATCATATGGAGTATCGGACAAAATTTGTGACTGGACTGAGGATTTCTTGGTAGGGAGGATGAAGCATGTTATCTTGGATGGAGAGTCATCGACAGATGTAGAAATAACTTCAGGTGTACCATAGGGAAGTATGTTGGGTCCCTTGCTGTTCATGTTCTTTATTATTGATATTGTGGACAGTAATGATAGTACCTCAGACTTCTTGCAGATCACGTAGTTATCTACAAAGAAGTACAGTCTGAATGAAGCTTTACAAATATTCAGTTGGATCTTGATAATATTTCTAAGTGGTGCAAAGACTGGCAACTTCCTTTAAACGTGCAGTAATGTAAAACTGTAGACTTCACAAAATGAAAAAGCATAGAAGCTTATGAATATAATATCAGTGAATCACGAATGGACTCTATAAACTCAGCCAAATACTTGAGTGTAACACTTACAAGGAAGGGTCTGGTATGTGGGTCATTTATTTTGATCAAATTTTTCAAGGATATTCTGTATTGAAAACATACATGTGTTTTGGCTTTTTCCTTGACATTCTCCAGTTTTTGAAAAAAATTGAGGTCAAAGTTGTTACCAGAAAGTTGTACTTTTAATGCTATACATCGAAAGATTGTCTACAAACAAACATTTTTTATTACTATAATATTGCATCCAAAGTTAATAATGTTCAAGTTATTAACATTTTTGTGATTTCATGCTGTAACTTTGGCACCCGTAATTCTACATGTCTGCCAGAGTGAGGTTAATAGTCAAGCGGTTGAGGCGTTAAACTACCAAACTGCTGGTCCATATTCGATTCTTGGCCGCAACTTTTTTTCTCTCAGTATTTTTTTCAGTGTATCTGATAAATATTTTCATAATGGGAATATCTTTCTTTCCTTTTTTAAGTAAAATTTGGGAGGTGTAATTAATACTGAAATAAGTATACATAAAGTATTGACAGTTATTTTCATTGTGATACATGGCACTTTTACAATAGCACTTTTGTAGATGATGACACTCAGCCGACATGCACTGTGAAAATGATACCACTGAAATGTACATCTCTTTGTCAACTGCATGACATTTAATTCTTCCAACAGAGAAGAATTTCATTGCCCGACTTCAGAATCATGTGATATCACAACAGAGCAAGATCAGCCAGATGCTTTGGTCCACAGCCAATTGTTCATGCCCACTTTTCAAGGTATGCTTTTATACACTTGGTACACATCCAAATTGATATTTTTAGCAATGTGAATCAGATATGTTTTCCAATACAGTGTCTGGAAAAATGTCAGTGTGGTAAGATTCACTGATTGTGAAAACACTCACGAGGAGATGATCAAGTTAGGATTATGCAATAATATACTTTAGATGTATTTTGGTACTATGAATCTACAGTAACCAGAATCGGACACAACCAAAAAACACTGACCAACCGACTGAGGACACGAACTGCCAAAAACCACAGAAAGATAACAACAGTGATGGATGAACAATGAAGAGAAAATGACAGAATGTCAAGTCCAGAGAGTGAACTAAATTGAGAGCATAGACATAACAATATCCTAAACCAAGCAATGTGGAGTACAATGAACAGTATGTAAGTGGAGTTGGAGCTTTGTAACACAGCCATGGACACTGGGACACTGGTAGACTGGCACATGGTGTATGGCCTACGCGTAGCACTGAGGTGGCAACAGCACAGCTTGTAAATATTAGAAGCACTGCCTAGCAGCTGTTGTCTGCATTCTGGTAGGCTTTCAAATGCGTTGGGTAGAAATACCAGATCCCCCCCCCCCTAAAAAAAATGGGCATGTAGGGCCTGAAGTGCCCTGGAAAATGTTTTGGAGGGTGAACGGGTGGCACAGTTGGTGTCCTGGTAGAATAGCCCTCTAACTGGGAGAAGGAACACTGGACATTGGGAAATATCTTGGGGAATCACGGCATGGAAGGCGACTATTGAGTGGAGGGATGCTTTAGTGAGGACACAGCCTCTACACCTGCATCCATGGAAACTGTCGATGATGCCCTGGAGCACAAATTATACCCATGTGGATGTGGGGTTGGCATGGGCGGGTGCTCCAACTCTAAGTAACTCATCGATGGTGGCACAGTCAGGACGCAGGTACGGAGTTGTTTGGTGTGTCGACACTCCTAACCCCTCAGAGTATCTAAATCTATACTCTGCACACCACTGTTAGGGGCATGGCAGATGGTATGTCCCATTGTACCAGTTATTAGGGTATCTTCCCATTCCATTCACCTATGGTGCAAGGGAAGAATGATTGACTGAATGCCTCTGTGCATGCAGTAATTACTCTAATCTTATTCTTATGATTCTTGTATGAGAAATACATAGAGTACTGTAGTAAATTCCTAGCATTTCAGTTAAAGCTGTTACTTGAAACTTTGTTAACAGGCTTTCTTGGGATAGTTACGTCTTGAAGAGTCTTCCAGTTCAGTTCCCTCGGTATCTCTGTGACACTCTCCCATGGGGCAAACAAACCTGTTACCATTCGTGCTGCCCTTCTCTGTATACATTCAATGTTCCCTGTTAGTTCTATTTGGTATGGCTCCCACACACTATAGCAATATTCTAGAACCAGTTGCATGAGTGATTTGTAAGCAATCTACTTTGTAGACTGATTTCACTTTCCCATTATTTTACCAAAAACAAAAGTCTACCACTTGCTTTACCCACGACTGAGCCTATGCGATCATACCATTTCATATCCCTACAAAGTGTTATCTCCCGGTATTTGTAAGAGTTGAAGATTTCAACAGTGAGTCATTGATATTATAGTCAATGGTACTTCATTTTTTCATTTTGTAAAGTGTACAATTTTGCATTTATGAATATTTAAAACAAGTTGCCAATCTCTGCAAAACTTTGAAATCTTATCAAGATCTGACTAATATTTATGCAGCTTCTTTCAGACAGTACTTCATTATATCTGCAAAAAGTCTGAGGCTACTATTAACATTGTCTGCAAGGTCATTCATACACAACATGAACAGCAAATGTCCCAATACCCTTCTCTGGGGCACACCTGAAGTTACCTCTACATCTGATGATGATTCTCCATCCAAGATAAACATGCTGTGTCCTCCCTACCAAAAAGTCCTAAATCCAGTCACAAATTTCACGTGATACCCCATACGATCATACTTCTGACAATAAGTGTAGGTGTGGCACTGAGTCAAATGCTTTCCAGAAATCAAGAAATCATCTACCTGACTGCTTTCATCCAAAGCTTTCAGCATGTCGTGTGAGGAAAGTGCAAGTTGAGTTTCACATGATTGATGTTTTCAGAATCCATGCTGGTTGACATTGAGGAGACCATTCTGTTCAAGATACCTCATTACATTTGAGCTCAGGATACATTTTAAGATTCTACAGCAAATTGGTGTTAAGGATGTAGGAAGGTAGTTTTGTGGATCGCTTCTATTATCCTTCTTGTAGACGGGTGTGACGATGCTTTTTTCGAAGAACTGGGCACGGTCTTTTGTTTGAGGGCTCTACAATAGATTATAATTAGAAGAGGGCATAGCTCAGCCACAAATTCGGTATAGAATCTGACAGGGATTCCCCCATGCCTTGGAACTTTGTCTAATTTTAAGGATTTCAGCTGTTTCTCATTGCCCCTGACACTAATGTCTATTTCATCCACCTTTTCATTGGTACACAGATTAAATTGAGGCAATTCTCCTGGGTTTTCCTTTGTGAAGCAACATTCAAAAAGTGACACTAATTTTTGTGCTACTAACGGGCTTTACATATGACCAAATTTCTTTGCATTTTATGAAGTATCATTTGACAATATTCTGCTATGCTAGTCATTGAAGACCAAACAACCTGGTGTTAGGCACACGCAGAACAGCAGCACACGATCATCTCCACGTCTTTGCGCACTCCTGGTCAGTAGGCACGTCACCTGGCAAAGACTTTCATCTGCATCATACAGCGATGCTCACGATGAAGGAGTTCCAGTATATGAAGGCATAAGGCTGTCAGGAAGACAACATTGTGGGTATCTGCCTCTGCATCCAACAGGAGAACATCAAGAGATAACATGCACATGATGAGAAAGATGAGCCCAATCCCGCAGTTCTGGGTCAACAGATTTGAAAAAATGTAGCACATAGTGTGGCACATGCTGTACATCTACATCTACATCTACATTGATACTCCGCAAGCCACCCAACGGTGTGTGGCGGAGGGCACTTTACGTGCCACTGTCATTACCTCCCTTTCCTGTTCCAGTCGCGTATGGTTCGCGGGAAGAACGACTGTCTGAAAGCCTCCGTGGGCGCTCTAATCTCTCTAATTTTACATTCGTGATCTCCTCGGGAGGTATAAGTAGGGGGAAGCAATATATTCGATACCTCATCCAGAAACGCACCCTCTCGAAACCTGGCGAGCAAGCCACACCGCGATGCAGAGTGCCCCTATTGCAGAGTCCGCCACCTGAGTTTATTAAACATCTCCGTAACGCTATCACGGTTACCAAATAACCCTGTGACGAAACGCGCCGCTCTTCTTTGGATCTTCTCTATCTCTTCCGTCAGACCGCTCTGGTACGGATCCCACACTGATGAGCAATACTCAAGTATAGGTCGAGCGAGTGTTTTGTAAGCCACCTCCTTTGTTGATGGACTACATTTTCTAAGCACTCTCCCAATGAATCTCAACCTGGTACCCGCCTTACCAACAATTAATTTTATATGATCATTCCACTTCAAATCGTCCCGCACGCATACTCCCAGATATTTTACAGACGTAGCTGCTACCAGTGTTTGTTCCGCTATCATATAATCATACAATAAAGGATCCTTCTTTCTATGTATTCGCAATACATTACATTTGTCTACGTTAAGGGTAAGATAGGGTCATGGCACATCTACTGTCATAAGAGTAGGAAACCCATCCAAGCTGCATCACATTTTATGTCAATGTGGAAACAGATCTCCTGTTGGTCAAATGCTGGGGCTGGGCCCGGGGGTAGATGAGGGAGCACATCCGTGTTTGGGTGCAGCGTGGGATAGGCTTCTACTTAATGGCGCAATTGTAAGAACTAAGGAAACGAGCTCAACATTGGAGCCTTTGAGCTGTTTGTTCTGGAGGCCAAGCATGTGATCCGAAGAGCACTGCCAATGGTTTGTGATCAGTAATAAGGTAAACTTAGTCCCAAAGAGGTACACAAGGAATTTCTTAATGGAAAAGATGACTGCCAAAGCCTCTTTCTCGATCTGTGAGCAGTTTCTTTGAGCAAGTGTCAGTGCCTTCGATGCACAAGTGATGGGTTGCTCAGTACCATCATGATTACGATGCACCAGCACTGAACAAGTGCCATAGAGGGAAGCATCAACAGCCGAAACAAAGGGACATGATTGAGAAAAGGGTGTAAGACAGGGCGTCAAGCATAACATAAGCTTCAGCTCAGTGCTCACGAGCACTGGAACTGAGCACCCTTCTACCACAACTGGTTAAGTTGGTGCATAATGTGTGCTGCATGTGGGAGGAACTTAGAATAATGATTCACTTTACCCAAGCCTGCAGCTCCTGTAGTTTGGAGATTGGGAAAGAGTCAACAGCCTAAATGATGCGGTCAGTGGGATGAATCCTGTCTTTGTTAAGCACGTGTCCAAGGTATTCCACATGCTCCTGATAAGACTGGTTTTTGTATAGGTGGCACTTGAGCTCTGCATCATGCGGTGTACTAAAGAGGCTGCAGAGGTAGGTTGGTTGGTTGATTTGGGAGAGGCGACCAAACAGTGAGCTCATCGGTCCCATTGGATGAGGGAAGGGTCGAGAAGAATGTTGGTCATGCTCTTTCAAAGAAACCATACCGGCATTTGCCTGAAGCGATTTAGGGAAATCACAGAAAGCCTAAGTCAGGATGGCTGGACACAGGTTTGAACTATTGTCCTTCCGAATGTGAGTCCAGTGTACTAACCATGTGGCACCTTGCTTGGTGCAGAGGTTGCACAGATAGTCTTCACACATAGCAGCTGTAACTATTACATAATCTAGGTAACTGGTACAGTGAATGGCCTTGCCTCAGTGGTAACAAAGTTCCTGTCCGACCCCTCGAAGTTAAGCGCTGTCGAGTTGGGCTAGCACTTTGATCTGCCGAATGTTGTTGGCAAGCGGGGTGTGCTCAGCCCTTGTGAGGCAAACTGAGGAGCTATTTGATTGAGAAGTAATGGTTCTGGTCTCACAAACTGACATACGGCCAGGAGAGAGGTGTGCTGACCGCATGTCCCTCCTCATCCACATCCAGTGAGTGCTGTGGGCTGAGGATGACACGGTGACCAGCTGGTACCATTGGGCCTACAAGGCCTGTTCAGACAAAGTTTAGTTTTTAAGTAATTGGTACAAGTGGGACTGGATGTGATTAACTGTTCTGTTGCAATTCTTCATCCAGTGGGACCTGTAAATAAGCATCAGCAAGGTCTGTCTTATAAAAATATTCACCACCGACAAGCTTTGTGAGCTGGTTCTCCATACGTGATACGGGGTACATTTCCCCGTATGCCTGGACAGTGATTGTTGACCCAAGATCTGCAGGTGTGTGTCCCAAGCACTAGTTATGACAATTCAATTACCCCAGCTTCGTGAAGGTGATTGAGTTCAAGCTTAACTGCCATCTGTAGGGAGACCGGAAGGCAGACATGCCCAACACGAGAGGAGCACTGCACCTGGACGTAGATAAATATGTGTCATGATATTGGTAACGCACCTCAGGCCAGGTTCAAACAAAGATGTGAAAAAGGCACAAAGGTTTTCAAGTCCCTGGAAGGGAAAAGTGTCTGAGACGATCTGAACTTCGTCCACGATGAAAAACCCAAACAGCAAAAAGGCATCCAGGCCAAAAATGTTGCTAGCTGAGAGACTACTGACAGCAAACAGCTTTATCAGCTGTGTAACCTTCTTGTTCATTGTTCGGAGCCATAGTTGTGAGATGATCCCGAGGGGATCTGAGCTGTCACCACATGATACCATCTTGCAGGAGGATGTGGCCAACCCTGGGTAGCCCTGATGAGCGTATGTTGGGAGGTTCACCAAGGAAACCATTGCTCCTGTGTCTACTTGGAATCAAACATTCTGAAATGGCTAGGGGTTCATGCACTGTCACTTGACCCATGTGTGGAGTGGTGTTGGACTGTACCGATGATTGACAACAGACAATTCGGGGATGCCCATCCTTTCCACAATGAGCGCAGTGCCCCCAGTGATCTGGACAGTCTGCATGTTGATGCTCTGCGAAACAGTCAGGGTAAGATGGGAGACCCCGCTGCTTACGCTAATGTCATGTTACTGGCTGCTCAGAGGCCACAGACATGTCCAAAAGTGATGAATCATGACACTGCCATCGGGAAAAGGACTTATAAGAACTTCAACCCTTTGGTGGCAGATCAACCTCTGCTGCCTGAGGACGAGGCATAAGGTGTTCATTTGCTGCCTGCATAATCTCAAAACAGTGTGTGATTCTCAAAATATAATGCGAGGAGGGATTGTCCAACTTGAGGGCTGCAGTGTGTACTTCTGGACTGGGAGATAATTGGACCACTATGTCTCAAATCAAGGAATTCGCGTATGAGGTTTTGTAAGACAGTTTTGTGCAAGTGAAATCACAACATGGACTCAGTCCCTGCAAATCCATCACCCACGAGCAACCACACGAAAACATTGCAAATAATAGTCCGAGAGCAATGAACACACCTCCTCAAATGTGAGTGCAACCAGATTTGAGAGAGGAGATGACTTCTTTAGCAACGAAAGTGTCTCTGGGGAAGCCCAAGAAAGGAAGAATGATCTGGAGAGCATTATCAGAACTGGAAAACAGCGAAGGTGCTGTTTCAGTCACTGCAATACATCTCTCAATCTTCTTTGGTGTCACTGAACGGCAGAAACATGGGTCAGTGGGACTCAGCATGGGAAGCGACCACAGCCTGAATGGGTTGTGGACCCTGAATACGCAAGAGTTCCAACATAAGCTGGATTTCTTGATGTAGTAAGTTGGTTTGTTGCTGCAACTGCTGTTGGAAAGGTTGTTGCAGTTGCTGTTCCACAGGTTGCACGAGTTTCACATCCATAATACACTGCTACCTTTCCCCTCATCGCCAATTTTAGTAACTGAAATCAGATATAACCACAAGACACTGGCCGACCAGCTGAGGGCATTGACGGTGAATCACTAAAAAACCATAGGAAGACAACAACAGTGATGGATGAACAATGAAGACAAAACGGCAGAATGACAGGTCTGGAGACTGAACCAAATAAAGAGTCTAGACATAGCAATATCATGAACCAAGCAACACAGAATACAATGAATAGTA
Organism: Schistocerca piceifrons; assembly: GCF_021461385.2. Lineage (NCBI taxonomy): Eukaryota > Metazoa > Arthropoda > Insecta > Orthoptera > Acrididae > Schistocerca > Schistocerca piceifrons. The sequence continues at coordinate 116,967,013 of NC_060142.1, forward strand.
TGTAATTGCAGTTGGAACATAACTGAGGTCCGTGCCCCTGCACTGATAGCTTTATAATGCAGTCGCTGATACCAATAGTATGGCGTGTGGGATGTGGCCCACACATAGTGCTGAGGCAGTGAAAGCAGCATTCACAAACATTATGAGTGGCACCTAGCACCTGTCATCTAAGTCCATGCATTATGGTGGGCTTTCAAACTCATCATGCTGGGATACCAGAGTATCATGATGAAACTAATTGTCGATAAATTATGATTTTTAATCACCTCAAGACAATTTACTTCCAAAAAGGGAAAGAAAAGTATTCCAATTGCCATAATATTGTCAGATACACCGAAAAAAATATTGAATTTAAAAAAAGCCAGGACCAAGAATTGAACGCAGACCAGCAGACTGGTAGACTAATGTCTTAACTGCTCAACTGTTGACCTCACTCTGCTAGATTCATAGTATGACGTGCTCAAGCTACAGCATGAAAGCACAAAAAAATTAATAACTAAAACATTATTAACTTTTGACGCTGTATTATATTAATAAAAATATTTTATTTTTAGATGATATCTCAGTGAATAAAATACTGAAAATACGACTTCCTGTCATCAATTTTGACCTTGATTTTTTTCAAAAACTAGGGAGTGTCTAGCCGAAATAGGTGTCTTTTCATTTTCAATGTAGGACTTTGCTGCAAAACTAGATCAAAATCAGTGATCCACATGTCAGACCTTCCCATTGTTAGAAGAGACATGAAATGGAATAATCGCATAATGCAAGTAGCATAGTTTGGTTTATTGGTGGGACACTAGGGAAATACAATCAGAGATTGCTTACAAATCACTCGTGTGACCCATCCTAGAATACTGTTCAGGTGTTTGGAACCTTTACCAAACAGGACTAGCATGGGATATTGAATACACATAGAGAAGGGCAGCATGATTGGTCACAGCTCTACAACTAAGTTACAAGAACTGGCTTTAAATGATGACTCTATGAATATACTGCAACCCACTATATATTGCTCCCATAAAGTTCATGAGGACAAGATTAGATTAATTACAGCACGCACAGAGGCGTTTAAACAATCTTTTTCCCACAGTTCATAAGTGAACAGAATGGGGAAAAAGCCCTAATAAAGTTGGGATGTACCCTCAGCCATGTACTTCACATTAGTTTGTGGAGTATAGCTGTAAATGCAAATGTAGATGTAGAGTCCAAAAGTACAGGATGTACATAAATTCGGGGAACACTTTCAATTATTTATTGCACAAGAACCAAGTATTGCACAGATATCATACACATGTCATTTTGAAGAGAAACCATGAAAGTCTTTTTTTCATGAACTGCCACAGCATAATTTGGTAATTTGCTGATAGTCAGCGCTACTCGAAACATGGCGAGTTCAGGTGCGGAGTGAGCTTTCTGTGTGTTGCAGTTCGACAAAAACAAGTGCGCTTCATCTGTTCGACAGATGTTTAGAACCAAATACGGTAAGGAGTGACCAACAAGGAAGGCCATTTACCACTGGCACAACAAATTTGTTACAAAGGGTTGCTTGTGCCCGGCAAAGAGAAGCAGACATCCCAGTGTGAGTGAAGTGAATGTGTAGCACGTATGGAGACATTCATAAGGCGTCCAAAGAAATCGGTGCGTCATGCATCCCGTGAACTCGAAATGGCTTCAATGACAGTGTGGAAAGTCGTGCGACAGCTGTCTACGAAACCATTCAAATTGGAGCTAGTGGAGAAGCTCAATGACGACGACAAAGACAAGCATTTTGAGTTTTGTTCACAGTTGCAACAATTGAATGAGGATGGGGATGGCATTATTAATCACTTAATTTTTTGCGATGAAGCCACTTTTCACACTAATGGGAAAGTGAACAGGCATAATTGTCAAATCTGGGGTACAAACCATCCACACGAATGCACTGAATTTGAACGTGATTCCCAAAAGGTAAATGTTTTTTGTGCCTTGTCACGTCGAAAACTGTACAGGCCATTCTTCCTCGCCAAGAGCACTGCCACTGGATATTCCTACTTGGACATATTGCAGCAATGGCTGATGTCTCAAATGCAATCAGATTCTCCGTTCATCTTTCAGCAGGATGGGGCTCCACCCTATTTTCATTGTGAAGTTTGTGAGTACCTGAACATGGAGCTGCAGCATCGATGGATCAGCTGTGCTACAGATTGGGACAGGTGATTATGAAATGGCCTCCCCAATCACCAGGTCTCACTCCGTCTATTTCTGTGGGGACACATTGAAGATCTGGTGTATATACCGCCTCTACCACGTGATGTAGGAGAACTCTGGGAGAGAATATGGGAAGCAACTGCCACAGCCGATGATGCCATGCTGGGACAGGTATGGCAAGAATTCGATCACCATATCGACATCTGCCGGGTCACTCATGGTTCGCATATCGAATGTTTGTAAAAAAAAAACTTTCAGAGTTTCTCTTCAAAATGCAATATGCATGACATCTGTACAATGTTTAGTTCTTGTGCAATAAATAATTGAAAGTGTTCCCGGACTTTATGTACACCCTATATTTACATTCTACAAGAACTTCCTTACAACAGAAATAAATGTTTCCTTGATAAAACACATGGAAAAAATACTTTCTACATCCAGCACAGTAAAAATTATCCTACACCCAAGAGGAACAGTACATTGTGGTAAAAAGATGTTGTAACAGGTTGCTCTTAGAAATTAAATTCTGATTTCCTTTAACAATTTGAAAAGTGGCACAGACATTGCTGCTCATATAGTACTAATAAATTCACTGAGGTATAACATTTACGAATTAATATTAAAAGGTTTAAGAAAATTCAGGGAATCTTTTGTACAGGCATTCTAGTAATATACGGAGAATATCCACTACCTGAATTTCAGGACAAAACTGAGTAAATGTTTTGCTAAGGTAAAGAAAATAATAACTTTTGCTGGTGTTTGTCATATAATAATTTACTCCAGTATTTATCTGGCTGACATTATGTACTTTTAAAATAATGTAAAACTATTTCATGTTACTTTATTGTAAAGTATATACCCATAATATTATATGAAAATATGCACTGATCATGACATTTTTCTACATACAAACTGACATGCCCTATATACAGTACTGTACCTGTGCATAAAAATTAATAAAAGGAAACCAGCAAAGTACGTACCTACATAAATAAAGGTTTGAGAACAGACCACCTGCAATATGAAATGGTTAAAAAGACACATTAAACGCTTTTTTTGTATCAAGCTCTCACTCCTCTTTTGTGGAACATGATGTGTAAATGAGTGACTCCCCCCGACCTCTTTGTATGACTGTTACTCATAACTATACTGTAGTATCAGTTACCGATGATTACATAGTTCTATTTGTTTTGTCTTCTCTCTTATCATTTGAAAACTCTCTTATAGTGTAAAAGGTTGATTCAGTCTTGCAATGAAAGAAAAGTTTTATATCAGTTCTAAAATTCAGGGAAAAATAAAGTCAACATCACTGTCACTGTACCAAGGCTTTTTTTTCCTTATAAATATTTGTACATCATGTGAGTACAAAAGTAAAAAAGAAAAAGAAAAGGAAAAAGAAACAGGAATAAAAGTCTCATTATTAAGTACACACATACATTTTTAATCAAATGCAATTTGCATCAAACATTGAAACACTTTTTAATGTGGCAGTTTATCTGACAGGCTTAACTGACAGAGAAATCAGTTCTGTACCAGATCTGGGAGATTAATGGAGCATTCAAAGATAATTTTCTTAAAATTATTTTATTACAACACCTACACATGGAACTTCTGAGTCTTTTTCAATACTGATACACTAAAAATATCTTAAGTGTCAAGCCTTCTGGAAAAACAAGATGATTACTTCCATTGCAGGTTACATAAAAATACAGCACAACAAATTTCAAACAAAGTGAAATTTTGGTTATAAATGCAAAATAACTGGCACATTCTTGTCACTATAATGAAATACAATTTCTGTCATGTGATACAGTTCTCATAATTACTGTTTCTGCTGCCAGTTTTATTGATATAATATTTGGCATACATTGAGGGATAAAATTAATTGTTACTAGCGAAATCAGAAGTTCATGAATTGCGTTTTCTCAATTATTAACTCCTGTCCTTTTCACCATATGATTAAGTTGAACAACAGCACTGTCAGCCAATGTGTGGCATATTATTGTGCTGTATCCAGCAAGCTGTAATACTGAGGTATGACGGATGGTTAAAAGTCTCTAACCTTTTACCATAATGTTTTTGTAACAAATTCTGTAGGCATATAGAAAATTAAGTAGAAATGAAGTCTGTCCCTGTACTGACAGAAAGGCAAGATCATGGCCTATGAGGAAAACTAAAAAGAGGCTGGAATACAATGGCATGGTACACCTCTTTGAATCCAAGTCTGCAAATTCTAAGCAGTCATTCAGATCAATTTAGTACAGTGATTTAAAGACATTACTTTAAATGAACCTCTTCACTATTGTAAGATATTGTCATGAACACCATTCAACACAGTCATATTTCATCTCCTAGATTCCACTTTTGGTGAAGTGTAACAAAAATAATAATGGCAATATAAATTGTCACATATTTCATTAGCATCCAAAATTAACAAAATTGAGTATATATTCTATGCAAAGCTGTTGAGGCCATAAAGAGAAGTAGCAAAGAAACCACCATAATACATTATAGCATATCAACACATACAATCAAACACTCCAGTGAGCTAAGTAATTCGTTTCCCAGACCTCAAAGAGACCTTCTAGTTTGCACTGATGTGTTCTGCAATAAAGAAGAGTGTATTATGTCTGGGAGTTTTAATAGAATGTGTGAAAATACCCGAGCATAAAACCAGCAAATTCTGGTTACAGTTGTCTGTAAAACGGAGAACTTAGAATTGTAGATGAAACCTGATTTAACAGATTGTAAAATGATTAATGGAATATTTATAACAAGTGTCACTCTAGGTTTGCCTTTTACTGTACCTATGATCCTTTGAAATCATTTGGCCTAAATAACTTGCAACAGACTTCAAACAAGAATTGTGTAATTATCGTGCTTTTGCAGGTTTGATTTTGTCAACCAAAACAATGGTGTTTTTGTCTTCCTGTGGCTATTTTCAAAAATAGTATTTGATTAGGATGGTTTATAAGCTGCTTGGGGATTGGAACTCACTCCACCTTACGTGAGAGATCACAGCTTCTTCAATGGTGGTATCTCATTCAGTTTTTACTGTCACCTATGTCCTGGACTTAAGATGTGAATGGCAATATTTTGTAATAAGTCAACAAAGATGATAACTGTGTGAAAAAAAAAAAAATACCTTCCTCTTCCACATTAAGGGAAAACTGTTTTTCAGAATTCAGTCTGAATTAAAACTTTAAGATTACTACGATACATGAAGGTTGGCCGATACTTATCTTCGGGAAGTGAAACTCCAAATATTTTCGATAGAAACGAAACTAGAAAAGAACTACACCTAGCTTTAGGTACTTTTATACTCTGGAAACAAGCATATTTTTCCTAAGTTGTTTCTGTTAGCAAGTACTTGAATTTTCAATTCATAAATGTAAGTATTGGCCAGACAATCTGTGTCACTGCCACTTTACAGTTTTCACGTTTTAATTATCCTTTTGATACACTTTATGGAATTGTTTCGGTCACCCAAAATTGTTTTAAACACAATAACGATGTCAAACCTGTGTGCATAATTACTGCACACTTGGAAAAAGTTTTTTGCAGAAGTGTACTGTATAAAGCCTTTGTAGAGTCTACACATATTAGTCACACACATTAAAAAAACTGTTGTAAGACAATATGCTCCTCGAACAAGAAATAAAAGTTCAAATTTTGAAAGAAATAGCAGATGGAGTTAGTAAATGACACCGGTGTATTAAGCAGAAAGATTGTCCAAAATGTATTTTTAAGAAGACATATAAAACTGATTTGCAGAAAAAACACAGGGTTGCACTAACAATAAGTACTGTAAAGATAAGGTGTACTTGATTTACATATGATGCAGCATTATTAGCTGTAGCTGAGACGATAATGAATAGGTTCCCAGAATGAGATTTTCACTCTGCAGCAGAATGTGTGCCGTTATGAAACTTCCTGGCAGATCAAAACTGTATGACCAACTGAGTCTCGAACTCAGGACCTTTGCCTTTCGGGGGCAAGTGCTCAAGTTTCATGAATAGGTTGGTGAGAAAGTATGGTAAGCATCTAATCATAACAATGATAAGATCATAATGACAACCTTTAACAAGTTTTGACAGTGACAGAATATATATGGATTTAACAGTTTACTCTCGTGGCAAAGAAGCTGAAAAAATTTGATAAATAAATAGTCTCTTGGCAAAAATAAGGAATGATGGAAAGCTCCAAGGATGTGATGACACATCTGGCTACTGGCTGGCTGGCAGTGCCCTCATTTGGAAATTTCCCAGAAACATATATTACTGGCCCGGGGACAGATATTACTGATTGTGAGAGGGAAAAAGCTCATTATTTCAAATACTATATTGGTTTGCTGCAAAGCCTGAACATCAATACTCTTAAAAAGTATTTCACTCCCCAGCAAGAATGTTCTTCAGTATGTCCCATTCTTTGTTCACAATCTTGCAAGCTATTTCACCAGGGATCTGCCAGATATCTTCCAATCAGGCATCATCGAAGCCATGTACGAGATGTTAGTGACGTGGGTAGCTGATGTCAGTCTACAATGCTTCACCTGATGATGTCTGGCAGTTACTCAGATGAAATATCATATGTGATAGCAAATAATAACCGGCTGTAATCCCAGAGTATCAGCGAGTATTCAGTGCATCAGAAAAAAGTTCAAGATACATGAATGTTCCTCTCTGCAAGAACAATCATGCCATATGTGAAAGACTTAACAGCTGTTCTGCTAAAACTAATTTCCTACACAGCTCATTTCTGTCTGAGTTGTTCTCCAAAAGCAAACAGAAAAGTCATGTGAGTTTGTGTGTAGACAAATTTTCATTTTTTCTGAAGACTTGAGTAAGTGAACATATATATGAAAATTAATAATGCCACTGACTGTTAATTTCATTCTATCTACACAAAAAAAATCTGCCCTCCACCTGCCCATCGCCTTTCCCTGCTCCCACTTCAGTACTACACTTCTATGTTGTCAGTGCACCTACACAGTGCTTTCCTCTTCTCTACTTCTCTATTCTCCTCTCTGCCCTGCCTTTCCCTCTCCACAGCACGGCCTCATGATGTTGCACTCAGCAGCCAATCCTGTCCCCACAATCTCCCAACAAATTCTCACCCCTATCCTGCTATCTCTCCCTCTCCCAACCCCACACCTCTTCCTTACCCCCACTACCGACCCCAGTTAGATTTCTGCTCCCTTCAGGTGCAGTCGTAACCTGGCATTAACACTCAGAGGCAGTGGTAGTGTGTGAGTTGTTGTGTGAATGTGTGAGAGTTTTCTATTTCTGAAAAAGTACCTTGCACAGGAGCTGAAATATTTTTAGCATTGCTTTCATTCAGCACCTCCCCCATGTGGTGAAAAGCAAACTATTTTCCTCATATTACTGTTATCACATCCTGGACTTTCCGTTGTTTAAAACAAAATGAATAGGTTTCCACAAAGTCCTAGAGAAACATAATTCTTCAACTCTCACGTGAACAGCTTTGGAAGTAATGGACCATTTATCATACCGGTACCTTTTAGTCATAATCTACACACTTCAGTTACCAGAAAAAACATCTCATGGGTATTGTAAGCTTTAGTTATCACCAAGAATCATTGTGCAGCTTCTTCTGATGGTATAGTTACGATTTTACATACATCCTGCAAGTTATTTTGCCTGTTTCTCTCAATGGAAACAGAAGTAAACAACTAAACTCATTGTGCCAAATGAAATCTCTCCCATTGTCACAATATGCTCCACTAATACCATTAATGCAAGTAATCATCTTATTTGTCTTTTAGCAATTACACAGGTGTCCAACAGAACACAATGTGCTAACACTTAGTGATTAAGAATTAATCTACAGTTGTTTTCACTCAAGTGAAATTGAACAGAACTTAAAATTGCTGATATGCACTTTCATAATTTACATCACATGGAATGAAATCCTCCCCTCCTCTCTCTCTCTCTCTCTCTCACTCACTCACTCACAGACACACACACACATATATATGCACACTACTTCTCAACTTACTGAAACAAGTTTCTAGGCACTGAATGACCTTTTTCTAAAGGTACAACAACACCTGCAAAAAAGAGAATGTTCAATAACTTAACAGAGCTGAGATGTAGTGAGCTGTTTTATGCAGTACGTAACACATAATTCACTAGACATTGCCCAGAAGTTCTTTACGTATTTACATTACAATGGAATAACACCTGAATCAGTATACAACAACATGACCAGTGTTGAACAGCCTATATTAAAATACACTACAAAGACACTGAAAAGATATCATGTTCTAGAGATAGGAACTGATCACTGGAAATGATAGAGCAATAAAAATTACAAAAAAATTTACATTAGTAATGTAGTCCCATATTAGGAATAAATACTATTAACAAACAAACTGAAAATTTTTATGAACTAACATAAATACTGACAGTAACACTGGCTAAAATCAGACCTGGGGGACACTGATATAGATCCACCAGACCAGCCTTTAATAACTCTTCACTCCTTTTCGGAAACACGTAATGTGTACACTACCATGGTGTTCACACATCCTATAACCATTATCACTTAATAGAATACGATAACTCACAAACACACAGGACTACACTTCTGCAGTGAAAAGGCCACCTCACTGGATCAAATAGGAATGAAGAGTGAATTTTATTATGTAAGACATCACCAATATCAGTGTATATGTCACTTCCATAACAGTCACTTATTTGTCAGTTGCTTCTGGAAGCCACACACGGACTGACATCTTTGGTTCTAACTGCAAAAGATACCATGAAAAAAATCATGTCAGTCTGTCACAAGCTGAGCAAAGGTTTGTTTGTCATACGCACCACTTGCAATTCACTCATTACATTAACCTAAACCTATTCTTATTTTTACACTCAGTCCAGTGTGACAGCAGTCATATTTTTTACTAACATCTACTTATGTTAAAATGCTCACAGCCAGTTTAGAAGCACTGCCTTTGATGATGTGTCTAGAAATGGGCAGTTTTCCAGACTTTGTGCAGTACATAAAATACACTGGGAACAATTCTCCTATCAGTCTCTATTGCAGTAATTGGTTATAATCACAGATTAGATGCCATCCGTGGGAACAGGTAATCACTCATCCAAGAGTCAAAACCTGCAGCTTCGTGTTAAATTCACAGTTCAAATTTCAATTCCTGTGCAACCAGGTCACACAAAGGCACAACCTATAATTTTATAATTCAATTTTTGTATCACCTGGCATAATTCACAATGTTTTTAGTATGTCTGTGTGGGAAACTACTTGTGGCAAAGTATATACCTAAAATAGGCTTTCATCAAAGTTCAATTCCCAACAGACCACTAAGAGAAGCTACTACTGTCCTCCTCGGTCAACACTGCGTGGTGCGAGTCGTAGGAGATGATACGATCCAGCCGTTGACGCCGTTACCGCCATTTCCGTTGGCGTGGAAGTCTTCGCGTAGTGGGGTGGCCGGATCATCTTCAGCCTTCTCCACATCCATGCGGTGCTGTCTTAGTTCACAACCCTCAGGACTGTGGTAGAATGACACCTTTGCAAATGATTCTGAGACATCAGGGAGCAGCATGTATACGAGATCTACAAATGCAGGACGTTCATTTGGACTGTACTCCCAACACAGTCGCATAAGTTCATAAAGTTTGTCAGGGCAGTTTTCAGGGCGTTCCATCACCCCTCCGTCAATAACGTAACGTAAAACTTGATCATTTGAAAGTCCCTGGAAATGAGAAATACATTTTTAGAATATAACTCTTTAAAGTACACCTTAACTTAATTGAAATATTGGAGCTGTAGGACTAGAGAAAACTTGGTCATTCGAGATGAAGCATACATTGAGGTTAGTGAAGGAAATTCCTTTAAAAATGGAATCATCCCAGCATTTCTCTTAAGTGATTTATGGAAACTGAGGAAAACTAAAACCAGATGGCCAGATCAGGATGTCTTAACCACAGTAGTACCTCGCTCAGTTTTTGGAATTGACTAATATGAATCTCATAGTTTAAAACTCATCTGTCAATATTGAGAAGTCCAATACCATGAAAATACACAATAAAACTGAAAGGCATATCAAAGACTGGCATTTAAATCTTAATTGTCTACAAACAATGGATAACCTTGAAGCCAACATGAGTAAAGAAAAGGAAGAGACATGTATTTCACTCCACAGAGAGAATTAAGATATGTGCAAGTTATGATATTAGTTATAATTCAAAATGGAAGCCAGTAATTTGCAACCCATCTGCCTTTAACACACTTAAGAAGGAACAGACAGAAATATGATGTTCCTGTACACTTAATGTGGTTACAAAGAAAACTGAATGAAGAATCACAGAATATCTTGTTAGTGTTAAAAGGAAATCCTCTATGAACATCTAATACCAGTACAATAAAAGAATGGCTAACTAGAACGTTTATTTTCTGCCAAGAGGACACTCAGGGATTTTGATGTTGAGTTTCAGATTATTTCTCACAGTATGCTACCCAATACACAATGGTGACCCAAAACATGATGTTGAATTCCCACAACAAGACTCCTGGCATGTGCCTTGGTAAGACAACTATATAAACTGAAGAGAGACGAATGGTAGGCTGAAAATGCCTTTTCATTAATAAACGCCTACCTTGTAATCTGTAATTTGTGTGGCATTCCACCTTTCCTAGAACCGTACATTTCCTTCCTTTCAAATGAATAATACTATTTAGCAAAACTTCTCAGAATGATAAAAAAATATTAAAGCAGTACATGTGGCTAATGTAGTGGTCTTCAGTCCTGAGACTGGTTTGATACATGTGGCTAATACAACTTGTAAAACATGAAAAAAGAACTTTATTTGGGCCTCATGAATGGTTGCAATTAAGATAACATAAGGTCTGCTGTACAGAGAAAACACAATTATGAATTGTAGTATGAAATATATAGACAGCACAGAGGGGTGTACGGGACCCTTGCATGCAACCTATGGCAGCACAGTAAAGTCTGGAAAGCATAGAGCATCTGGGTTAAAGCACTGCAGACTCATGGCCAATCTGAGTTCTGTTTATTCAGCTGGAGTGTGCAGGGAAGAAGTTGATTAAATGTCAAGTAGCTTTGTGGAAGTTGCTGAAGAAGAGCAGTACTACGTCACCTAATGACTCAGCTGCCTGCTCAGCACGGCCATGTGGATTTCACTCCTTGTGCAACGGCCATGAACCTGCAGTGTGTGCAGGCTTTCTTTATTCCCCCTACGCCTCCCACTGCACTGTGGGGTAGCAAACTGGCACGTTTTCTTAGATGCACGGAAGGGCAACACAGCTGTGAGGTCACACGAGGTGAGCACTCACCCGCATGAAAGTGAGTGAGGGAACTGCCCACAGAGCGAGGTCAAATTTCCCAAAAGCACTCACTCAGCCTGTTCACACAGATGTACTGCTCTGGACTGGATGGTAGTTCAGAATTTAAAGTGAATAGAGAAGAAACTTGAACTAATGACAAAGAAATGCACCTTCAGATTTACAGCAACCATCACCTGAAGACTGAATATATCATATATTGTGTTATTCAATTTGGACTGCCATGATGAAATGAAAAATTTATGCGCAGTATACAAGAAATGTGACATCCTTATTGATTAATAATTTCAAATGACAAGAAGGGGTTAATAGCAACAACAACAACAACAACTACAAAAGATAACATGAAGGAAATAATTGTAATAATAATGAAGGGGTAGATGATTCAATGGAATTTAAAAAACATAAGTAGATCTTGTGAAGCAGTATAAGTGTCCAGTTGTACGGAAGAGGTAACATACAGCCTACAAGTGAAAACATAATGGAGATACTTTGAAAATGAACAGTCAGATTGGTGAAACTGTTCAGCTTGCTTACCTGGTAGGGTTGGGAAGCAAGTGTGGCCATTTCCCACAGTACTACACCGTAGCTCCAGACATCAGAACTACTGGTAAAAACACCATCTTTCAAGCTTTCTGGTGCCATCCACCGTACTGGTAGAAGTCCTTTGGATCCTGTAATAGATACATGTTTCTTATTCCTTTCCTTTTCTTAACAAACAAAGTTCTAATCATGTAAGCACAGTTTCAAAAAAGGTACTTATTGCCCTTTTTTCTGTAACTACAGGCTGTAGTGTTCAATGATGACTTCCTTAGTGATATATGGTTTCTAGTAATTACATAGAATTCAGTACTATTATAAATGATTAGAAAAAATGGTCTCGATTACAAAAATCAGATGCCATTTCTAACCTCTAATCCCTGCTTAAAGCCTGAGGCCCTTCCCAGAACCTCTCCCCTGAATCCATTTCCCTCCCCACTCCTATGACACGCTGCCCACCCACCTTTGTGGATTTTCACAAATCTAACAATCCTGGACATCCCAGTGAGACTGGTTATTGTGCCCCCACTGAAGGAATGTCAGCCCTCATTGACCAACACCTCCAACCAATTGCCTGTAATCTAGCCTCCCACATCAAAGATACCAGCCACTTCCTTCACCGATTCCCCATCAACTCCACCCCTTCACTTCCTGGATCCCTACTCATCACTGTGGATGTCACCTTCCTATTCAGCAACATCCCCCATTACCATGGCCTTACCGCTATTGAATACATTTCCCAACATGCTTCGGGCCCCAAACCTCATTCCTCGTACACTTTACTAACTTTATCCTAACTCCCAACTACAACTCATTTGAAAGGAAGGTATACAAACAAATCCGCATCACAGCCGTGGGTAACCACATGGCACCCTCCTATGTAAACCTGTTTAGGGGCCATCTAGAGGAGACCTTCCTAGCCTTCCAAAATTCCAAACCCCTTGTAGTGTGGTTCAGGTTCACTGACAATATCTTCATGATCAGAACTCAGAGCCAAGACATCCTATCTTCATTCTTTTCAGCTTTAACACCTGCTCCCCACTTCACCTGGTCTTCCTGAATCCAGCATGTCATCTCCTTGGATGTTGACCTCCTCTCTGATGGTTCCACCCACATTTGTGTCCACATTAAACCCACCAACAACCAACAGTACCTGCATTTCCACACCAAAAAATCCCTCCCATACAGCCTGACCACCTGAGGACAGCATATCTGCAGAGACAAGAACACCCTTGCCCAGTATGCTGAGAGCATCACCAAGGCTTTCACAGACAGGCACTATCCTAAAGACCTAGTCTACAAACAGATCTCCCTTGCCATTTCCCCTAACACCCCCAAGAACCAGCCACCAAAGAGTGCCCCCTTCATCACCCAGTACCACCCCAAACAAAAATTTTAAACATGTCAAAGCTTTAATTACCTGTCGTCACACCCAAAAATGAGGGGCATCCTACCCAAGATCCTTCCCATTCTTTCTAAAGAGGTATTCCATTGCCCATCCAACCTGTACTACATCTAGCCCATCCCAAGTCCTTACCACAAGGACCTACCGTATTTACTCGAATCTAAGCCGCACTCGAATCTAAGCCGCACCTGAAAAATGAGACTCGAAATCAAGGAAAAAAAAAAATTCTCAAATCTAAGCCACACCTGAAATTTGAGAGTCGAAATTCAAGGGGAGAGAAAAGTTTTAGGCCGAAACAAAGTTGGTCCATTGTAATATGAGACACAATTTAGATCGAATGAATGATGATACAGCTACAGTAGTTTGGTTGGAGTTGTAAGCTTAGCAGTTAAGCTTTACCAGGTAACCATTGCCATGAGTCAGGTGCTCCGTCCTTATTTATACGGGTACCCTTCCTTTTTCACGTGCTTTGTCTGGTTTGAATTGATTGCTTATTTTTCTTTGATCTGATAAGCGCCATTTTCTTTGTTATAGGTGTTTACGTCACTCTAAGCTGAAAATTCATTTCTGTACTGTGTCATGCATTGTTTGTCACATTCTGATAGTGCGTGTTTACGGCCTGTTGCCTCTCGCGGCACGGCTTGCTTTTGTGCGCGCTACCACCGCTTACAGCGAGAACCAAATAATAGACTCCATATAATAGAAGATGTTCTGAACGAGAGTTTAGCGAAAAATTTTCTCCGTTTGAAAATCTTTGTAGGTGCCTCTTTAGTACATTACATTCCGCACAGAAATTAGAGTCATCTTAGATTTAAAAATCTAGTCAATTGCTTTGCTTCATTTCTGACTGTATCACTATTAGGCATAAGAATAATACGAATATAAACATGACATGATATGTATATTCTTCCGTGTTTGCTGTTGTCTCACTCTAGTTTCGTAGTTTATCAGGCAGACAGGATTTAAATGAGATAGCAGCAAACACGAAACAATACATGACAAAATGTTTATTTTCGTATTATTCTTATGGTGAAGAGAATACTGCATGTGATTCACAATTCATAAAAGTTCCTATTGGCAACCATCTCTTCTCACAGGTAGGAAAAAATTCAGAATGTAGAGTTGGCCATATTGACGAGTAGAGTTGCCCATATTGACAAACATCCCAAACAGTCTTGCCAGTCGGATTTTCGTAGTACATTAAAATGCTGCTACATTCGAAGATGAACGATACGTAATTTGTATTTACTTCGTTGGATAATGTATGAAAATGCAGTGGTCGAGACTCGGGGCGGAGAAAAAAGCTCGTCTTCCACCTTTTTTTAAATTTATTTACTGGTGCAGAGGATTTGGTGCTAGTATTTATCTTTGTGCCTACAAAGCATGCCGTGTAGCGCTACATATATTCGACGGCAGAAGTTAGTTGTGGCGGCACCCACCAACATTTTTCAGAAGTTCCACTTGCTTTGCACTCGATTCTAAGCCGCAGGCGGTTTTTTGGATTGCAAAAACCGGAAAAAAAGTGCGGCTTAGATTCGAGTAAATACGGTATGTAATACCCAGATGCAAGACGTGCCTAATCTATCCACCCAGCACTTCCTATTCTAGTACTGTCACAAGCTTATCATACCCATCAGCGGCCGGGTTACTCGTGAAAGCAGCCAGTTTATACACCAGCTCTGCTGCAATCATTGTGCAGCTTTTTATATTGGTATGACCACCAACCAGCTGTCCACCAGGACTGCCAAACTGAGGCCAAGAGCAAAGTAGACTACACTGTGGAACAACATGCAGCTGAACATAACATACTTGATTTCAATGACTGCTTCACTACCCGAGCCATCTGGATCCTTCCTTTCACCACTAGCTTCTTTGACTGCACAAATGAGAGTTATCCTTATGACACATTCTCCCCTCCCAAAATTATATCGGCCTGAACCAACAGTAACATAATGTTCCCACACCCTCCACCCAACATTATCCACCCCCTCTGTCCTATCAGCTCCTCTCCTCTCCATTCTTGTCTCGCACCATCTCTGTGTGTTGTCCTCTGCCAGTGTGTCTGCCCATCTTTTCCATTCTTCTCCTTTTTCACTCCCTGTTCCCCCATTCCAATAACCAACTCCCTGCCCCTCAGCCTCCTGATGCCATGCCTGTTGGCAGTCTACTTCCTATACGCTTAACCAGACAGCACTCTTCTCTCCCTCCACCCACGCAGTGCTATATTCCCTTTTCCCGCCTCCTCCAGATTGCTGTTTCCAATCTACAGGACAGCTGCATTCCAGTTTGAGCTGCTGGATATGGCAGTCATGTGTGCATGAGGTGTGCTTGCTTTTGTGTGTGTGTTTCCTCTTCTGATGAAGGCTTGGGCTGAAAGCTAACTTGTATATGTCTTTTAGTCATCCCAGTCTGCAACTTTCTCTTTATGGGAAGCAACAATCTATCTTTTCCTTATATTATAGGCAATCATTTCTAATTTAGAATAGTATTTACAATTCCAGGAGTTGCAGTATGTCTCATTGTGCTGCCATAATGTTAAGCCAATAAGCATTAACAATACTGCCTGTTGTTTCAGTAATCCGGTACTTGGCTGCAGAATTTTATGCATTCCTCTGTCGACAGAATAGGAACTGGAATGTATTCTTCCCTCCTAGTCCCAGGTTCAGCTTACTGTATTGCTTGTCCACACTTCAATTTCTTTCAACGAACATTCACAACAATAATGTCACTGTCTATGATGTCCTTCATTGTTACCTTTAATCAGTATACCCATATAACTGCTTTCCTCTTGCATGCGTCCACCATGTCACATCCTTCACAAATATACCACAGAACACACACTTTAAAGTGAAGGAATCGGCATGTGTACTTCCACATCTACACACTGCAGTACCACTGGGAAGTGCATGGTGTCTGGTACTTGAAAATGTACCACTTACTAGGACATATACCTGTTCCATTGGAGTATGCAGTAAAGATTACCTAAATGCCTCTGTGAAAGATACAGTTCGTCAAATCTTGTGAAACATGAAGCATTGCCAGTACTTGGATGGGTACACCACACACTGGTGGCTGCTTTCCCTTTGCCTTTACATCAAAGAGGAGGAGGGGTGGTTGCATAAAGTACCTGATCACCAGACTTTGCACCGATGACCTGGATTAAATTCCAGACCTCTCCACAGTGTCTCATGAACTGAGGGTATGTGACACATCATCATCATGATCCAACACAATCATGACACCACACACACACACACACACACACACACACACACTACAGTCACCTAAACTTACCACAGACACTCAAACGCACAACTCTCATACTTTGTGGAAGAAAGGTGCCAGTGTTTGTGAAGGATAGGAAATACCTCTCCATACATCTCCATGAGGCTCTTTGTGAAACAAAGGTGCCAGTGTTTGTGAAGGATAGGAAATACCTCTCCATACCTCTCCATGAGGCTCTCCTGTAGGCCAAACAAATATGACCATTCATGTTGCCCTTCTCTGTGTATGTTCAATGTCCTCTGCACTCTTTAGTTCAGGTCACACACACACACACACACCTGAGCAATACTCTGGGATGAGCTAGACAATTGTTTTGTCAGCAATCTCCTTTGTAGTCTGACTGCAGTTTCCCAGCATCCTACCAATGAACCAAAGTCTGCAACCTGCATTACCTACAACACAGCTTATGTCATAATTCTATACTGTATCGCTACAAGTTGTATCACTCAAGTATTTGTGTGAGTTCATTGATTACAGTTGCTGTTGTAATCAATGATACTGACAATTTAAAGCAAGTTGCCAGAATTTGCAATGTTTTGAAACTTTTACAAGATCTGCCTGAATATTTCTACATCATTTTTTAGACAATGCTTTGATTATAGATAGTTGCATCTTCAGCAAAAGTCATGTTACTATTAACCCTTTTGCTGCTATGGACATGCGTACATGTCCTGCAATGCCAATCCCCATGTGCTGTGGATGTGTATTCACATGCTGGATGTGTATTCACATGCCACTTGGGTTTTTCTACGGTGCTACTGACGTGTGTATGCATCTTGAGCTGCCGATCTTTCACGTTTCTAACACATAATTAAAGAAAACCTAACAATTTAATTTCACAGAATGGGCATATGATTACTCAAACTGAACAGCTCAATTTTCTAGGTGTTCAGATAGACAGTAAACTGTCGTGGAAAGCCCACGTTCAGGATCTTGTTCAAAGGCTTGTTGCCATTTTTACTATTTGAACAGTTTCTGAAGTAAGTGATCGTTCAACACGAAAATTAGTCTACTTTGCTTATTTTCATTCGCTTATGTCATATGGTTTTATATTTTGGGGTAACTCTTCCCATTCTAAAAGAATATTTTGGTTCAGAAATGGGCTGTTCGGGCAATAAGTGATGTTAAGTTTGCGAACCTCTTGTCGACCACTGTTCACTAGCCTGGGTATTTTGACATTGGCCTCTCAATATATATATTCTTTAGTGTCATTTCTTGTTAACAATATCAGCTTATTCCCAAGAATAAGCAGCTTTCACCCAGTTAATACTTGGCAGAAATCCAACCTCCACTTGGCTCGGACTTCCTTAACTCTTGTGCAGAAAGGTGTGCAGTATACTGCCGCATCCATTTTCAATAAGCTACCACAAGAATTCAAAAATATTAGCAGTAATCCACGCACTTTCATATCGAAACTGAAGAGTTTCTTCAATGGTCACTCCTTCTATTCTGTTGAGGAGTTCCTGGAAAAATTAAAGCTCATTCTTATGTTATATTGTTGACTGTGTTTACTGAAACTTATGGCTTGACATGATTGTGCTTTTGTTAATGTGTGTCAGTATGGTACTGAGTCAAATACTTTTCAGAAGTCAAGAAATACTGCACCTAGGTGACTGCCTTGATGACAGCTTTCAGTAAGTCATGTGGTAAAAGTGCAAGTTAGGACTCACATGACGGATGCTTTCATAATCTGTGCTGGCTGACATGGAGGAGTTCATTCCATTTGAGATACCTTATTACATTTTACATAGTGTTGTCCGCAGCACTAAGGATCTTATGGGGGAACAGAGTGAGCTGAGTTTCACAATATCTCTGTTTGCCAAATCCATGTTGGTTTTTATAGGGGAGATTTTTGTTCTCTGAAAGCATCATAATATGCGAGCACAGAACATGTTCCGTAATTCTACATCAGATTTACACCGATGATATAGGCCTATAATTATGTGTGTATGTCTTACGGCCCTTCATGAAAATGGGAATGACCTGCATTTTTTTCCAGTCACTAGCTACTCTTCATTGCTACCGCAGTCTATGATAAACTGCTGCTAGAAGGGAGCAAGTTCTTTTGCATAATCTTTGTAGAATCTTAGAGATATCTCTTCTGGTCCTGATGCTTTTCCAGCACAAAGCAATTGTAATTGCTTTTCTATTCTGTGATCGGTTATTTCAATATCTGCCATTTTGATAGTTATACAATGATTGAAATGAGGGACGATGATGAGGGACCATGTTATGATCTTCTGCAGTTATGTGTATCTGTCCTACAACTCTTCCTGAAAAAGGGAATGATCTGTTCGTTTTTAACTGTCTCTTTGGAAGACGTAATTCAGTATTTCAGTGATGCTACAAATAGTCAGTTTTGCCTGCACCCCACGTGCACTGAATCAGTGAATCTGAAAGGAACTGAGAATGGGCTCCATTCAAATACAATGTCTGGATTAATCAAACCTATTCTCATGCACATAAATTTCATTCACCGCTGATAAGTATGCATCCAGATCTTTAGATATCACAACAGTTGTTAACAAATTTTTATGTTGACCTGTAACAGTCAAATTAAATTAATTGCTGCATGCTACAACCCCTTGTGTCTAAGTGCTGTATTTTCCATTCTGGTAAATAATGGAGTCTTTTAAAGTGTCACGATAACAACTCACAAGATTATAAGATCCCCACAACTCTGAAACTGGTTGCACCGGGGTGGAAAAGGAAAAGCTCCTGTCAGTGGCCACCACCAGCTGATGAGTCTACAGTGGTTTGGAAGCTAGCTAATTGATTATTAAATAGTTTAAATAGTTTTGAAACATAAAGTGGCCAGTTGCAGTTCACACATAGTACTTCCACTTTTTCAATAATAACTGCAGTGTTTTGTGCCCAGAATGGAAAAGATATTTGAAAGTCAGTTTGAAAGTCAGATTGAAAATCAATTGTAGCAATACTTAAATAATGCATAATCAACACATCAAAAATAGATGTTATAGAATCCACAGGTGTTTGTGTTTAAGGCATTTGGAGACAATGGCCGGATGGACAGAAAAATAAATCAACAGAAGAATATAAAAGCAGTGGAGTGCTTCTGAAAACTAAATATTGTTTTCAAAACAAACATTTTAATGTGTTTGAAACAGAAGGTGTACAGTCTGTGCGTACCACAAAAACTGAGTTGTGGCAATGAGGCACAGACTTTGAATGTGAAAATCATTCAAAAACTACGGGTTGCTGAATCATTAATGAGGTGGTATATGCTAGGTATGAGTACGAGAGACATCAAATCAGACTAATTGAATAGGTACAGATGAGAGTGGAAAACTTAATTATGAATGCAACTAAAATTAATTCAAGGTAGACTTGTCCTGCAATTTGATGGTAGCGGACAAAGGACGTTATTTGATGGATTTCTATAGATAAGATATAATAACACAATAGATGATAAACAGATGGTACTAAAAAAATACAGGAGCAAACAAAAATATATACAGTTCTGAAGCATGTTTTACAGAGGATTATCCAGCAGTGGTTTTCATATGGATGATGATGAGTATAATGATGATGATCTACATCTGCATCTACACACATACTCCACAAGCCATGATACAGTGCATGGTGGAGGGGACCCTGTACCACAGTTGGTAATTTCCTTTCCTATCCTAATCACAAAAAGAGTGAGGGAAAAATGACTGACTGTATGCCTTCGTATAAACCCCAATTTCTCTCATATTTGTGGTCCTCATGCGAAATGTTGGTTGGCAGTAGTGGATTCATTCTGCAGTCAGTTTGAAAAGCTGACTGTTTAAATTTTCTCAACAGTGTTCCTTGAAAAGAAAGCCACTTTCATTCCAGGCATTCCTATCTGAGTTGCTGCAACATCTCTGTAATACTTGCATGTTACCTAAACACACTGCTGACAAATCTTGTAGCCCACCTCTGAACTGCTTCAATGCCTTCCTCTAATCTGAACCTGGTGCAGATCCCAAACACTCGAGCAGCACTCAAAAATGGGTTGCACTAGTGACCTGTATATGATCTCCTTTACAAATGATACACACTTTCCTAAAATTCTCCCAGTAAACCAAGATCAACATTCACCTTCTCTACTAATATCCTTACACGCTCGTTCCATTTCATATCGCTTTGTAACGTTACACCTAGATATTTAATCAACTTGACTGTGTAAAACAGCACACTACTACATCATAGGTTTGTTTTTCCAACTCATCTGCATTTTTCTATATTTAGAGCTAGCTTCCATTCATCACATCAACTAGAAATTTTGTGTAAGTCATATTGTATCCTTTTACAGTCAATCAACAACGACACCTTTCCATGCACCATAGCCTCATTAGCAAACAGCCGCAGACTGCTACCTGCCCTATCCTCCAGATTATTTACGTAAATAGAGGATAACAGCGGTCCTATTACGCATCCATGGGGCACTCCTAACGATACCCATGTCTCTGACGTCGTCAAGAACAATGTACTGGGTTCTATTACTTAAAAAGTCTTGGAGCCACTAAATACACTCCTGGAAATGGAAAAAAGAACACATTGACACCGGTGTGTCAGACCCACCATACTTGCTCCGGACACTGCGAGAGGGCTGTACAAGCAATGATCACACGCATGGCAAAGTGGACACACCAGGAACCGCGGTGTTGGGCGTCGAATGGCGCTAGCGGCGCAGCATTTGTGCACCGCCGCCGTCAGTGTCAGCCAGTTTGCCGTGGCATACGGAGCTCCATCGCAGTCTTTAACACTGGTAGCATGCCGCGACAGCGTGGACGTGAACCGTATGTGCAGTTGACGGACTTTGAGCGAGGGCGTATAGTGGGCATGCGGGAGGCCGGGTGGACGTACCGCCGAATTGCTCAACACGTGGGGCGTGAGGTCTCCACAGTACATCGATGTTGTCGCCAGTGGTCGGCGGAAGGTGCACGTGCCCGTCGACCTGGGACCGGACCGCAGCGACGCACGGATGCACGCCAAGAACGTAGGATCCTACGCAGTGCCGTAGGGGACTGCACCGCCACTTCCCAGCAAATTAGGGACACTGTTGCTCCTGGGGTATCGGCGAGGACCATTCGCAACCGTCTCCATGAAGCTGGGCTACGTTCCCGCACACCGTTAGGCCGTCTTCCGCTCACGCCCCAACATCGTGCAGCCCGCCTCCAGTGGTGTCGCGACAGGCGTGAATGGAGGGACGAATGGAGACGTGTCGTCTTCAGCGATGAGAGTCGCTTCTGCCTTGGTGCCAATGATGGTCGTATGCGTGTTTGGCGCCGTGCAGGTGAGCGCCACAATCAGGACTGCATACGACCGAGGCACACAGGGCCAACACCCGGCTTCATGGTGTGGGGAGCGATCTCCTACACTGGCCGTACACCACTGGTGATCGTCGAGGGGACACTGAATAGTGCACGGTACATCCAAACCGTCATCGAATGCATCGTTCTACCATTCCTAGACCGGCAAGGGAACTTGCTGTTCCAACAGGACAATGCACGTCCGCATGTATCCCGTGCCACCCAACGTGCTCTAGAAGGTGTAAGTCAACTACCCTGGCCAGCAAGATCTCCGGATCTGTCCCCCATTGAGCATGTTTGGGACTGGATGAAGTGTCGTCTCACGCGGTCTGCACGTCCAGCACGAACGCTGGTCCAACTGAGGCGCCAGGTGGAAATGGCATGGCAAGCCGTTCCACAGGACTACATCCAGCATCTCTACGATCGTCTCCATGTGAGAATAGCAGCCTGCATTGCTGCGAAAGGTGGATATACACTGTACTAGTGCCGACATTGTGCATGCTCTGTTGCCTGTGTCTATGTGCCTGTGGTTCTGTCAGTGTGATCATGTGATGTATCTGACCCCAGGAATGTGTCAATAAAGTTTCCCCTTCCTGGGACAATGAATTCACGGTGTTCTTATTTCAATTTCCAGGAGTGTATATCTGGAAACCTATTCTGTACACTCATACCTTTGTTAACAGTCTGCAGTCAGGCACCATATGTCAAAATGCATTTCGAAAATCTAAGAATATGGAATCCGCATGTTGCCCTTCATCCATACTTCACAGGACATCATGTGAGAACAGAGCAAAATGAATTTTGTGCGAGCAATACTTCCCAAAACCTTGCTTATTCATGGACAGAAGTTTTTCCATCTCAAGGAAATTTATTATATTCAGACTGTGAATATGTTCAAGAACTATGCTGCAAATCAATGTAGGGATACTGGTTCATAATTTTTTTTTAATACAGGAGTCACCTGTGCTTTATTCCAGTCACTTGGGGGCTTGGGCTGAGTGAGAGATTCACGATAAATACAAGCTAAGTAATGGGCCAATGCCGTAGAGTACTCTTTGTAACACTGAACTAGGATTCCACAGGACCTGGTGACTTATCTGCTTGCAACTCCTTCTGTTGTTTCTCTACACCAGTGATGTTTATTACTATGTCCTCCATATGGGAGTCTGTGCAATGGTCAAATGATGGTATGTTTGCATGGTTTTTCTGTATGAACGATTCCTAAATGCAAAATTTAAAACTTCAGCTTTCCTTTTGCTATCTTCTACTGGCACACCAGACTGATCAACGAATGACTGGATAGGAGACTTAGCATTGCTTAGTGACATTACACAGGATCAGAATTTTCTTGGGTTCTTGGCAAGATCTTCTGCTATGATGATGATGATGATGATGATGATGGCAGAAACAAGGCAATCTGTGCTTATGTTCCTTTGTCAGCAAAAGGAAATTTTAAATGAGAACTAGAACATACATTTTATATATATTGTCAAAAAAAATGACTAAATGTATACTTCCTTCTCATGATCCACTACACAAAAATGAATATGATACTACATAAGTGTGATCCAAAACTGCAGTATATTTATACTCTGAATACTACACATACCTTTTCGATAATAATCAGTCTCGTAGATGTCCCTTGTCATTCCAAAGTCACCAATTTTTACAGTGAGATCCTCTGCAACCATACAGTTACGGGCTGCGAGATCACGATGCACAAACTTCTTTGCTGAGAGATATGCCATACCATCAGCTATTTCTATTGCCATTTGTAATATGCGCTGAAAATGAAATGTTAAGAAAAACTAAATAATGCATTTTAACATATTTTATTTTAAACTAATACAAAATAAATTTTTAGCTGAACACAAAATTATTAGTACTGCCTTATAGTAATACAAATAGCCAGGGTGTCCAGGAGAAATGGTCAATATTTAAGGGTGTGACAGGAACAATCACTCGAAGCAAAAAATTCTAATAAACATGGGCACAAAAATGCGTAACTTCCTCATCTTCGCTATTGTAAAACACCTCTCTTCTATTGAACAAGAACTAATCCTCCTGGGACTGCCTGTACAGCCTTAAACATTTCAAGAATTCTCATCAAAATCCTAAATTTTTGTATAAAAATAATCTTTATTTAACCTGTACTAATTAGTAGCCACATCAAGATAGAAAACTCGTCATTTAATGTGAACTGTGAGGAGAGCTACAGGGTCTTTCAGCCTGGGGCACCAGTTATTGCAGGCCAGTGGACTACATCAGCTTCTAGCCCACTCATGATGGAAATATACTGGATCAAATGGCAACAATTACACATGACCATTTTGGGATGTCCACGTTGAAATTGGTATCAGTTCCATGAGACAGTTATACCAACAATAGTTACCAAAGTGCAAAGTGCAACTAAAACAAGTACAGAGATCTATATGTTCATCAAACTGATAAAGAGGTGCAGTGCCATATCTCCAAGAGGAACTTAAACCACTGAGCTCTGGGCAGGAGCATGAAAAGGAGCTGTGGCTCAAATTTAGAAGAATAGCTGACCAAACGCCGGGTACATACATTGATCAGCCAGAACATTGAGATCACCTGCTTGCTAGCCAGTACATATAGCCACCTTTGGCACAGATAACAGTGATGGTGCGTCATGGCATGGAAGCAATGAAGCCTTGGTAGGTTGCTGGAGGGAGTTGGTATCACATCTGCACACACAAATCACCTAATTCCCACAAATTCCAGGGAGATGATGATAAGCTCTGATGCCACATTCAGTTACACCCCGCATGTGTTTGGCTGGGTTCAGATCTGGCGAGCTGGGGGCCAGCACATCAATTGGAACTTGCCATTGAGTTTTTGAACCACACCATCAGACTACTGGCCTTGTGAAATGGTGCATTATCTAGCTGAAATATGCAACTCCCGTTGAGACACATATTCGTCAAGAAGGGGTGTTCACGGTCTACCACCAGTGTACGATACTCCTTGGCCGTTATGGTGCCTTGCATGAGTTCCACTGAACTCACAGGTGTCCACACGAATGTTCCCCAATCTCTGCCACTGCGCCAATGTACAGTGCCGACTGTCATGTGCCCATTTCAGTTGTAGTTACCAATGTCATGGTGTTAACATTGGCACAAGCATGGGTTGTATGCTGCAAAGGCACATTGTTAGGGGTGTTCAGTGCACTGTGTGTTCAAACACACTTGTGCTATGCCCAGCATTAAAGTCCGATGTTAGTTCCACCTCAGTTCGCCACCTGTCCTGTTTTACCAGTCTGTCCAGCTTATGATATCTGACACCCATAATGAAGAGTGACTGCCCAACCCCATGACATGTGGATGAGGTTCCATCTTGGTTTCACCATGTGTCATAGACACTCATCACAGCATTCCTCAAATATCCAACAAGTCATGTAATTTCTGAAATGCTCATACCGAGCCTCCGGGACATCACAATCTGCCCTTGGTCAAACTCAGATACATTGTGCACCTTCCCCATTCTCCACACAGACAGCACTCTCACTCATACTACATGCACAGGGGCATGTATCTGACTAGCAGTCATTCCACGCCAGGTAATGCTTGCTATTGCCTGGAAGGGTTTATATCAATAATAGGTTGGTGGTCATAATGCTCTGACTAATCAGTGCAAGTACCTAGCAGAACAGCTTGTCACAGAAAGGATTCTTCATCCTATAGTATCTCTGTAAAGAAACTTCTAGAGAAGCATCACCTTCTGTACAATGGGTATGAAAAACAGTATAGAGTTATGCATCCACTACATTTGGCTATCAAAAGGGATATTTATGAAGCCCTCAATGCCTTACATAGCAGAATCTTACCAAAAGATCTCTCACAAAATCCAAAGATATTCTGCCCTTACAGAAACGCAGTCACCTACAGCAAAGTTTATGTCCAGACACTCAGGGATAAGAGAGAAAACGAAATTGAGGGTCGTCATGCAAAATCAGAAATGCTGAATTAGGTTTTGAAATGGTCTTTTAAAAAGAAAAGTTCATGAACATTGCTCACTTTCATTTTAGCTCCACCGCAAAGCTGAATGCTGTAGGTATTAATGTCAGTGGAGTTGTGAAACAGCTGAAATCACTGAACTTGAATGAGGCAATGAGGCCTGATTCTGCACAGACTTTTGAGCAGATTTAGCCCCTGTTTCAACGATGGTATACTGAAGGTACCCTGAACAAAAATCTGTGGCCAATAGTTGGAAGAAATTGCAGGTCACTCCCATCAACAAAAAGGGTACCACAAAACTACAATCCAACACTTTGATACCTATCTTTTGTAGAACCTTAGAACACATTCTGAAAATATATGTAATAAAGTATCTCAAAGAGAATGACCTCCTCCATGCCAACCAGCATGGATTCCAAAAACATCGATCATGTGAAACTCAACTCACATTTTTCTCACTTGATATCCTGAAAGCCATGGTTTAATGTAGTCAAGGAGATCCAGTATTTCTTGACTTCCAATAAGGGTCAAAGATTTGTTGGATAAATGGAAAAGTGTCACAGAGATGCTGAAAATCCTGAATTGGCAGACACTGAAAAACAGATGTGAACTATTCCTTGGAAGCTTATTTATAAAGTTTCAAGATGCAGCTTTAAGAGAGAAATCTACTGAAAAACCTACTTTATATCATTGTCATACAGATCACAAAGACAAGATTAATATAATTACAGTACACACAAAGGCATTTAAGCAATCGTTCTTCCCACATTCCATATGTGAATGGAGTATGAAGAAGCCCTAGTAAGGAGTGCAATGAGAACTATCCTCTTCCATGCAGTTCACAGCAGTTTGCAGAGAATGGATATAGGTGTGGATATTAATATGGATTGGACATTGATGGGATGGAGGAAAAAATAACACTATAAACAATTCATTTAGTGACATATTCTCATATGTTAGAAAACCAAGCAGTTTATGTTGGTGTCACAGGTAAATTGAAAATGTATATTTTTTTTAGTAACTAAATGAGTAAAAATGTTCTCTCAAACAATGGAAAGTTCATGTTGGAATATCAACAATTGTGAAAAGGGTATGTCAAGTTGCAGAAAGGCACAATGGAAAGACTGTTACACACTGAGCTTTTGGCCAAAGACTTCTTCTGAAAAGAAAGGAAAACACACACACACACAAGCAGGCACACCTTCACATACATAACCACAATCTCTGGCTGATCTAGCCAGTCTGGCTAGAGCAGCCAGAGACAGTGGTCATGCGCACATAAGATGTGTTTGCCTTTTTTTTGTGTGTGTTTTCCTTTCTTTTCCGAAGAAAGCTCAGTGTGCAAGTCTTTCCGTTGTGCCTGACTACAATTAAGTGTGACATTTTTATGGGGAGTAAGAATCTATCCTTTTCATAATTATTAAACATATTTTGTGTATGATTTTAACTACATCCTTAGTGAGCAACAAATTTTACATGATACTTGATAATGTCCTCAATAGACAGTCACTCTGAAGTACAGCTGATAACCTTCATTTCCAGTCATTTGTGACAGAAACAATTACATGACAGAATACAACAACTAAATAAATAGTTAGAAAATTTCATAACAAATGTCCACACAGAATCACAAACCACAGTCAGTTTCATTACTAATTTTCTGGTATCACGTATTACTCTTCAATGCTATGCATATAAATTTACGTTCAGCATTGCTTGCTGATATTTGAGTTATTATTGCCAATTTGAAACAACTGTTGCGATGATCATTCTGAAAAAATCTGGCTCTACCTTTAGAGTAGGTGGCTGCCGTGATGGGTCCATATTTACATCTGGTCTGTGAGAGCGCAGATACGTTTTCAGATCACCATTGGCCATGAGTTCCATGACAACTAAAACAGGTTGTCCTTTGGAGACTACACCCAACAATTGAACCACATGATGTGTGTTGAATGCCCTGCAAAAAATTTCCACTGCATTAAAAAAATTAATGGCACATGACAATTCCTTGTTAAGCATTTGATATGAAATGTAAATAAAAAACATTTTTGCTCAAAACTGACATCAGAAAAGACAGAACTAAGGTACAATAATGTTGTAGATCTCATGTGACAAGAAAAGGGGTTCTTAATAAGTTGAATAAAAAAGGGAGATTTGGGTTCAATATCTCATCAATTACGAAGTCAACAGAAGTGGAGCTCAAGCTCAGAACGGTGAAGAAGGAAACTGTTCAAAGTGTTTTCAAAACCACCATTACAGCATATGCTGTATGCAATTTTGGGGGGAAAATATAAATAATTGGACAGGATTTGAACTCTGCTTCTTTTATCAGATGAGTCATATATATAAAAAAAAGATTGATCAGAGGACTTCAAATGAATACAAACTGAGAAAATGTTTAACTTCAATGATACTTCACAGAAAACGTGGTCCGCAGACGGTGAGCTCCAGTCTGTGAGCGGCATGTATGACACCCTTTCCACTGTGACAGGGTATAAAGTGGGGAGTCGTGTGAAGACTAACACTATGTGATCAAAAGTATCCGGACACCTGGCTGAAAATGACTTACAATTTCGTGCCGCCCTCCATCGGTAATGCTGAAATTCATTATGGTGTTGGCCCGCCCTTAGTCTTGATGACAACTTCCACTCTCGTAAGTGTATGTTCAGTCAGGTGCTGGAAGCCCTTTCTTCACGGACTGCTGCACTGAGAAGAGGTATCGATGTCGGTCGATGAGGCCTGTCACGAAGTTGGCATTTCAAAACATCCCTAAGGTGTTCTACAGCATTCAGGACAGGACTATGTGCAGGCCAGTCCATTACAGGGATGTTACTGTCATGTAACCACTCCACCACAGGCTGTGCATTATGAACAGGTGCTCAATCCTGTTGAAAGATGCAATTGCCATCTCTGAATTGCTCTTCAACAGTGGGAAGCAAGAAGGCGCTTAAAACATCAATGTAGGCCTGTGTTGTGATAGTGCCACACAAAAGCAAAACAACAATGGGTGCAAGCCCCCTCCATGAGAAACACAACCACACCATAACACCACCACCTCCGAATTTTACAGCTGGCACTACACACCCTGGCAGATTACGTTAACTGGGCATTCACCATACCCACACCCTTCCATCGGATCGCCACATTGTGTACCATGATTCATCACTCCACACAACTTTTTACACTGTTCAATCATCCAATGTTTATGCTCCTTACACCGAGTGAGGTGTTGTTTGGCACTTACCAGTAGGATGCGTGGCTTATAAGCAGCCGTTCGACCATGAAATCCAAGTTTTCTCGTCTCCCACCTAACTGTCATAGTACTTGCAGTGGATCCTGATGCAGTTTGGAATACCTGTGTGATGGTCTGTACAGATGTCTGCCTATTACACATTATGACCCTCTTCAACTGTCAGCGGTCTCTGTCAGTCAACAGACAAAGTCGGCCTGTACACTTTTGTGCTGCACATGTCCCTTCACCTTTCAACTTCAACTTCACTATCACATCAGAAACAGTGGATCCAGGGATGTTTAGAAGTGTGGAAATCTCGAGTACAGATGTACGACACAAGTGGCACCCAACCACCTGCCCACTTTCAAAGTCCGTGAGTTCTGTGGAGCGCCCCACTCTGCTCTCTCATGATGTCTAATGACTACTGAGGTCACTGATATGGAGTAGCTGGCAGTAGGTGGTAGCACAATGCATCAATATGAAAAACGTATGTTTTTGGGTTTGTCCGTATACTTTTGAACACATAGTGTATGTAAATGAGAAAGTCAGTCTTGAGGGAAATGCCTCAAGAAATCTAAAATGGCATTATATTCCCTGTCACACTGCAGATCAATTACTTTACAGATCAGTGACTTGGGTACTGGAGCTTTTTCCCATTCATTGCCCCACAAATCCCGATTTATTTCCCAACATGACTGGTGCTTTGGCTGCAAACACAAAATCTAATAAATTCCATGACAAACCTATATTTTCAACACTTTCTTCAACACTGCTAAGAATGTCACATGCCAACTGCGTGCCTGAGCATTCTGCACTTTCACAGAATGCTGTGGAGTATGCAGCAAACTATTTACAAAGGTTTTGCACACTGGCTCTGAACATCGTCTGCCACAGCCCATGTGGGACACACGACTATTGCATCTGATAAATTCACATGTGAAACTCTTCTGCCTGAAAAGTACATGAAAGTTCAGCTGCAACTGCCAAGTGTTCATTTATTAAATCACCCTACGTGAAAGGGCACAAGGGTATTGGCAAAAGTTGTGCAGTTTTATAGCTCATGTGAGCAGCACCATCACTTGATTTTTCTTTTTCCTCTTCTTTCTCCTCAGAGGACTTCCTTTCAAGTTTTATAACCTCTTCAAGTTTTCCATTTCGATATTCTTTGATGCATTTGTAAATTGAACTTCATGGAAGTAGTTAATGTCTTGTGATACACTAAACATTTTGTGAACTCATTTCTCATTTGTAGATTTCAGTTCCTCTTTAGGCAAAAACATCTGAATCTGATCTTTGAATTCTTCTATCGAGGAAGGCAACTAGTTTTAACTTTTGGTATTCTTTTATTGCAGACATCCTGAGGTCTTCTCATTGCCATATCTGTGGTTTCCATATAGGTGTTAACCTGTGGTTACGCTGATACAACTGATACTCTTTTAAATGTTTAGATCTGACAGAATATAGTCTACATCAGTACTGCCTATAGTGCACATAAAAATACATGATGGTATCCTAGTTTTCATAATAACAGCTCCTTCCTTGAGGAGAAGAGGATAGGTTGGGCGAAAGTTAAAGAGGATGAGGTCCTCAAAACAAGTGAATCCCTTTCATCCTGTGATTTGAGTGGCCTGCCCTTCCTTTTTATGCTTCCCCAGCCTATACCGCTCTCTTCTGCAAGACCATTATTATTCTGAAAGCTAAGATAGTGTGGTGTAATTTTATGCCTGTCTATCGGCAGTACTGATATTTCACCCCTTGAAGGCCAGTAATAGCCAGCAATTATGATTTATAATTTTGTAGTTTTCTCATGCGAATGTTCATTTTTACAGAATACAGTCAATGACTAAAGTGGGTGGTTTTGCATCCCATTTCTTGAACTAAATGTTACCTACAACTAGCTTGTTTCTCATATCAAAATATAAGGGGAGGGATCACCCAACAAATTTCTTTAACGGCATCTATGCGGAGCCAGTGTAAGCTCATATTCCATTGTTTGCAATCCAACATAGTCCATATTTTCTTCTGAGCCATTCAGAAAGTCTGCTTTTTCTTCTTTGGTGCATCCTGCTCACAAGTTACCTGGCTCATACAATATTTGTTCCCATTCCAATTCAATGGCAGCTTAATTATTTTGTTACTAACAAACTAGAATCCACAGCAAGAATCTAAATCTTTGTGGAGAACACACATCTAAATCTTTGTGGAGAACACAGCTCCATGTATTGAC
This sequence comes from Schistocerca piceifrons, assembly GCF_021461385.2. Taxonomy (NCBI): domain Eukaryota; kingdom Metazoa; phylum Arthropoda; class Insecta; order Orthoptera; family Acrididae; genus Schistocerca; species Schistocerca piceifrons. The sequence goes on from NC_060142.1 coordinate 116,998,520, forward strand.
TCTTAAGGGTTTCCACGCAAGTAAAACATATATTTAAGGCATATGATGTGTCATCAAAAAGTAATAGGAATTTTTGTTTTTCTTAAAGAATTTTTATGTATTCATCGACATCAACTTTGTCTCCTACAAAGAAACCCCCCTGAGATATATGCACGTGTGCCAGCACTTTTTCTGGAACTCATTTTTCATTATAGTGCTCAGCTCCTCAGCAATTCTGTTTTTATCTCATCAATGGGGGGAAAACAACAGCCTTTCACGGTTCTATTCAGCCTCGGGAGTAAAAAGAAGTTGCAGGGGGACATGACCAGTGAATATGGTGGCTGACACAGCATAACAGTTTTGCTTTTTGCCAAGAAATCACACACAAGCAATAAGGCATGAGCGGTAGCATTATTGTAATGCAATTTCAACGAGTGGTTTTACCACAATTCTGGTCATTTTCCAGACTGCTTCACACAAATGACAAGTAACTTGCAGGTAGTATTCCTTATTGATTGTACGACCATAAGGTATGGACTCATGATGCACTACCCCAATGTAATTGAAGTAAACAGTGGAAAAACCTTCACCTGTGATCAAACTTGTCGAATTTTGTTTGGCCTTGGCTCTCCAGGCAGTTTTCATACCCACGTTTCATCACCTGTTGTAACCTTCTTTAGACGTTCTGGATCACTGTCGACTTTGATTATCAGCAACCTCTCTGATAGTGATTCAGCAATTTCCCATAATCATTTCTTTACTTCTTCCACATCGTCATCAGTAATTGATGTAGGGTATCCTGGGTGGACGTCATATTCAGCGTCTTCTCAACCTTCTTTCAAACACTTACATCACTTGTAAATTCTTGCCCCAGTCATAGTAGATTCGCCAAAGGCCACAGTCAACATTTTGAATGCAATGCTGTACTTTATTCCTTTTTCAAGCAAAATTTGATGCAAATTCTCTGATCCACCTTTCTCAAAAAATTCTTTGATGTGTCTTTCTCAAAAATAAAAATTCATTGAGCACTCGAAAACACTTATAACATTTTCGAGTGTCAGCAGTATACCAAATATTTGAAACAGCTGAAAATGCAAACATACATGAGGAACATGTGTAGCAACGAGATATAAAAATTTGAAAATTGGATGTATAAAGCCCGTGAATTAAAAAAATTACTGTTACTTTTTTATCACACCTCGTACATTCCTGATTACAGTTTTCTTACACTATGTCCCATTAACTTCTGTGGTAAAAAACTCTCTCTTTCCGCTAAGTCAGTTCTTCAATTTTATTTCTTAATCTGAGGATGTTTAAGCCACAATACTGCAGATGGGTCTGTTTTTGGTTCTAGGATCAGTTGTAGCTTCAACCAGTAAGCCATTGTTTCCACCTGATTGAAACTGCCATCAATGAGATTTTCATTTCAAGACTCATTTCTGCCTTGAAAGCAAGCCAGAACTACCATGGCTGTATCAGAGACCTGTCATTTTTCAGGCAGTCTCTCACTTCCTGACATTATATGTCAGGATTTAGAGAAGCTATAAAATACAATTTTAAGTATTTACTAGGTTATAAAATAAGTGACTGGTTGGTTTCATTATATTAATACCTACTATTACACATTAAATAAATTCTAATTATATATATTTATGATTTCCTGCCTAACAGTTTGGTATCAATTTTTAAACTACAGAATTGACTAGAGTAAGGTGGCACCTCTAATGTTTGGATGTTATTAGACACTGGAAGTAAATAAGTGTATAAGTATTTTTTTACATATTGTCAATGAGTTCTAAGTCTAAATAAACCTGTACTTGTGGGCATAGCTGTCAGTGTGCTGATGCTGAGAATCAAACACATATCTTTGATGTTTCATTGATTTTTATTACTTCTTGACAACTTCAGCTGTGTGCGATATTTTGCAATAATCTCTTAGCAGCACATCTTTTTTATTTAATTTTATAGCAAACTAAACACACAATGTTCTCCTTTCACTTGTAGTCATTATGAGAGAAAGAGGACTGTGGATAGTAGAAGCAGCAGAGAATCATAATTAGCAACAAACTCTTATTTTACACTCTTCATCTAGTGTACATGTCAATCATGCTTATAATATAATTTCTAAGTTACTCAATTTTACAATGAAAAGAACAGTTCCCCACATCTGCGGTGAGAAAAAAAGACTTTTCTGTTTTGTTTCTGCTGTTTTCTATTGTGGTTTGACTTTTTTAAAATTAAGTTATTTTATAAACCATTATTTTATAAATTTGTATTCACATTTCAAAGTTTCAGCACAACTTACTTCATGACAGATGCTTCATTTAGGAACTCTGACCGTTCACGGTCAGTGGCATGCTCATTCACAGTTTTGACAGCACAACGCCTCTCATTTTCAGTCTTGTGGCAGTAGATGCCTTCCCACACCATACCAAATGAACCCTGGCCCAATTCTCGGACTAATTTTATCTTTTCACGTGGCACTTCCCACTCATCTGGCACATATGCTGAAATTTGAGACAAACAAGAACATGGTTCCTTTAATTGATTTAAAGTCTTACAGAAATATGACACATAAAGCTGAAAGCACAAGTGAACTTTATAAACTTAATGAAATTATGGAATCAGACATTCAAAAGAAAAGAAGCAAACAATCCTACTTGATGTCAGTGTTAACAGTCATTAAAGAAAAAAATGTAAAAAATGCATAGCAGACAAGGAAAAAGAAATCCTGGACTTTTCCCAGATTTCCTTGTAAAGAAAAATTACACTTTTCTCTGGATGAAAATACACCATACTTGGGGTGAAAGTCTATTTTTTCCACCTTGAGTGACAATATACTTTCTGTTGAAGCTGAACAACTTAATCCTTTGAATAGCAAAGACTTAAAAATGCAATGCGTTTTGGAAAAATATCTTTGGCGCACAGCACCATGTATAGTACATATTTTTCTATTACAAAAGTATAAATATGAATTTCACCAAATACTACATGGTAGCTTACACAGCACTGAAATCGAGATTGCACTGCATGATGTGCTTTTGTGAGCCAATCTTACACGTGATCTTACTAGCCAATGACAGCAGATATTCAGAGCACGGGACACATGATGTAGTCAGCCAATAGTAATATCACTGTTAAGTAGCGCAAACATACAACTAGGAAAATTTAATGGTTTAAATTAATATACATGCAGTGTAGCTAAAAGGAAGGTAAGCTTTCACATATAATCTTGGTTGTCAAAAAGTTTGTGTGGTGTGGTTAAGCAGTAACATAGTATAATTTACTTTGCATAAAAGGAAATTTGTAAGTAATGCTTTCTAAACCACAATTTGCAATATTTTCTTGGTGCCTATTAGAAATGTGAAAAGTTGTGACATCACACCCAATTAAAGTAGTTTGCTGTTACTAAGTACTGTATAGTCTTCATCCTAAAGTCTTTGAAACATTTTGCTATCAGTAATTGCTTGTTTGTGCACTGTGTTTTGTTGTTGTAAATGGCACATTTTATTTGCAAATAAAGTTTCATTTTGGTGTTATTCTCTTTTTTATGTTCTATTGTTGCACATTTTTCTGAAGTAGCGGGCTGAAGTAAAATTCTTTGTTAGAGTATCAATTCATACCAGTCCAAACACAAAAATTTAACTGAAAACCAAAACAATGAAAAACTCCCAGAATTCTAAAAAATACCTGGGTCTTACCCAGATGAAAGAGTTCCTACATTTATCCCAGATCTCTCATTTGTCCCATGGTGTATACACCCTGCATTACAGGCATGCATAAGAAATTCATTCTGATAACATACATTTTAGCCAACTTACTGTTTTATGTGCACGTGCACATTATGCCCCCCCCCCCCCCCCCCCAGGCCTTTCATACAAAATATTATTAGTCTATCATCTCACACAATAGTAGTTGTTTCATTTGAGTATCTTGTAATGGACCTGTTGGTTAGTACGTGAACGAAAATTAAACGTTTCTGGATTTCAGAGAGTAATGTGCTGGAGGCCGGTAAATAATGGCTGTTGCATCATTAAACACTGGTTTTAAAAATCCTTATATACATCAAACGCAATACACATTCTTTGATAGTAAAATCACATTAAGTGCTTTTGGAGGTGCTGGTGTTGCTGTTAATGGTGAATGTATCATGTGCTACGTATATGGTTAAATATTCTGTAGCCATTTGGTATATACAGCAATGCAAATTATCTCTACACAGAATATAGCATTAATGACTCACTTGTTTGTACATATTCGGGATTCACAGAAGCAATCAACATGCTCGGAACCTGAGACAGGTACCTGCGTCGCATGTAAATACCGACAGCACACACGACTGCAAGCAGCAGGAGTGCGCTGACTAGGCCGCCCACGAGCACCTTGACACTCGAAGACGACGGCAAGTCCTGTGACACAAACATTTTACTGTATTCCAAATACTGGTTTCAAAACCTTCTATATATTGTTTTTATTGATGGCACAGATTCTATGAATGGAACTGTCAGCTGTAGAAAGGGATTTATTATTTATAAGTAATTTCTCAAAGGAATAAATGTAATGAAATGCAGTACTTAATATATTTAGTTTTTTTAACACGTTTTAACAGAATTTTCTTAATTCAATTCACAAATAATTCATATTATGTCATTTGCAACTTGGAAACCCTATCTTAGCTTCTACAGTTATCCACAAATAAGTACGATATGACACGAAAGCAAAGTAAGCCAGCTTTTTTTACGTCAATTATGTCCAACAACCATTTTCAGCAGACACAACCTTAAAGTAGCACTGTTTGTGTGGGTGGATGGATTTGCATCGTCATCAGGATGTGTACATGGACAAGAAAAAAAAAATCCCTGGCTGTCCCAGTTAAAAATACACTTCTTCCTGGGTGAAAATACTCATTTTCCTGGGTGAAAATACTCTTTCTTCATGTTAAGTGACAGTATACTTCCCCTTGTAACTGTAAAACTTATCACTCCTTTGAATGGTAAACGTTTTATTCAGTGGCATTGACCTGCAAGGCACATTAGGAAATTAAATCCAGGAGAAAAATAATGTGTTTCGGAATGATCTTTGATGTGCAGCAAAATGTACACTACATACTCTCGTATTAAGTATAAATATGAATTCCATCAAAGACAGCATATTAGTTTCCAAAGCACTGAAATCGAGATTGCGATGTACTTTTCTCAGCCAATCATAGCTCACAGCACATTATCTTGCCAGCAAATGACAGCAGATATTCAGAGCAAAGGACACACTGCAGTCAATCAATAGCAACATCACTGTTAAGTAGCACAAACACACACACACACAGGAAAAGGTCATGTTTAAATTAAGTATAGTATAGTTACAAGCAAAGATAAGTTTTCACATATAATTTTTTTTTCAAAGGTTACCCTTTAAGATATCACAAACACAAATGTGCCAGTAAAATATTAAAGGAAGATGTGAATGTCTGGTTTTCCATGACTGAAATTTTTCTAAGTGGTTGGTCCTCAAAGTGTTAAGTTTTGAATAAGAGTCAAACGCTCTGTGATTTAAGAAATTCATTGCACATTCTCATGTGTAACATAATTAATCTTGTGTAAGAGGAAATTTACTTTGAAAGTAACACTTCTCAAACCACCATTTGCAATATTTTCCCGCGACCTCTTAGACATAGGTTCATTTGAGCAGTTGCCGGAGAGCACCAGCAGACAGATGTTACTATGCATGTGTAGCTACGATGATGTAGGAAGCCTGCGTGAGGTGTCTGCTCTGCTCTTACACCTTTTGCCGCATTTCTGTTTGGAATTTCATGTGTAGTGGGGCATCACATGATCATGAACAGCAGTGCGGCATGTTATTTGGAGGAGATGTATGAAGTTATTGTACTCAGGGCAATTGTTTTATCATTTCCTATCTACATAACAAATGCGAAATCAGAAGGCAGTCCTTGGCACAATATTCATTTCAAAACTATACAACTCAAAATACCCTAATGTTTCGCTCTGTGATGACTTTAACAGAGATTCTTATATAAAGCCTTGTAAGAATTTAAATGATAAAACTTGGTGTGCCGCCATTCTATAATTTACTGAAGAATGACATTCTGTAAATTTAAGATGTAAAGAATACAAATTAATAAATAATGTCAAGCCCGGAGGAGCAACCAAACAAGTGTCAAAACATGTCTTATGATTGGGAAACATTGTGTTTCATGGAAGGCAGGTATGTACAATTCTGCTACCGTTTTTCAGTGTGGTTTTCGGGATGCCATTTTTCTTGGAGTACCATTACTGTATTATCTCATGTTTAGAATTATATATTAATACCTTCAGCTGCTAATGGGTGTTGATATATATCAACGGGGACAGGTGAAAATGTGTGCCTGACCGGGACTCGAACCCGGGATCTCCTGCTTACATGGCAGACGCTCTATCCATCTGAGCCACCGAGGGCACAGAGTACAGTGCGCCTGCAGAGACTTGTCTCTTGCACGCTCCCCGTGAGACCCACATTCCCAACATGTCCACTCCACTACATTCGTAGTGCGCCTAATAGATGTTTGCCCATCACACTCATTTCTCATGTTGGGAATGTGGGTCTCACGGAGAGCGTGCAAGGGATAAGTCCCTGCAGGCGCACTATCCTCGGTGCCCTCAGTGGCTCAGATGGATAGAGCGTCTGCCATGTAAGAAGGAGATCCTCGGTTCGAGTCCCGGTCGGGGCACACATTTTCAACATCTCCCCAATGATGTATATCAATGCCTGTTTGCAGCTAGGGTGTCGATTCAATTATCATTTCATTCTAGAGAAGCTGCACGGTCATCAATGGTATCCATTCTTTCGGGAACAGATACAACCTTCATATATTGCTTGGGAAAGAACTAAACAAAGGTTCTCTACACTATATATGTACATACATACCTGTATATAGAAGTATCTGGTTTCTGTGTAGTTTCCATTGCCAGCCAGAGATGTAGCTCTCACTCTAAGGCTGTAGTTCCCAGGTGACAGATTCACAAGCATGTATGAGCGGTTGTTCCTAATAAACTCACTCCTAGGTGTACATTCAACAATCGTCTTGGGCTGCAAGAAACATAAAACTTCATCATTACAGTTACTGTTTTCTATATCATCATCTTATTGGTAGTTCACGAGATTAAGGAGCAAATCATTAACAGTAGCTACAGTTATACTTCATGGAACTGAGAAAGGGTGCAAAATGATACCTAAGTATTACTGAAACAAGATTACAAAATTACTGAAACCCCAATGGTTAAAATAAAATGAAAATTAAAATAATGTGGCAGAAATTTTAACTAACAGTTAATATCTTCTTGTTTCTCTCTTTCTCTATACATCTCTTTCCTCTCTCTCTCTCTCTCTCTCTCTCTCTCTATCTATCTATCTCTATCTCTCCATCCATCTATCGTCATTTATTTCATCCCACGCTCCCGCATCGCTGAGTTACCTAATGTGCAACTGTTTGGGGACACATGACTCTAAGGAAGCTGGATCAAATCATGTTGGGGGAATAAATGTTCACCAAATGTATTAGGCTGACAAGGGGAGAGAAGTGGTAACGAACAATTGTTGATTACAAGAATTTGCAGAAACATCCTGGATTAAATTTTAAACCTCTCTGAAACATCACAAAGAGAGAGAGCACATGCCATTTGAAGAAACATCTGAGAAGAGGTCCATCAAATATTTAGAACATAAAAAATACATTATGAACAATTTTAAAACTAAAATAATGAAACAGTGAGTGTAATATGGAAAACACTGATTATTTGAAGTATTGTATCTTGCTGATTTTGAAATCAGTTTCCAGAAAATAACAGCAACATAACTGATGACAAACTGATACCATTAGCCATCAAATCCAATGATTACTTTGTAACTGTTGGAGAAAAAATGATACCAAATTATAATTAATCAAATGCAGAGCTATTACATTTACTGCAGCAGACATTTTGCCACCACTTAAATAATTCAATTTAAAATTGCAACTCCTAAAGAGTTTACAAAAAATCATTAAACTGGTAAAGCCTAGTAACTCTTATGACTACGACTGCATTTTTACTAGAACACTGAAATCTTGTGCTTAGTTATTGGTATGCATGTGTACCTAATATGTTCCAAAATGCTGAGCATTAAAATGTGATATTCTGGCGCTCATACCTCAGGTTCTATTGTTGATAAAAAGGTAGGGTCAAATGTTTTGGACAGCCCTTGGGCTAGGGACCATTCGTATACTCAACAGAAGGATTGTTTTAGTGTCACAATCCTGCAGTACAGGGTCAAATTTTACACACATCCTCCTGCTTAGGCAAATGGAGCAAACTGGTTGGTTCTTTTTGCACTGTGTGTGGTCTATGGTGGGCTTGATGGGACTTACAGACACACCATTAGTTCGTGAGTGGTTCTTTGTAAAATCCAGGAAAAAAACCTATATTTTCACTGTCACTAGCAGAGCAAAACTCAGCCAAGGATTTCAAGACATCTCAGCAAGTGACTGAAACTTTTTGCACTATATTTCTGATCTCAAACAACCCTGGCAATTTTCTTGATACCCGTATCTGTTTCCAAGATACAGAGGTTTGGAGTTACCCAACTTCTACATGTAAAGTCCAGTATAGGTGAAATCTAAATAATAAATAACTGCAGAAAAATGTTCAAATTTAATGATGTATTCTCTAGACATTTATCTAGAAGAGCTATCTCCCCATTTTCAGAAACCTTTATCTGTTATTGAAACCCATCCTTGGATTCCCAGACAGCTATGCATAGCAAATGGCTGTAATTTTTCTGGTGTATTCCTAAAATCGTGATATCGAACAACCTTGAAAATTTTCCTTCATATCTTTATCCTCTTCCAAGATACAGAGGTTTAAAGTTACCCTATGTGTACTAGTAAAATATGAGTGAAAAATCTGGTGTGATGTGAAAATGTAGTTTATAAGGTGATGTAGCATGTACAAACATGTTGCACAGTGTCTCTGTTATCATCTGGGAACCACTGTAGTACTGAAGCACATGCAAAATTTTTTACACGTCAAATCCAATCTGAGGTGCAAAATTAGTTCTGCATTACTTAAGTTTCACGTAAGTAAAGTGTCTAAATTTTACTGGCCAATACATTTCTTTCCATACGAGTTACAAGCCCTCCTGCAGCAGGGAAAAGAAGGAAGCCAGTGGAAAAATGCTCCAATCAGAGCACAAGAAATGCGAATATGTTCCTGTTTATTTAAAAGATTCTGACTGAAACATGAGGCACCAGCTGCCTCATTCTACCCCCTCAACACCTTTGAAAATTTTCCCAAAAGTTTTTGCATGCAAACTTATTCTTGCTATTTTATGCTGAGAGAGAAGAAGACAGCGGCAGTGGCAGTGGCAAAGAGACGGAAAAGTAATAAATACTGGAAGATAGCAGACAGTGGCTGTGTTTATGAGTGAAAGAGACAATGGCAGTGTGAGAGAAAGAGAGAAACACAGTGGCAATGGAACATAGCTGATGATGACAGAACTGTACTAGAAAAAGGGTGAAGGAGACAGTGCCAGGGAGGGACGCATAGAGAAAAGGAGAATGTGGGAGTAAGGGAGAGCCAGTGATAATAAGGGACCAAGTATCTGACAATCACAATGAGGAAGAGAGAGATAGTGACAGTGAGAAAGGAAGGAATGAGATATTAGCAGTATGAGAGAGGAAGCAGGAGGCAGTGGAAGTGAGAGGAGACTGTAGTAGTAGGATAGAATGAAGGGGCTGTGGCTGTGACACGGAAAACAATGACAGAGAGACAAGAAGAGATAATGACAAGTTGGGCAACATGAGCGAGTGAAGAAAGTGCAACAGAGTGGATGAGTATGAGCAACTTACAGCAATGACTTGTGGTTGTGAGTGAGTTACAGTTACGGGAGCTTGTGGGAGTCTGTGGTCAGCTGCATGTTAAAAAAAGTGGGAATATGTTCACAGGCTAAAATTTTTGGGGAAATTTTTAAAAGTGCTGAGGAAGGTAGAATGATGCAGCTGGTACCACACTTTTCAGTCAGAGTCTTTTAAATAATCAGAAACATAGCCACATTTTTGAAGGAAGAATGAAGCAGCTGGTACCACACTTCTCAGTCAGAGTCCTTTAAATAATCAGAAACATTGTCACATTTTTTCGGCTTCGACAGGAGCATTTTCTGCAGGCCGTTAAATGATTTAAGACATATTTCTTAATAAAGTTAAATTTGTAGTAATACCACCATTTATAAAAACAACACCTATAATCTCATATGTATTTATATACAGCATATATATATATGCTTACGTATGCGTTCAACACATATGTTGCAGACATCTCTTCTTCTTCATCCTCTCAACTCTGTGTGTCCCTTGCCTCCTCCCTACTATGTCTCTTCATCTCCTCCTCCTCTCCTTGTCAATCTCCTCCAGCTTTCTGTCCAACTACATCTTCTTCTCCCCTCCCTCTGTCAACGTTCTCCTCCCCTCCCTCTGTCCATATCCTTCCACCCCTCTTCCTTTTCCACCTGTCCACTATCCCTCTCCCCCTTCCACCTACTGCCTTCTGTATCTCCCCCTCTCAATGAGTATCTCCTTCTCCCCACACTTGTTGTCCATCTCATTCTCCTCCACCCCCCCCCCTCTCTCTCTCTCTCTGCCCATCCCTGCCACTCCATCTGTCCATCACCTCCTCCTACTTTTCTCTGTTCGTCTCATCCTCCCCATCTCTCATTACCCATTTCCTCCCCCCCCCCCCATCTCTCTGCTCTGCCTTGCCCATCTACATGTGTATTCCGCAAAAAGGAGGTTGATGAAGCAGGCCGATACTACCCCCAACATAGCACACTTGTTGGGCATGGCAGCCTACATTGGGGGCCGGAAAAAAATATCATTTCTCGTCCCTGATATGTTGGTTGCACTGCAAAGCAGGGTGGTAAGGTAAGGCAGGCTGATACTACTTCCACATAAGCTACCTGTCATGCAGGGCAGCCTATACACCTACCAAAAAAACGAAATAACATTGCGGTGGGCAGAGCTTGTGTGTTACACATTTCTGCCGCCAGTCATGTATAATGCAACTCGTTGCCAGTTCAGTGCTACCTGTGTTGCTGACCTGGCTTGTTCTGTTCATCTGCTGTGATTGTTTTTACTAGAGCTGTTTTGTTCATGTTTCGTTTTTTACTATGGCAAGCTTCAGTGAACAATGTGCAGCTGCGAAATTTTGTTTTCTACTCAGTAAAAATGTTGCTGAAACTGCTTTAATGTTGAAAACAGCTTATCAATATGATGCTACGTGAAAAGCTCATGTGTACAAGTGGCTTGCTCCATTTAAAAATGGCGACATGTCGATTGATGACAAACCTCGTTCTGGACATCCATCAACTGCCCGAACCGATAAAAATATTGAAAAAATTCTACAGCTTGTGCTCAAAGACCGTAGACAGACAACTGATCAACTGTCAGAGACTAGCTGGTTATCTTGGAGCTCAGTTCAACAAATTTTAATGGAGGGTTATGGTGTTTCAAAGAGAATATATTTATTTCAAACACATATATTTATTACACTGTAAGACATAAAACTATGAAATTTTGGACACATATTTAAGAATTTCTCAAGTTTAGATTATTTCGACGACATGAATAATATCATATCGGTACTCTAATTCCTGCATTACACAAGCAAACATGTCCATTGTCACCGATGCTGTGTCAGTACTGATCTAGGTTCTTCGGTAGTGTTGGTGTGTACACACTTTATCTGTAATGAAACCCCACAGGAAGAAGTCACAGGGCATCGAAACTGGTGACCATGGAGACCAGTAGAGAAGTGCTAGGTTGCTGGCTGTCTGACAACCAATCCAATGGCCCAGAAGAGTTTCATTCAGATATTCGTGATCTTGGCTATTCCAGTAAGGGGGTAGCCTGCCTCATTGAAAAATGAAGTTGCTCTAGTTTAGCCTTAGAAACAAACGGTTTTGTAACACAGCAAAGTACTGCTGACTGTTAACAGTGTTTCAATCAAAGAATAATGGGCCGTAAACAGGTGAGTCAGATATCACACAAAACACACTGATTTCGGGTGAATCTTGTGCATGTTCATCGTGTACATATTTTTCTGTAGGTCCCAAATTTGGACATTGTATTTGTTTATTTTCCCATAAAGGTAGTAAGCTATTCCATCACTGAACACAATGCATTGCATAAAAGCATTATCACTGTCAATAGCATTCTGAAACTTTTGAAAAATGACACACTTTTGTGTTTGTCATAATGTTGTAGAGCCTGTAATAACTGTAATTTGTATTGCTTCATAACCAACCAACATCTCAAACATGCCAAGTGTTGTTGTAGGGAGTTATAACTCCCGACCAGCTGGATGTGTTGCTTTTTTAGGACTACATTGGAAAGCAGTTAGAATGCATGCAACATTTTCTCTGGAAACACAAGAGTGGCCAGAGCTCCTTCCTTTACATACACATCCTGTGTCTACAAATTATTGATACCATCTGTGAATGGTCCATCCTTTTGGAAGATCAGTCTTTGCATTGATATCATGGAATCACACTTCACAAACTCGAGAAAACAAAGTGATTTCTGCTGTAGAGCAGCCATTTTGCAATCTCTGATGGTAAACAAGTAAGCAGAAGACACCCAACATCTAGCGACAATGAGCATAAATGTATTCACTCCTCCAATAAATTAGCTGTGGTACAGTTTTGACAACATAATACTTTGTAATAGGTATATTCCTCTTCAAACTCCCTGTGTAACAGAAGAAAATTAACTCCTTCCAGTCCTTCATAAGAAAAATGAGAGACAGAGAGAGAGAGAGAGAGAGAGAGAGAGAGAGATATTAGTCACACTAGGATGCTGACCCTCTTCCCTAACAGAATTTCATAACTACTTCACTGTTTAGTTTTTGTAAAAGTTTTTTCTACAGGAAGAGACATACATGAATGACTCGCTATTAAGGTTCTAGTACATGTAAACAAGAGAAGGCCTTTGATTGTTCAACAGTAAAATTGTACATGGGAAACTAAATGTCATGAAATTAGTGGCTGGTTGTTTTCCAAACGTATTGGCAAGAGATGTCAGATTTCATGTGAAACATGCCATTTCTTGTGTTTGAAAAGTTTTGTTACTTAATTACACTAAACTTAAAACATACACTTTAACAAATTGCGAAACAGAAATGCTGACAAACACTTATCTTCAAGAGGTGAAATATACAGTTCTGCCAATAAACATGTGAAAGTAAAAGTGTTGATGCTATCCTAGCTTTCATAAATGTTAGTCCCTACTTCATGGAGGAGAGAAGGTTATGTTGGCAAAGGTTAAAGTGGAAAGGCAGGTCACTTGACCCCAGGATGAGAGGACCCTACGTACAGTTTGCAGAAGCAGAAAAACACTGCAGAAATAGTGGAAATACAGTAACAGTTTAGCATCATTTCAGATACATTCCTCACTCATCAGTCACACATACAAATACTTTTTTAAAAAATACTGTTCTCATGCAGGAAAATGTTTGGATAGTTACATAATACACACTCATGGAGCCAAAGCGTGTACTTACCGGGACTCTGTCAACACGTCCATACTCAATCTGGTATGTCACAATTATTCCATTAGGTTGTTTGGGCTCTTCCCACCTCAGTTTGACAGTGCCTACAGTTTGATTCACTTCTGCAGTAAGAGTTTGAGGGTTGATGTTATCTGCTGTCTCTGAAAAATGCAGAACAAGGCTCTAGCAACATGTAGCAAGTGAGGTGAATAAGCACACCAACAGTGTATGAAAGAACGAAACATCCAAATTAGTAACATTTAAATTTCTACAAAATTTTTAACAATCTCACAGGACATATTCAATAGAAACTAACATTTGTGACACAGTAACATCACTTCTTCTTTCACTCACTCACAGAATATATTTTTATAAAATAAAGATGGTAACTGCAAGTCCCTAACAACAGGATATAAGTGAGTACAGGTAATGGAAAAGAAGTAAATAACTCACTTTATAGTTGAGGAGTTTAGTCACCAAGAGGCACATAACAAGACTGAGGGCATTGCTAAGCTTTAAGAAGAATACTTCTTCGTAGTTAACAGGATACATACAAACATACGAACATTCACACCTGCACAACTACATTTCCCTGGTCAACTACATTTTGGTGGCATTGCAGCTCAAATGTGGTGAGGGTTCATATCAGGAGGAGGGGGCAAATGGAGAGAAAAGGAGGTGGAGAGCAGGAGGGAAGTTTGGCTCACCATAGGCCACAGGCAATGTCAGTTGCGCATCGTGCACAATGACATGGAGAAGGGGACCAGGAGGAGGAAACAGAACAGAGAAAAGAGGGAGACGGTAAAGAACAGGCACAGTGACAGGGATCGAGGCAAGTGTGGGACAGGGCTGTAGAAGATTCAGGCCAGGAGGATTTTGCAATCGAAGAATGTGTCTTAAGGAAAATATGTAATTCAGAGAAGCTAGCATTGGGGGGTAAGAAACCACGTGGCACAGATTTTAAGCAGCTATTGAAGTCCAGCAGTTACCTTTCAGTAGTGCATCCACACCAGCAATTCTCCAGCACTATTCACATCAATTAACTGCATCTCTGCCTTCATGCACAAATTATTTACATGATACAGCGGTATTAGGCTGCTCAGCAGACAAGCACCTTAGTAATTTCTGCACCCTGTTCCAAATGCCATCAGAGACAGGCCTTAAATACAACAGAGACAAGTGTGTGTTCTTTCAAACTGAAGTTGACATCTTGGACCACGTAATTAATTCTTGGGGTGTTCATCTGACACAGTTGCACTTGCATGCCATTTGTGACCTCAAACCTCCAGAGAACTTTACTGAACTGGAGTCAATGCTAGTGAAGCTGGTGTATTACATCCACCTCATTCCAAGTGCAGTTCAGATTGCGGCATCATTGCACAACCTTCGCCGCAAGAAAATACACTCCTGGAAATGGAAAAAAGAACACATTGACACCGGTGTGTCAGACCCACCATACTTGCTCCGGACACTGCGAGAGGGCTGTACAAGCAATGATCACACGCACGGCACAGCGGACACACCAGGAACCGCGGTGTTGGCCGTCGAATGGCGCTAGCTGCGCAGCATTTGTGCATCGCCGCCGTCAGTGTCAGCCAGTTTGCCGTGGCATACGGAGCTCCATCGCAGTCTTTAACACTGGTAGCATGCCGCGATAGCGTGGACGTGAACCGTATGTGCAGTTGACGGACTTTGAGCGAGGGCGTATAGTGGGCATGCGGGAGGCCGGGTGGACGTACCGCCGAATTGCTCAATACGTGGGGCGTGAGGTCTCCACAGTACATCGATGTTGTCGCCAGTGGTCGGCGGAAGGTGCACGTGCCCGTCGACCTGGGACCGGACCGCAGCGACGCACGGATGCACGCCAAGACCGTAGGATCCTACGCAGTGCCGTAGGGGACCGCACCGCCACTTCCCAGCAAATTAGGGGACACTGTTGCTCCTGGGGTATCGGCGAGGACCATTCGCAACCGTCTCCATGAAGCTGGGCTACGGTCCCCGCACACCGTTAGGCCGTCTTCCGCTCACGCCCCCAACATCGTGCAGCTCGCCTCCAGTGGTGTCGCAACAGGCGTGAATGGAGGGACGAATGGAGACGTGTCGTCTTCAGCGATGAGAGTCGCTTCTGCCTTGGTGCCAATGATGGTCGTATGCGTGTTTGGCGCCGTGCAGGTGAGCGCCACAATCAGGACTGCATACGACCGAGGCACACAGGGCCAACACCCCGGCATCATGGTGTGGGGAGCGATCTCCTTACACTGGCCGTTACACCACTGGTGATCGTCGAGGGGACACTGAATAGTGCACGGTACATCCAAACCGTCATCGAACCCATCGTTCTACCATTCCTAGACCGGCAAGGGAACTTGCTGTTCCAACAGGACAATGCACGTCCGCATGTATCCCGTGCCACCCAACGTGCTCTAGATGGTGTAAGTCAACTACCCTGGCCAGCAAGATCTCCGGATCTGTCCCCCATTGAGCATGTTTGGGACTGGATGAAGCGTCGTCTCACGCGGTCTGCACGTCCAGCACGAACGTTGGTCCAACTGAGGCGCCAGGTGGAAAATGGCATGGCAAGCCATTCCACAGGACTACATCCAGCATCTCTACGATAGTCTCCATGGGAGAATAGCAGCCTGCATTGCTGCGAAAGGTGGATATACACTGTACTAGTGCCGACATTGTGCATGCTCTGTTGCCTGTGTCTATGTGCCTGTGGTTCTGTCAGTGTGATCATGTGATGTATCTGACCCCCAGGAATGTGTCAATAAAGTTTCCCCTTCCTGGGACAATGAATTCACGGTGTTCTTATTTCAATTTCCAGGAGTGTAGCTTTTGTGTGACATTGCTTTCTGATGACTCAAAGACTCTTTCCTCAGTGATCGTTGCCTAGTTCATTTTGATTCTTCCAAACATGTGGTCTTGGCTGTGAATGCATCTTTGTATGGCATTGGCACTATACTCTCATACAGGATTGGTTCTGCTGCCAGACCAATAGTTTTTGTTTACAAATTATTTGACAAGGATCAGAGAAATTATTGGCAAACACACAAGGAGGCTCTTGCCATCATCTATGGAATGACAAAATTTCATCAGTATTTGTACAATGGAAAGTTCTACTTAGTTACTGACCATGAGCCTTTGCAGTCACTTTTCAATTCGGCCAAGCCAATCGTGAATCACACTGCGCAGAAACTGCAATACTGCTTTCATCTTATCACACTATCAATATGAGATAATGTACAGGCCCACATACAAGCATGGGCAATGCAGACATGCTTTACTGTCTTCCCTTGGAACCAGATCCAGACTTTGACAGATCAGAAGCATCTTCTTTCCACATGGATGCACATGACTCAAGACATGCTGCACCAGTTTCCAAAAGATCTCTGGAAGGTTGCCAGGCAATAGCAGTGGATCTGGATTTGCAGATTCTGTTACATTACATCCACAATGGTTGACCTCACATGTCAAATAAATTGTTTGCCCATACTTTGCACGTCAGCATTACTTGTCTGTGCTACAATGTGTCCTACTGCTATGTACTGAATCTGAACAACTACATGCGCTCATTCCAAAGGTTCTTCACAGGCATGTTCATAGTTTGACTCATCAGGGTCACTGTGGAGTGGTCCACCCCCCCCCCCCCCCCCCCCCGATCAGCTTCTCAACATTGCACATGGTTTGACAAGGACTCACAAATAAAGCAGATGATGGCACAGTGCCATGCTCATGCATGGAGGCAGCCCCTCCTTTATGACTATTTGATTGGTTGGTAGAAGCCTGAAGGGCCTCAGCAATGCTTGCATTTGGATTTTGCTGGACCCTAATGGAACACTCATTGGCTGATTGTCCTCAGCGTATATACTGGGTGCTGCCGTAAAACTGTCCCCTGATGCTCCTCTTCTGTCAGGTCTAAATAAAACTCCTCCAGGGTTCCCAAACACACGTCACTGTGCTCACTGTCATTGCAAACAATATGGGACCCCTAACCCATCTGGTGGAAATGGCACAGCAAACACAATGTTCTCGACATGCAAGGGTACCTGGTGGTTTAAGTGTGGATTTTCTGTAGACCAGTACCAGTTGTTTTGGAAATTTATGTAGCCAAACAGGTGAAACCATGTCTCGTCACTCATGATGAGCCTTAAGACACCACTGGCAACACTTCTCAACAGCCATGAACATATATACACTCTCTTCTGTAGGTCAGCTCATTCAATTCTTGCACAACACTTATCTGGTATGGTTTTATCTTCCATCTCCTTAACACACATCTGCAACTTCTCTCACTTGCAAGAACCTGTTGACTCAATTTCCTGGTTGATTCATGAGGACTTCTTGTCATTATCTTCTGCACCTGCCTCTTTAATTCAGGTGTGCAGACAGTTTGTGATCTGTTCCTGGCAGCATTTTGAACTGATACTCTACGCCACCACTTTTCAATCAACTCATGTATGATGCTTTTTTGATGGCACAGAACGTCCTGGAAATTTCTCCTGAATCAAATTCTTTGTTTCCATCAAAGATTCAGTGCAAATGAACGCTTCAACAATGGCAACCCACCTGGATAACAAATATGGCATTATCACACACTCTCACTAACCCACCTTCACACAACAAAACCTTTTTCTCAACTGGTTTTGACAAGTTTCATTGTCTGCAGCTGCAGCTGTCTTACATAACAAAAAAAGTCCTGCACAGTGTCGGTACATCAGAGGAAATGGTTAGTTCATGTGCAACTGTTTGGTAGACATTTTTCGTTTTCCACACTTTCCATTATTACTGACGTGCATGCACTAGAACATTATCACTGTGTAGGACAGGCTAGTTTTATGTTCTGCACTCTGTAGAAAGTTTCCTCTTGTGGTTCCTGTGCACTCTACGACAACATGTTGCACTCTTCAAGCCTTGCAATCCGTATTTTCTCTTGAGGATCAACAAGAGTTGCTTGTGACTGACAATGGATCAAAATTTACACCTGCAGGATTCAAAGACTTCCGTACAGCCAACGAGATTTGTCACACACAAGCATGCCTTTTCATCCACATTCCAATGGAGAAGTGGAATGCTTCATTCACACTTTTAAGCAGCAGATGGATAAACTTTGCACCCACCATATATGGGACCAAGCTTTGCTGCTCTTCTTGTTGCACTACAATTCCAAGCTTCACAATGGTGCATCGCCAGCAGAAATGAAACTTCTTGAGAGATTACAACTGTGTGATGGAACGAGACTCGAACTCGGGACCTTTGCCTTTCACGGGCAAGTGCTCTATTGACTGAGCTATCCAAGCACGACTCATGACCCATCCTCACAGCTTTACTTCTGCCACCTTCACATGGGTAAGCCTTGTCTGCGCAATATCCTTTCTTCCAGAAGTGCTAGTCTTGCACGGTTCACAGCAGAACTTCTGTTAGGTTTGAAAGGTAAGGAGATGAGGTACTGGCAGAAGTAAAGCTGTGAGTGTTCCGGCATAGCCACAAACACTGGCACGAAGAAGAAGAAAGCAAGAGCAGAGAAGACTGTGACACAACGTCAGCCAATAGCCCGCTGACCAGGACCATGCCATGACAGGAGCTGCCTCTACAAGAAGAGAATATAAGTGCCGCTCCTGCCAGCCTCGTCCGCACAGTACTAGACCTGGCCTAGCAGAGAGTGCTACGACAGCCGTTATTAGTGATTCATATACATTGCTTGTATGGACATTGGCTATGGCGAAAGACATTGTTTCCATGTTGCCCATTACTTGCGACACCGTTGTAAATTCAAAGTTAAATATTGTCAATCTTCCTTATTGCAATAAAGACTATTAATGTGATTTGCTTGAATTGTTGGATAGCTATCTGAGAAAGCTGCATCCTTTTGGCACCCTATAAGAGATGAGTGGACAGGACCCCACAATGAGGACGGGTCATGGGTCGTGCTTGGAGAGCTCAGCTGATAGCGCACTTGCCGCAAAAGGCAAAGGTCCCGATTTTGAGTCTCAGTCCAGTACACAGTTTTAAGCTTCCATGAAGTTTCATATCAGTGCACACACTGCTGCAGAGTGAAAATTTCATTCTGGCTGGCTGCCTTACTTCACAGACAGAATCACTGCACCTTGCTCCAGTTGCTGCACCCACTGTGGCGGCCGGCATGTACTCTGCCTGCTCAGGCAATATACAAGGTCCGGCAGAAAAACCTCCCCTTTAAGGAAAGCTAATAAAAACAAAACCAAATAAGGTAGAACAATTTTATTTATACTAAATAAAAGTACATATTATGCCATTTTAGAAAATACTCTTATGGTCTTACTTTTTAAATAAAACATCCCTTAAATGGCTTCCTGCACTGTCGACACACTGTTTGAGTCTTTCCCTGAAGTTATTCATTACTCTTTGAGTCATTTCAGGTGGAATAGCTTCAACCTCTTGTGTAATTGCTTCTTTCAGGGCTCGTAAAGATTGTGGACGTTGTTCATAAACTTTTGCTTTTAAATA
The DNA here is from genome assembly GCF_021461385.2 of Schistocerca piceifrons. Classification (NCBI taxonomy): domain Eukaryota; kingdom Metazoa; phylum Arthropoda; class Insecta; order Orthoptera; family Acrididae; genus Schistocerca; species Schistocerca piceifrons. The sequence continues at coordinate 117,018,550 of NC_060142.1, forward strand.
GCCCCAAAGAAAGAAATCACAGGGCGTTAAGTCCGGTGATCGTGGGGGCCAGCCAATGTCTCCACGCAACGAGATCACATGTCCAGGAAACATTTCCTTCACCAATGCCAGTGACTGCCGCGCTGTGTGGGCAGTAGCACCATCTTGCTGGAACCACACGTTCTCTATTTCACCAAAAAGCTCCCTTAGTTGCGGTTGGAGAAAGTCGCGGAGCATGGCACAATAGCGTTCACTGTTGACGGTTAAATTCCTGTCATTTTCTTCGAAAAAGTAAGGACCGATCACTCCGGAATTGTAAACAGCACACCATACTGTTACTTTAGGGCTATGAAGTGGTCGTTGATGAAGTTCTTGGGGATTGTGTTCACACCAGTACCTGCAATTTTGGCTGTTCACTGTTCCGGCAAGGTGAAAGTGTGCTTCATCAGAAAAAATCACAATATCGTTGGGACGAATGTTCCGAAGAAGGTCTTGGCACAAACTTACACGGACACCACAGTCTCGTTCACTCAGTTCCTGCATAGTTACAATTTTGTAAGGATGCATTTTAAGATCTCGATGCAAGATTCTTCTCACACTTCGATCAGATATCCGTAATGCTGCCGCATGCTTTTTAGCGGATCCTCGAGGAGATTGTTGAACTGAAGCTCTAACTACATCAACATTTCCGGGGCCTGTTGCAGTCCGTGGTCGTCCAGGTGGTTTCCTTTTTAATGCGGAACCTGTCTCACGAAAGTTAGCAACCCAAGAATAAATTGTTTTTCTTATCGGGAACAGGGGTCCCGTCGTCCGAGCGCAAAGCGAACGCGAAAAGCACGTTGAGTATTAATAGGCGATTCGCCATTTTGAATAAAATCTTCCACTACGAAGGCACGATGTTCACCAGACCACGCCATGGCGTACACTGAAAACGGCATGTAGGCAGCTACTTAACGACGCGCCCCCCCACCACTCTGCTCCTTCTACTGTTCGCTGCACGTTACTTTGTAATCGGGGAGTTTTTTATGCCGGACCCTGTACAAACCTAATGACTCCATCTTGTTTCTATTTTTTTTTTTTTTTTTCATTTTTCAGGTCATGTAGTGGTCGGAAGTGCTAGGAATGGGGCACTGTCATAAAGTTGCTCAGCAACTTGCATGTTTTTATATAGGATCCAGGGACATTGCAGATCCAGGGACATTGCAGTGGTGGCACCTGAATCAATTTTGCACCTGTAAACTGTGTGATCTTGCCACTGACTCTTTGTTCCCAGATTCATAGCCTGCTGGATGATGCAGCCTACATCCCCTCCAGCTACTTGGGGCACAGTATCATCAGCACCCTTGCCCTGAACTGAAAGACCTGGACCATACACCTGATCTGTCACCAAGCTGACAGCAGATGTCTACAGGCAATGGTTCCCTCCATTCCGCAGTTGGCGAGGGGTCCGATGCCATTGAGGTTTGACCACCAGAAGACCTCGCACACTCGCTGGATGCAGAGGCACGCCCTCCATCTCGTTTCTCAGCTGTCATTTGAGGACAGTCACAAGGCAAATGCTGGGGCACTGACAGTAGCTTGTCTTCAGCCACAGCTTCAGATCAATAATCCTCAGCATTTCCTTTTCCTGCATCCACACTCCCCCCTCATCCCACTGTTGTTAAAGCAATCATCACTACGCAACAATGGTAAGGGTTTCAAAAGGGGAGGACACCTCGAAGTTTCCTGTGGGCACCACGAGCGGCACTTTGAACACTGCCACCAATCAAGAATCTCCAGTCCACCAACCAATGATGACGCCAGGACAGTGTTATAAGCAGCAGCCTCCTGGACACCAGTCACTACATCTACTTGTAGTTCCATGCTTCTAGTGAGGGTTCTGTGTTGTTAGTTGGTGCCTAAAATTACTCCAAGTTGTCGGTAGTTAGCTCTATCGACAAATATTTGGTGATTACAGATATACACCCAGACCTTTGCTAATTGCAAACCAAGGCCGTAAAAGTTTACAGCAGTGTAGCAGTTCTTTGGAATAAGGTGAGTACAATATATTTACTTAAACTGCATATTTGTCAACTATCTTTTGCTTGCCTTTCCAGATGCCTAAGGTGCCATATCCTTTGGCCACCTTCCACTCATTTGTCATTAGCAACAAGGGCATAATGGTTGCTGATATGCGAACACAACAGATTCTAACTGGAGGGGGAAAAAAATGCCATACTTGAGTAGAAGAAGGGATCAGTTGACAGAACACATTCCGAGTCATAAAGGAGGTGCCAATTTGGTAATTGAAGCAAGTGCTGTGAATAAAAATTGTATAGGAATACATAGGCTTGAATATCCACACATCAAAAGAAGTTTGTGCATCACCCTGGTTCCCAGAATCCTGAAGATAGACGACGACTGTGGATATTGTATCACAGACACAGCCCCTTTGACTGTTCAGAGACATCACAAAACCCGCCAATAGATGTAAACGACCATGCACGAGCAGCGCCTATTAGATGGAGGGGGTCCGACAGCCGATCGGTTCCAGTCATTCCACGGAAGGAGGTACACACCTCGTGTTGTCTGTAGTTCAACCATGCCTAGACGGCCAATACCGCAGTTCAATCGCATCCACATTGTTACTTTGTGCCAGGACGGGCTCTCAGCAAGGGAAGTGCCCAGGCATCTCAGAGTGAACCACAGCGATGTTCAGAATGGAGGAGATACAGAAAGACATGAACCGTCAATGACATGCCTCGCTCAGGCCGCCCAAGGGCTGCTACTGCAATAGATGATCGCTACCTATGGATTATGGCTTGGAGGAACCCTGACAGCAATGCCACCATGTTGAATAATGCTTTTCATGCAGCCACAGGATGTTGTGTTACGACTCAAACTGTGCACAATAGGCTGCATGATGCGCAACCAACGTCCATGGTGAGGTCCATCTTTGCAACCCTGCAGCGTGATACAGATGAGGCTGACAGCATGCCGAATGGACCACTCAGGATTGGTATCACATTCTCTTCACCAATTAGTGTCACATATGCCTTCAACCAGACAATTGACGGAGACGTGTTTGGAGGCAACCCGATCAGGCTGAATGCCTTAGACACACTGTCCAGCAAGTGCAGCAAGGTGAGATTCTCTGATGTTTTGGGGTGGCATTATGTGGGGCCAACGTACGCAGCTGGTGGTCTTGGAACGCATCATAACGGCTGTACGATACGTGAATGCCATCCTCCAACCGATAATGCAATCATATCAGCAGCATATTGGCGAGGCATTTGTCTTCGTGGACATGCCACGATCATGCACATCTTGTGAAAGACTTTCTTCAGGATAACGACTAGAGTGGCCAGCATGTTCTCCAGACATGAACTCTACTCAACATGTCTGGGATGGATTGAAAAGGGCTGTTTATGGACAATGTGGCCCACCAACCACTCCATGTGTACAGCAATCTGGACCACCACCTCTGAATGTCTAGCTGTATCATGATACAACATGCAATGTGTGGCTTTCAGGAGCAATAAAAAGGGCAGAAATGATGTCTATATTGATCTCTATTCCAATTTTCTGTACAGGTTCTGGGACTCTCAAAATCGAGGTGCTGCAAAACTCATTTTGATGCATGTAGTAAGCAGGTTCAAGTGGATGTAGACTGCCATGGTTTTGCAAAGATTAAGAGGTTTGCACAGGACAGCCACCCTCTCCCCACTGTACCATCCCACACCACAGCCTCCTGATGCCTGGCAGTCTCTGCACACTCCATCAGACAGCATTCTTCTCTCCCGCCATCCATAACCTGCTATACCTCCTCCTTTCATGCCCCCCCCCCCCCCCCCCCAACCCCCAGATTGCTGCTTTCATTCAATGTGACAGTTGCATTCCGGTCTGAGTTGCTGGAGATGACAGTCATGTGTGTATGAGGTGTGCTTGCTTTTGTGAATGTGTGTGTGTGTGTAGCTAAATGCATAACATTCTTTTCGTTGTCCCTGTCTGCAACCCGTCACATCATATTTAAGGTTAGTAGCAATTTATCCTTTTCCTGATATTGTTGATATTCCAACCTGGAGTTTTCATTGTTTGGAGGCAATAAGGCATGCAAAAGTCTGGAGGAGGCTATTGTTCAGCAGTGAACTTCAAGCAGCTGATGATGACAAACACTATGCAAAAGAGATCACCAAACTTTAAGAAACCTCTGGAAGACACTGAAATGACAAGAATAACTCTTTAATGACTAATAATAATTTTAAAAGACCGTGGGCTACGCTTTCACAATACAGTACATAACTACAGTTTCTGTTTGGGGACTGAGTTCTTATATATGTTTCAGAATGGAATTTTCTATTCTAGTGCAAAATAACTTTAGTAAGCTATCCACAAACATTGAATGTATTTCTAAGAGAGTATGACTACTTACACACAGAATGATGAGAAGTATTTCTTTCTACAAATATCCACATTCATACTTGCATGTGTCCATAGGTGGTAGGTGAATAGCAACTGATTAATATAATTGTAACAGTGAGAGTTGCTTTCAAAGTTCTGCTTTAAATGACTGTTGTGTAAAACATTCATTTACAATCATTTAACTATCAAAGATTAAATGAAGTGACCTTAATTTAAATGTATAAGCAAAACTATTATGAATGCTAAATATATTCCAAATCCAAGTGAAACACTAATGTTGACAGTGTTCATCACAGAAAAGGAACACTGTTAGCAGCCACTAGATTTGAAACAGCTCTAGAAAGATGAAAGTAATCAAAAAATTCACAAATAAATTTAAAAACATAGCTGAACCTCACTGTGTTTTTAGATATATGTGTGTCTCAACTCCATTCCAGTTGTCATAAATATTGTTGTTTAAAGTAGCACATACAAGCAGTTTGTAACAGTTCTCTGAGGTTTTCTTGGTCTGACTGATTAATGGTGTGATCCCTTTGTTCCACTGAATTGTTGTTTCCACTTTATGGAAAATATTTCGATGACTAACCCTGCCGTATTCTCCAGATGTTGAGAGTCTTGCTGTTATGTGTACTTGCTGCTTGGACTCCAAACACTATTGGGCTTACGTCTCTCTTCATAGGCATGCATAAAATGAAAACACCTCAGCAGAACATCCGGAAGCACACCATTAGTTTATAACAGCTTCTTCGTCATTCTAGAGCATTCTAGGTTTTGTTCCATATTCCAAGATATCTCATGTCATGTTTATATCTATTCCATAAAACAAATGTGGGAGTGAGGAAGAGTAAGTTGCAGATGAACATTCAAAATAAAAATATCAACTGAAGACAACTGACACAGACTTTAGGGAAGATGACACTCTTCTTCTACTCTGAGTGTTACATAAATTTCATCTCCACCAAACTGAATATGCGAATAACTGATTTTCATCACATACTGAAGATGAAAAATAAGAAATTCAACTCATTTGGATCTTACCATTTGCATGAGTTCGCACAGTAACAATCTTCTTAGGACTGCAGTTTGTAGTATTCTCAGTTTCATTACCCTCCAACTCTCGGCAAGCTTGTACACCAACAGTATATGCAGCAAAATGTTTAAGATAGTGTACAACCAGAGTATTGACTTGATAAACTTTGTACATAAACTGCCCATCTAGAAGAAAACATACATACATATATACAAAGCATAGACAGCAGCAGCTAAGCTAATTTGCATACTTTCCTATGATTTTATCTGTAAGTAATGTGTACTTACTCTTTGAGCTATTATTGCCATTACTCGGTATCAGCATGGACTGACCCGCCCCAAAGTATTCATTGTCATAATGTAAACTAGGAAATTTTAGGCTATCCTTTTCTTTGATGTCAGAGGTCTGTGAATGGTAAGTCCAATGAGAGACAGACCTTTTTGTTTTAGGAGATGCAGCAGGCAGCCTGCAGAGAGAGATATAGCAATAAGTATGTATTTAATGAAACATCTTACAACAAAATCTTGATTATCCATTCTTAAAAATTGATAAGTAACTGCAATGTAGTGTTATTTCATTAGCACCACTGGAAAAGCATCTTTTTCTCTCTTTTATTGCCATAGTAAGAAAAATACATTTGTTCTTTAACAGTTATCATCTTACTATAGACATGATCAGTCATCTTTCAGCCACCTCACATTTTTATCCACATAATTCCACAGCATCTTCCTTATATGTACAGATTTAACATCACACACTTTTTTTGTTTTGTGCACATTGCCACAGCTGGAGCAGAATCTGAGCTGAGAAAGAGCTTTGAGTCAGTTCATGAAGACATAAAACATTCAGTTTCAAGTTCAGGTGAGGCATGGAGTTTTAAGTTGATGCAATATAAATTCCAATGTGCACTTTACTCAGAAAGAGGGGGTGGGGTGGGGGGGGGGGGGGGGGAGAGAGAAAGAGAGAGAGAGAGAACCAACTTAAAGTATGAATTTTAAATGAAAAATCCATCAAAAATTTTACAAATCATCCTCAGTAAGGGTATTGGGAAGACGATTAACATGCTAATCAGGTGATGAGAAATTTCTCTCTTTGTCAATCTTCTTCTCAAACACCTTGACTCCAGATTCTCTTTAAGATAAGAGGAAACATAAATGAGAGAAATGGTAAAAATCACAGTTTGGAATATTCAACATGGTTCCAGAACCCGATGGAATCTCTGAGCACCAGCTCTGTGGCCGAGCAGTTCTAGGCACTTCATTCCGGAACTGCGCTGCTGCTACGTTTCGAGGTTTGAATCCTGCCTCGGGCATGAATGTGTGTGATGTCCTTAGGTTAGTTAGGTTTAAGTAGTTCTAAGTCTTGGAGACTGATGACCTCAGATGTTAAGTCCAATAGCGCTTAGAGCCATTTGAACCATATGAACCAATCTCTGAGCAAGGTGGTGTAGAGGTTATCACACTGTACTCACATTCAGAAGGACTGGCCATCCAGATTTAGGTTTTCTGTGATTTCCCTACATAGCTCCAGGATGGTTCCTTTGAAAAGGACATGGCCAATTTCCTTCACCATCTTGCATAATCTGAGCTTGTGCTCCATCTCTAATGACCTCGATGTCAATGGGACAGTAAACTCTAATTTCCCTTTCTTCCTTTTTCAATGGAATCCTTGGTAGATTATTTAGAGAAATCACAACTGAGTAGCTACAGTAGAGTGTACCATCAGCTTTCAGCTGTGAGGCACAAATGGCTGCAGGAAAAACAACTGACTTCTGTTGCGACAACACAGAGGCATTGTCACAGAGACATAATACAAAATCACTTTACATTATTGGTTGAGGTAGAGGGATACAGCTGCTGTGCCAAGCCTATTGCAACTGTCAAGGATCTTTCTTTGCCGACTGTACTATATCCTCACTTTTAACCATGATGTACTGTGCAGCCCTCAATAAAAATACTGTGCCTCACAGTTGAAAGAAAGAGCAAGGAATACTTGTCTACAAGAAGGGTAGCAGAAGTGATCAACAAAATTACCATCTAGAAAATCAGCACATAGTCTAAGTTCATACATATTCCAGTTTTATGGTCACATATGAAGAATGAATGACTCCTAATGGATGAATGACTCCTAATGGATGAAATGCTTCTTCAAAATTTTTTACTTGATACTGACATGAAAAATATCCTGGCACATGAATGTTGAAAAAAGATCTAAAGAAAATTGGCATACAACCAGAAGACACACAAAGCTGACATCTTCAGAACAGCTGTAGTGACATTAGAATTTGTATAACTGGAATCTAATGGTCAGACAAATGGCCTCACCATAGTTGGAGTCATGAATGATGGCGGGCAACTTGTTTTGTGCAAGTATGCCATGCATTCTGCGAAAGCCAATCAGCATTCAGTAACACTGTAAGCACTCTGCTGTTAATGCAGTGACTAATGCAAGTGATCATAGTGAGTTCTTTAGTGAATTTCTATTCCATTTGTTGCGAGTTGTCATCGCTGATAGTGGTGGTAGGTGATAAATTCTGCAGAAGCAAGTGAAAGACACAATCTGCAGGATACATGATTTCTTTGAGCGGAAAACATGTGCATGGACATACCACAACTGTCATTTGGAATCGTCAATAATGCAATCCCTGTCTATGCATCGACTTGTGTGAACCACCATCATTCGTGGATCGGACTAAAGGCAACACAGTGAACTGGTGAAAAAGTCTTGGTTCAGTTAATACAACAATAAATGAAAAGCACTTTCATAATGGTTGCAAACTTTCTCATAGTCCTTAGATGCCAGACAAACAAACCTACAAAAAAAATAATAACAAACAGTGGCACAAATGATGGCAACCACTCTATTGTACAGTTAAGGTGCCAAGCAGTTTACTGAGATATAAACAAGACCGAAAATGTGTTTCCATGTGTGTGTGTGTGTGTGTGTGTGTGTGTGTGTGTGTGTGTGTGTGTGTGTGTGTGTGTTTTGTCAGTTAGCTCTGAAGAAGGACATCGTATTGTGTGTGTATTTGTACTCACTCATTAGAAGAATCCAACTTATAGGCTAAGATGAGCTACAGTGCTCCAGTTCTCTTTTATGGGTTTTATTACCACTCAGCACTTCCACTACACACTGACTGGCTATCTTCACTCTGTCCATTCTCTATATCTCACCTTTGGTTCTGGATTATTACATAAATTTTTGTTGGCATCTTACTCATTGATGGGAAACTGAAGAGTATTTACACAAAATTCATGTACCTGTAGTCACATGACTAAAATTTAAAAAACAAGAACAACCTGTTTTCAAAATTTAGCATAATTGACTGATGATAGTTTTTAGGTATCCAGTCAAGTTCATTATTCCATTTTGTGCCAACTGGAATAACTAATTCACCTCGAAACAACGGCAACAAGCATAAATTCAGCTGTGAGGTAGCAACAGGAAAGGGTGGAGGGTCTATTTACCTCTTGACATACAGCTGATTTTGCAGTGAATCCTCAAAGTGAATTTGTGCTTGAACTGCAGCTTCTTGCGCTTTGCGTGACATCTTTTCAATATCCTGATCAGAGTCCTTGCAAGTACAACATTCCCCATTCTCATCATCTTCCTTGGATTCTTCTTCTTCCAATAGTGGTGGATATGTCGTCTTTTTATCCAAGAACACCAGAGCTGTAATGAAAGGCAAACTATAACATTACAAATAAAAACCGGTGCAAGAGACACAAACAGCACATGAGAACTTTGATAAACAGTGTCTGCAGCACTCTGTGAATAGAGGTGTTGTTATCTTGGAATACCTGAGTGTTCACAGCATAATAAAAAGGTTAAGAAGAGAGGGCAATACTCTGTCACCAAGAATGTTGAAGAAAACATCGTGGTTTATGCTCATGGTAACCTGAATGAGTGTGTCCAAGTCATGTTACAAAAAAACACCCCTAAAATGCTACAGAATCACCTCTATCTGGATGTACTGCAGTTTAAATGCTCATTGGGCAACAGGCAAAATCACAAAACATTAGACAGCTCTACATGCCTTCGGTCTGCACATAAAGCTGCAGTTCTTCAGTGGTTATTCAGCTGCTGGAGACATGCAGCTTTATGTGCAGTTGTGAGCAACGGCCTTTTGTGAGAAATCCAAATCCAAACGTACACTGCATGCAGCTCACTTCACAATGTTTACTCAGAATCTGGTCAAGATAGACCTGCATTCACTGAGAGCAGCAATTCCTGTAGAGTTTGAAACCAATTCTCCTGCCAAAGTGTGATGCTAATATCTAGTCCATATTGGTGAGGATCTCGATATAAACCAAGTTCTATGGCTGCAAGTGATACGCTATTCCTTGCAGATCTGCATCCACACCTACATATACATGTTTACATTGCAATTCACAATTAAGTGCCTGCCAGAGAGTTCATTGAACCACCTTCAAGCTGTTTCGCTACTGTGCCATTCTCGAATAGTGCAAGGGGAAAATGAAGATGTACATCTTTCCGTGTGAACTCTGATTTCTGTTATCTTATTATGATTCTTGAATGGCGCAAGGGGAAAACGATGATGTACACCTTTCCATGTGAGCTCTGATTTCTCTTATCTTATTATGAAGATCATTCTTCCCTATGTAGGTGGTTGGCAACAAAATATTTTCACATTCTAAGGACAAATTTGGTAACTGAAATTTCTTGAGAAGATCCTGTTGTAGTGAAAAATGCCTTTGTTTTATGACTGCCACACCAATTCACGTATCATATCTGTGGCGCTCTCTTCCCGATTTTGCAATAATACAAAACGAGCTGCCCTTCTTTGAACCTTTTCGATGTCCTCCACTGCTGCTATTTGAAGTGGATCCCACACTGTGCAGCAATACTCCAGAAGAGGATGGACAAGTGTAGTGTACACAGTCCCTTTAGTAGACCTTTTGCATGCTCTAAGTGTTCTGAGAATAAATTGCTGTCTTTGGTTTGCTGTCCCCACAACATTATCTATGTGATCATTCCAATTTAAGTTATCCATAATAGTAAGCCCTAAGTATTTAGTTGAATTTACAGCCTTTGAATTTGCTTGTTTTATCCCGTAATTGAAATTTAGCAGATTCCATTTAGTACTCATGCAAGAAAATTCACACTTTTCATTATTTAGAGTCAACTGCCACTTTTCACACTAAAGAAATATCTTGTCTAAATCATTTTTCAATTTGTTTCCAACACCTGATGATTTTATAAGACAGTAAATGATAGCATCATCTGCAAACAATCTATTAGGGCTGCTCCAATTGTCTCCTAAATTGTTTGTGTAGATCAGGAATAGCAGAAGGCCTCTAACACTTCATTGGGGAACTCCAGATATTACTTCTGTTTCACGTGATGACTTTTCATCAGTTACTATGAACTGTAACCTTTCCGACAGGAAATCATGAATCAAGTTGTACAACTGAGATGATACTCCACAGCTACGCAACTGGATCAGAAGTCGCTTGTGAGCAACAGTGTTAAAAAGTCTTCTGGAAATCTAAAATTATGGAATCAATTTTACATACCCTGTTCATAGCACTCATTTCTTTATGAGAATAAAGAGCTAGTTGTGTTTCACAAGGTGATATTTTCTGAATCTGTATTGGCTGTCTGTCAATAAATCTCTCTCTTTAAGGTAACCCATACAGTTCGAACACAGTATACGTTCCAAAATCCTACTGCAAATCAACATTAGTGATATGGATCTGTGATTCAGCAGATTACTCCTATTTTCTTTCTTCAGTATTGGTGTGACTTGTACAACTTTCCAGTCTTTAAGTGTGGATCTTTCAACCAGCAAGGAGTTGTATATGATTGCTAAGTATGGGGCTAGTGTATCAGCTTACTAAGAAAGGAACCTGACTAGTATGCAATCTCACCTGGAGGTCTTGCCTTTATTAAGTGTTTTAAGCTGTTTTGTTACACAGAAGAAATCTACTTCTAAGTTACTTATGTTGGAAGTCGTTCCTGATTCAAATTCAGAACTATTTACTTCATTTTCTTTTATGAAGGAATTTTGGAAAACTGTGTTTAGTAACTCTGCTTTAGTAACACTGTCCTCCATATCACCACCATCGTTATTGCTCAATGAGGATACTGATTGTGTCTTTCCACTGGTGTACTTTACATACAACCAGAATCTTCGGATTTTCTGCCAGATTTCTACACAGTTCTGTTGTGGAAACTATTAAAAGCATCTCGCAATGAAGTTTGTGCTATATTTCAAGCTTGTATAAAACTTCGCCAATCTTGTTCACTGAAATTTGGCATGATTTTTCATTTCTTCTGCACCAGTATTCTGACTTGTTTTGTGTGCCACGGGGAATCAGCACCATCTCTTATTAGTTTATATGGTATATATCTTTCAATTGCCACTGATACTATTTCTCTGAATTTAAACCACATCTGGTCTATACTTATATAGTCAGATTGGAAGAAGTGCAGACCGGCTCTTCGGAAGGCATCAAGAGAAATTTTATTTGCTCTTTTAAATAGATGTACTTCGTGTTTATTTTTGGTGGGTTTTGATGTTACGGTATTTAGTCTCGCTACATCAACCTTATGATCGCTAATCCTTGAAAACATCATGATGCTCCCTATTTGTTCAGGATTATTTGTAGGAAAGAAGTCAAGTATGTTTTCAGCACCATTTATTCTTTGATTGTATCGATGATGTTTCATTGAATGTTTCGCACCTTGACACTTGTTGGTGGCCTACTATTGAAATCTGCACAATTTGCCAAAGGGTTGCACTCCTGTCACACTGAACAATTCTCTTCAGTCATCGTTGGTCCCATTCTTGCACGATCTCTTTCTGACCGCAGCAATGTCGGAGATTTGATGTTTTACCGGATTCCCAATATTCATGGTACACTTGTCAAATGGTCATATGGGAAAATCCCCACCTCATTGCTACCTCGAAGATGCTGTGTCCCATCATCCATACACCAACTGTAATACCACATTCATACTCACTTAAATCCTGATAACCTGCCATTGCAGCAGCAGTAACCAATCTAACAACTTCTTGTCTTATATAGGCATTGCCAACCACAGCCCTGTATTCTGCCTGCTTACATATCTCTGTATTTGAATAAGCATGCCTATATCAGTTTCTTTGGTGCTTCAGTGTATATACGCTCCACAGCAAAAACTTAACACAGTTACACACTAGAATAAAAGATAATAATTACTACCTGCTTCTGTTATTAGAAAATATCAACAGAGTGCTGCAGCAAAAAGGAAAAATTGCATTCTGCCTGGCATTGCTGGACAATGTGGTGTTGAGCATCAATGTTCTGATGTAACAGTTACCTGTTACCACATTTCTTCAGAATAACTTTTATTATACCCAGTCTCCTGACAAGCTTGTGCCATTTATAATTTTTAAATGTTTTCAACTAGAGTCCCTCTAAAATTCTATTGAATATTTGAGCAGTGTCTTCATTTGTCAATGCTGTCAGCC